>NW_024044237.1:4039155-4596846 GCF_014851395.1 Micropterus salmoides
GTGGTAATTTAGTGGTGTCTAAATAGAAATTGTGTGTAACCTGATTTTTGTATTGTTTCTGAAAGATCAGGTCTGCAAACCTTCTTTAGTAGGTGAGAGCAACACTAAGTCATCTGCATACAGCAGACCTCTGATCTCTGTGTCGTTGAGGAGGAGGCCAGGTGCCGTGGAACTCTCTAATTGGTTTGCTAATTCATTGATATATAGGTTGAAGAAAATTGGACTGAGATTGCATCCCTGCCTCACTCCCCGGCCCCGGGAGAAGAACGCTGTTTGTTTGTTTCCAATCTTTATGGCACATTCACTTTTTGTATACATGTTCTTAATCTTAATCAAATGTTTTCCCTCCAATGCCACTTTCAAGTAGCCTATAGAAGAGGCCCTCATGCCAGATGGAGTCAAAGGCTTTTTGGAAGTCAACAAAACAGGCTTATACCTTTCTTTTCTTAATGTTTAATTCTTGATCAATTAGAGTCTGGAGGGTAAATATATGGTCTGTTGTGCGGCAATTTGGCAAAATAACAATTTGGCATTTATGCAGAATATTGTGGTTATCAACAAAGTTGACAAGTCGTTTATTAATGATGTTGCAGAATATTTTTCCCAGTTTACTGGATACACATATTCCTCTGTAGTTATTTGGGTCATATTTATCTCCGGATTTATGAATTGGGGTTATTAAACCTTTGTTCCAGATGTCTGGAAAAGTTCCAGTTGCTAGAGTAGTATTGAATAGTTTTAGTATAGCCAATCTGATGTTATGGTTTGAGTATTTGATCATTTCGTTGAGGATTCCATCAATACCACAAGCCTTTTTTCCTTTCAGGGACTGGATGACTTCTGTTCTGTCTTGTTCAGTTACAGGGTAATCTAGAGGGTTTTGGTTGTTTTTTTATCACCGCCTCCAGAGTTTTCCATTTTGTGAATATCTTGTACTGATCATCATTTTTGTAATATTACTGTATAATTCACTAAAGTGAAATCCAAGTATTTCCATCTTGGATCGCCAATTCATCCTGCTGGGTTTTGTTTAGTTTGTTCCATTTCTCCCAGAACTGGTTGGACTCTAAGGATTCCTCAATTTCACAGAGCTGATTCTTGCTGTGTTGTTCTTTCTTAGTTTTTAGGGTGTACTTGTATTGTTTCAGAGTGGCCTCATATTGACAGCGTATGTTGTGGTTATCTGGGTCCCTATGCTTTTCATTTGATAATTTCCTTAAAATTTTCCTTAGGTTTTGCATTCAGTGTCAAACCATTTGTTATTGTTCATTTGTTGAGGTTTTGGTTTGGAGGCTTTCAAATTAGATAATGAAGCCAAATGATGAAATGTTGAATTGATTTTGTCCACAGCAGAATTTACACCAGAATTATTCTGGGGAAATGTTTCAGTTAGAAATAAATGAGTTAAATCATGTATGTTTTGATAACAGTTTTAGTTGAAGTTACTTTTTTTGCACAATGCACATTTCTTTCTTCTATATTTGGATTGCATAGCATGTTTTCTTACTGTGCAAATATGTATTTCTCAAAGCATTTTTAATTGTTATGTTGTTACATTTCAAGAACATTTTTAACAACTTATACTATCACAGATGATGGGGACAAATCAGCCATTTCAAAAAGTGATGGGGAATTGTTCCCAATGTAAATGTGCACACAGGCAACAATGTTGACTATAATTCTAATAGTTTGTTTAAAAGCCTTAAGCTGATGATACACAGGGGGAACTTTTTGAACAATGTTGCTGGGCAATCTGGCTGGTGGCAAGTCTGACATTTTAGTCCCGGATCTCTTTTCAAGGAACTAAAAGGTTCCTTCAGAGTATTGTTGTGTGCGTTTCCATCGGGGTCTAAAGACCTACAAAGATTAGGCAAATTAACCAGCTGACGTAGGCTGTAGGCCTGTACGCCGTACGAAGAGATGCACAGGCAGCAAAATTTATAAATGAACATCAGATTTGATGGAATATGATGAAAAACTACAGCCTGTGCTTGACCATTAAAACAGCTTTTTGTGCAAGAGTATAAAGAAGAAACACGATAACGTTTGTTACAAATTTAATAGAAAAACAAATTGTCACAAAAATGAAATCCATCCATCCATCACGTCAACTGCTTATCCTGCGTACAGGAGCCAATCCCAGCTGACATCGGGCGCAAGGCGGGGTCCACCCTGGACAGGTCCATTGCAGGACAAAAATGAAATGTTTTTAAAATGACAGTTTGGAAGGTTATTAAAACATTTCCAGTCGACGAGAGCTGCAGATCAGCTGCAGCATCACATCTGTGTCACATGAGCGTCGGAGGAACCTGAGGTTAACAAGCTTTACTACCTGCTGTAATCAGCTGTTCTGCTTGTTTGGAGAGGAGGAGACCGACTTATGCATTATGATAATAAGGATTGATGGCAACATTGCTCTAAAAATTGCTCCGTTTATCATCAGCTTTAGTGTGACAGCCTTTAACAGACCACACAAAACTGGTGAATTTCTCTCTTTTTTTGCATTTCCCAAACAGCATTTCACCAAGTAAAAGAACAGTTTAAACCATGTGTTTTAAACAAGTTCTTTCTGTTAGGCTATGTGTTTTTATCAGTATAACAATAACAGAAATAAGGGATTGCCTACTAGCTACTGCAACAAACTACGAGACTACATCCACACACAACTTAAGGTTTTCTTTTAGAAACCTGCCCCACAGACACAGCTAAGAGCTAATTTCCCACAGGGAGACTTACCTGTTAGAAGTTATGTATTCTACATATTTTTTGCAGCAGAGTTAATAGTTTAAAGTCAGTAAAATCCATTGCAGTTGCCAGCGAGGTAAGGAAAGTTACACTTAACCTGTCCTCGACTTGCATGGCAGCAGCTGACGCTTCATGTTCCTCAACTTTCTGATTTTTGTTTCTTACGCTCCACGATACCAAACATCCTATAATACACCATGATTAGTACCTTGTCTCACCTCTGCCCCCTGCATAACCTTTAGTTTAGCTTGAAATAGGCCAAACATAACCAAAAACAAGTGAATATGACCCATGACAAACATAAAACTAGATCTATTTTAAATTAAAACACCAATTTAAAAGGGAAAGATTTAAAAATAGGCGCTATTATTTGTTATTCACTTTTTTGCCTTTCTTCTTTTTCTCCGCTAAAAGTGTTTGGGTAGCAAAAACTGCTGCACGAAAACTCACCAAAATTGGTTGGGGGGTTGCAAATTCCACCCACTACTCAAGCAAAAAAACGGCCCTAGTAGACCTCATGGTGGCGCTATAACAACCATCTTTATATTTTTGCAATTATTTAAAAAACGGCTTTGTTTAGAGTCAAACTTCTTTAATCATTTTAATCTCTGGATTCATCTGCATCTTTGCTCCAATGGTCTTCTGCTCTAAAAATGTCAAATTATGTGACTTTTTATCTCTTCTCTCTAAAACCTTTTTTTGCGAACTCGTCCCAGATGGTTTCGCCAATCAACCCGAAACTTTGGCAGGATCATCTACACTTCGCTGATCAAAAGTTATCGAAAGAATTTTGATATATCAATCTGTTTTTGTCCATAAATTTACTTTTGTGTCTTTACGTACAATTTTACATAGATGCCCGTAAATCAAAATTGGCTTAAGCTAAACTTGATGCATCTGCTCAGATGGTGGGCCTGAGCTTTGCTGAGCAGACCTGGGATATTCTTCCACTAGGGGGCATTACACTTGCTAAAAGTTTATACCTCGTAATTCGCTGTATGGATTCGTTGAAATTTCGGTTTGTACGATCTCGGGTCACTACTAAGTTAATGTATAAATTTGGTAATGATTGCTCAAAGTGGGCGTGGCTTATTACAAGAAATGTACATTTCTAGACATTTCTCATTCCTAACTTCAGAAAAATCTAAAAAAATCATCCGTACGTCCTAGAGAGCTGAAACCTTTTCAGCACATCCACTGATATGTGACAACCTATGGTAAATTCAGAAGTCATATTTTTCGGAATATGCTAATTCACTTAACATCTATATCTCTACAAGTCTTTCTTCAAATGCCATCAAACTAGACAGAGTCGTTCTCCAGATGACAGATATCAAGTGTTTCAAAGGGTTTTCAGATCAGTCAGTTTTATTTGGATCGAGTGACACTTTCTATTTCATTTTCTCTGCCAAGCAGTGTTTGTGCACCTTAAACTTTAAACAATAAAATATGTCGCAGCCGGGTTGAACATTTCACGCAGTAGTCAGGTAGGCCTACATATAATGACACTAATCTCAAAGTGATGCTGTAAAAATCACATTTGCGTTTCCCCAATTATCTCAAAGTCCAAATTCTTTCACCACTTTAATCTCTCAAGTCGTCTGCGTGTGTTTCTCTCCTCTGAAAATGTCAAATGTTGCTTTTTTCGTGACTTGCTTGGAACCCGATCATTGCTGCCCGCGGCTATATTTATATTATGTAGTTTTTATCATTGTGGTGTTCTGACTCTGCATTTATTAAAATATATCCTATGTTGCCTGAATGAAAGATATATCTGTAGGATATTTGACACAATACTTCCAAATATGTAGGCTAGAGAGAAATCATGTGTTTATATATCTTATGAAATGTACTGTGTTATTAGGCTATCTAAATGGTTAGGATGGCTGAAAATATTAATTAACAAGGTCTAAACTTTAATGGCGGTTAATATTGTTAATTATAGGCTACATGGTGTTTTCCAAATATAAACAGGGATATTAGACACAGAACTACCAAACACATGTTCGTCGTCAACAATAGCAAACTGCAAACCCTTCTTTGGCCACTTTGTGATTATTCCATGAAGAGAAAGGTTAAAGTTTCGCAAAGTCATACCTTTGCACGTTGTGACTGATAAAAGCAGCTGTAGCCCTGCACGGAAAGTGGGCGATACAGCTTTAACATGATGCGCGCGCTCCCGCGGACAGCAATCACTTTTCGGCGGTGTAGGTGGACCCTGCTGGCCAATAGTGGCTCCAGGTGAGAGCAGCGGGCCACAGAGTGGCGTCAGCGTCCGCGCGAACCTAACAACCGTGGAGACGATGGAGAGCAAGCAAAGCCAGGTACCTTTACACTCCAGCCTGCTTTCTGGGTGTTGTTTTTGTTTTTATTTGTTTTAATTGAGTGTTATAAAGTAAACAGAAATAGGCTAAAAGGAAATAAAAAGTCGGTCTGGGTTGTTTGAGCAGCAGGAGCAGCAGGAGCAGCAGGAGCAGCAGGAGCAGCAGGAGCAGCAGTGACGGCGCGAGGCCACTCTGCTTTGATTTGACTAGTTAGTTTGAATCGTGCTCCACGCGCTCTTTATACACACGAGCGTAGTTGGCTACATTGTGGCAGAGTTGGCTACATTGTGTTAAGTCGCCTTGCAATGGCTTGTGCTTTACAAGGTCACTTAGTTTGTCATGTTGTCTTTTGATAAACATCGTTTAACATTGCTTTTTCCTTCTTTCCCGTTCAGTACGGTTTGGTCGAGCCCCACCTGCCGCTTATTACATTAGGTGCGTTTGATTTGACTGCAAGTGACTTCCGTTGACTTTATAGTCAAACATGAGATGCGGGCAACTGCAGGGGTATAAATACGTTCCACCTCCCGTAGACTGCCTGAGCTCAGAACAGTGGCCTGCAGATAACGTTCTTGCTTTCTTTTTTTATTGAGAACTATATACTTCTGAATTTACCAGTCAACTGTAAAAAAGGGAGTCATCAAATTGGGTGAAAATATGACATACATGGCCCTACTTCTTTTACAATAACAAACCCCTTAACCTAACAGTTCTGTAAGCTTTCTTGTTGGAATTGAAAACTATAGTTGTGGCCAAATGTAACAAGTGAGCTGCCAGAAGGAGGACGTCAAATAAATTTCATTCCCTTTAGAAGAGATCAGATCTGAAGTTTTTTAATAAATGACATGCGTGTCAGGCCTTGAAACAGCGAGGGTAAAGTTCTGTCATCACAAAGGTGGTTCCCACTTGGTGGAGGAGAACAACTGCAGGCAGCAGACTGAAAAAACTGCAGCCACTTTGCTACCATGAGGTTTTAATGTCATGTGACATAATAACATTAAGACAGCGCTGTGAATCACTGCATGAAGTTGTATGCACCAATTAATAAAGAACCTGCAAGTGTTTTTTTTAAACATTTTGTTTGTTTCACTAGAAATGACTATTTCCGGACCCAAATGTTCGTTTTTGGGTAGGATTTTGAATCAAATATTTTTTTCCCCACACGTCTGACATCAGTGCTTGTAAAATATCCACTGTGTCCTCATCATCTTTATTCATCCTCATTATTTCCGGATGTAAAGTTTTCTATCTCTCTTAGTTTAAGTAACAGCATCTCCCGACAGAACACCACGGTTGAATTTCAGCACGTTATAACATAACAAGTTGTTGTAAACTCTTTCTTCACCTGTCACTGCTCTGCGCACACACACAAACACGGATTCCCTTCCGCCCCACAAAGCAGTCAACCTTGAGAAACACTGTACTGCTGTCATCTTGTGCTCTGAGATGATGTTTAAAGTTAATAATATTTGATTAGTATTTCATAGACTATTAGGGATAATGCATAATCAAGTTCAATAAGCATGATTCCTAAATCTAATAATTGTGATTATGATTTCTGCCTAGACTACAATAAACTAACAACAACATAATGGGCACATTTCAATAATTAAATTAGGCCTACTGAAGAACAGACCCATCTCCACAAATCGTTTAAGTGCTGTGCCAGCGACACTCCCCGGCCACTTTGTTAGGTACACCTGTTCAGTTGCTGTAACACAAATAGCTAATCAGCCAATCACATGGCAGCAACTCAATACATTTAGGCATGTAGACGTGATCAAGACAACTTGCTGAAATTCAAAGCGAGCATCAGAATGGGGGAGAAAGGAGATCTAAGTGACTTTGAACGTGGCATGGTTGTTGGTGCCAGACGGGCTGGTCTGAGTATTTCAGAAACTGCTGATCTACTGGGATTTTCACGCACAACCATCTCTAGGGTTTACAGAGAATGGTCTGAAAAAGAGAAAATATCCAGTGAGCGGCAGTTGTGTAGACAAAAAATGCCTTGTTGATGTCTGAGGAGAATGGGCAGACTGGTTCGAGATGACAGAAAGGCAACAGTTACTCAAAAAACCATTCGTTACAAGCAAGGTAAGCAGAATACCATCTCTGAATGCACAACACGTCCAACCTTGAAGCAGATGGGCTACTGCAGCAGAAGACCACAGTGGGTGCCACTCCTGTCAGCTAAGAACAGGAAACTGAGGCTACAGTTCACATAATTGGACAATAGAAGATTGGAAAAACGTTTCCTGGTCTGATGAGTCTCGATGTCAGCTGCAATATTCAGATGGTAGGGTCAGAATTGGTTGTAAACAACATGAAAGCATGGATCGGGAGATCTTCATCATGGATGTGCAGCAGACAAATCTGCAGCAACTGTTTGATGCTATCATGTCAATATGGACCAAAGTCTCTGCAGAATTTTTCCAACACCTTGTTGAACGTATGCCGTGAAGAATTAAGGCAGTTCTGAAGGCAAAAGGGGGTCCAACCCGGTAATAGCAAGGTATACCTAATAAAGTGGCCAGTGAGAGTAACTGCCCTTCAGGAGGCTTCTGGAAGAGAGTAGGCTTTACAGGCAGGACATAAACAGTGTTCAGATATAGGGTGAATAAAGGTTAATAAAGATCTGTCTATCCATCTAGTCATATAGGTTGATCTGTTAGTTGCAGAGAAGGTGTTCACACTTTGTTTTCCCCTCAGGTGCTGAACCTTGTGCGGGTGCAGGAGCTGGAAACCTGGCTGAAATCAACCAATACAAAGCTGACTCAAGTTAACGGCCAGAGGAAGTATGGAGGACCACCTGAGGGTAAGAGAGGCTGATCAGCCCTTTACCTTCCCTAACACTGGATATTTCCTCTTCTTCTGACCATTCTCTGTGAACCCTAGAGATGGTTGTGCGTGAAAATCCCAGTAGATCAGCAGTTTCTGAAATACTCAGACCAGCCCGTCTGGCACCAACAACCATGCCACGTTCAAAGTCACTTAGATCTCCTTTCTCCCCCATTCTGATGCTCGGTTTGAACTTCAGCAAGTTGTCTTGACCACATCTACACAACTAAATGCATTGAGTTGCTGCCATGTGATTGGCTGATTAGCTATTTGTGTTAAAGCAACTGAACAGGTGTACCTAATAAAGTGCCCATTATGTTGTTGTTAGTTTGTTGTAGTCTAGGGCTGCTTGATTATGGCAGAAATACCTTTACACAATATCTTACTCTTGTATTTTTAAGTTTTTTTTGTAGTCTATCAATAATATATAATAATAATAAAATTGTGAAAAATGCCCATAACAAGTTCCAAGTAGTTTACGTTTATTCAAGAAACAGTCCAAACACCCAAGAATAAGTTTATAGTGATGTAAATCAGAGAGAAGCCACACATTCTCACAGTAGTAACATGACAAAAGTAGGGATGCAACGGTTATAGATTTTGTTGGTATGATTACAGTAGGAGGAATTATCCCGGGTTCATGATTAAGCATAAATTAATTTCACATCATCAGTAATTACTTAAGTTGATTTTTAATATTCAATTACATTAACAATCATACATCTATAATATTTAAGTATTAATATAAGATGAATATTAACTTTATTTATCCCCAAGGGAAATTGTTAAGGAGGAGAATAAACTGAACTGTATTTCTCCTCAACTCTCATCCTTTTTAGTGAAAATGATAGAAAGAAATTGAGAACATCTCTCATGCTGTGTTATTATTAACTGAAATGCAGGTAATTGGTAGTCCTGGAAGTCTATAAGGTCCTGATGTTATGTTAGTGTTTTACACATTTTCTCAACACAGAGAGGAGGAGGCAACAGGATGTAATGTGAAAATTTCAGTGACTGAAGGTCTTGAGCAGCTGCATCCAAGCCTTGCATCACCAAGTGAATTGCAAAGCATCGGATGCAGTGGTATAAAGAACGCCACCACTGGACACTAGAGCCGTGGAGACGTGTTCTCTGGAGTGACCAATCTAGCTTATTTGTCTGGCAATCTGATGGGCAAGTCTGGGTTTGGCGGTTGCCAAGAGAACGGTACTTTCCTGACTGCATTGTGCCAAGTGTAAAGTTTGGTGGAGGGGGGATTATGGTGTGGGGTTGTTTTTCAGGGGTAGGGCTTGGTCCTTAGTTCCAGTGAAAGGAACTGTTAATGCTTCAGCATAATAAGACATTTTGGACAATTTCATGCTACCACCTTTGTGGGAACGGTTTGGGGATGGCCCATTCCTGTTCCAACATGACTGTGCACCAGTGCACAGTGCAAGGTCCATAAAGACATGGATGAGCGAGTTTGATGTGGAGAACTTGACTGGCCTGACCTCAAATTGATAGAACACCTTTGTGATGAATTATTGCAGAGACTGCGAGCCAGGCCTTCTCATCCAACATCTGTGCCTGACCTCACAAATGCGCTTCTGGCAAAATGGTCAAAAATTCCCATCAACAGACTCCTAAACCTTGTGGACAGCCTTCTCAGAAGAGTTGAAGCTTTTATAGCTGCAAAGGGTGGGCCAACTCCATATTAAAGAATGGGATGTCATTAACCTTCATGTGCATGTAAAGTAGGCGAACCAAAACTTTTGGCAATGTAGTGTATCTATATACAGTACTGTGCAAAAGTAAGAATGCTTTCAGACTGAGACATTAGGGCTGCAACTATTTTGATTTATTTATTATTGAAACAAATAATCAACTATTCCGATTAGGAATTGCAAAATTATAAGGGTTTTTCCAGGCTCAGAAAGGGTCTTTGGGGCGTGACTATGCACGACAGTAAGCATTATCAGTACTAGGGCTGAACGATTTTGGAAAATCTAATTGCGATTTTTTTACCAATATTGCGATTTAATATGCGATTAATTAATTAACTAATTCACGAGAGGGGTCCAACTGCAGACCTCCACTGTTAGGCCACCTCCACTGTCAGGCCGGTCAGGACAGGAAATAACCATAAATAAACTGTTTTTTTACATCCCCCACAGGACGTAACATGATGCATTCTTGGTTGTTTTGCTACTCTACACTTTGCGACAACGTTAGGTGAGTGGTTAGCATTTTCCAAAACATTGACTAAAGTCTGAATGCATTGCCCATGGTATATGTTCACCGTGAAAATAGTTATCGTAGTCAATATTGTACATCTAAATCACACAAATTACAGAATGTTACACGTGTGTAAGTTAAGTTATTTGTCATTCTACATGGCCAACAGTGGCTAGCGTTAGCTCCTGAAGTAGCAGGATTAGCTTTATTTCCCTTTTGATAACATAAGCTAACGTTAATCATAGACTGTAAGCTACTGTGTGTTTAGCTTTATTAAACGTTTTTTTGTGCAGCATTTAGCAAGGGCATAGGTTTGCATTTGTCTTATTATGTTGACTTATGACTCTCTGGTTAGTTATTTGTCCAAATGAAGATATAATAAAGATCCATATCGTTTAGATCGTTCGGTATAGCTTTTTCACACTTAAACAACGTGCAAAGACTTTGCTGGCTGTATGAATTAATCTTAGTTGAATTGAAGTTCATGTAGTGTTACGACAGTGTTTCCCAACCCTCTCCTGGAGAAAGTTACCCCCTGTCCTGCTTGATTTAATCTCTCCATGCTCCAACACAGCTGATTGAAGCAGCTTCAGGATTCATAACGATTTCATAGTTTGAATCAGCTCTTTTGGAGCAGGGAGAGATCTAACACACACGTTTATATAAACAGAACCACAGCCACTGTTGGCATATCCTAATTTGTGTGATTTAGATGTACAAATATTGATAGTGGTAGATATTTTGATGGAACATGCCAAGACCCATGCATTCAGACTTTTGTTTTAAATTTTTTGCATAATGCAGATCAGTCACTGCTGCCAACTCCTTTTCTAAGTGTGTAACCTGTGTGTGTATACAGTGAATAAAGTAAAAGTATTATTACAGTAGGCTACTAACTTTTGTGTCTCCATTCATTTTTAAAAAGTGGATATTTACAAAATTATTGATACAGGTATAGGCTACATGTTGTATTATGCAATATAACATGTAGCCTAATAGATTGTATATATTCAGAAAATAGTGAGAAATGCTGTCACAGTTCCCTAAGTGACACCTTTAACAAGCTTGTTTTGTCAGTACAAACCTCAAAATGATTAAAAATACATTAAAATGATGAAATAAAAGTAGCAAATCAAACAAAACACCATTCATAAGCTGAAATGTGTAACCTACTCGCGCACACACAGCTCAGCATACACACAAGTTCTGCAATCTGTGTGTGTATGTGTGTAGAGAGAGAGATTACCTATAGTTAATAACTGACCCAAACAAACTGAAAGAGATTTTATATATATATATATATATATATATATATATATATATATATATATATATATAAAAAATATAAAGTGCTAACTCATCAATAATCATAACCATTCATGCAGAACAACACATTCAAAAGGTTTTGAGAAGTGCTAGTACGCAAGAAAAGGTCCTGGTACGCCAAAGAGTAAAATGTAGTAGCCAAGTGTGCCAATGAGTACACTTGCATTTACAGAATGTTTATTCTATTTTATTCATTGTCTTCACCGTGCAGGTCGATCGCTTGCGCTGCACATCTGAAGGGCACGTTCACACGCGGCGGATCTTTTCATGTCATCCACTCTCTGCTGTTATAGATATTACAGCCTAGTTATATTCTAAACACAGCTTGAATTTAAATGCAGCACACAATTTACAAAAAAAAGACTTGATGTTGTAGGCGGTAATAATACCCTCATAATGTCAGCTAGTTCTTACTGTTCTGCTTGTTTTCTTGCATTCCATCGGGCATCCAGAGAGTAACACAAAAGTCCAAATAAAAGTAGGCTATTTCTTCAAAAAAAAACGATTATCATCAATTCTAAAATTTTGACTGGAAAAGCTATAGCCAGTCAAAAATCACACGAGAGCGCCACACGCTCTCTTGAAGGGACCGCAGAACAGACCTATAACAGGGGAAAACTAGGCTACTGCATTAGTTTTGATGATCATGTAGCAACACAAAACCTATGAGCAGGGGCTTTTATGCACATTTACCTCATTCAAATGGATCGCTGTCAGATGCAGAATCAACCCAGGACACACATCTCAGCCCCCACCGTCAGACTCTCCTTCACTCACTGCCCTGAGCAAGTGTAATGCCTGTAGTGGGAAAGGCGTTGCCAATAGCAACATAGAATGTTTATCTAAACGCGCATCATGAACAGCGCTAAAATGAAATATTCTCTATAGGGGTAAATTTTACCCGCTGGCGCTTATAGGTATAAATGCCCATTTTTTAAATCTGGCCTTTTTTTAACAATAGGTGGTGCTACATAACACACTTTTAGGGAAAGCCAGAGACTGGGGGACTTGAATATTATATTGAAACAAAGATGCATACAATCAAAAAACAGCCGCGGGTAAATTTGACCCGTTGGCGGTTCTAGTGTTAATGCAGCGCTAGCTACATGTGTAAAATACAGCGGCTGTTGATGTGAGAAGAGGTGACTGCTGAAAGTCAAGGACGTCGTATTTAGTTTATGTTCTGCTTGCTCAACATTTTTTTTTGATTGATAAATAGATTTGAAATGCTATTTTTTTCTTAGCATTGGAGATTTTCCTTTGGCAGTCGCTAAAACGTCTTTGTGGGTGCCAAAAAATTCTCTATGCAGGAAAACCCCTGATTATACAATGCCTTTTATTTAGCTTTCAGCTTTTAAATTTAGCTTGAGGTTTTATAAGACATGTGCTAATAAACAATAAAATGAATACTGCATCCAAAAATACATATTGTCATAAACTGCTGTAGCAACAGAATGTTGCTGTCAGGGAACAAACAGGTAGCGTTATAAACGGTAAGAAATAGCTGTGTGCTGCACTCATCTGTGCAGCTAATCTGCTGCTAATGAGCATCATTTATTTAGTGACAGAGTAGCACAAAGGTACGGCAACACACCGGGACAAACTGACACTATAGTTATACAAAGAAAGGATACATTTACCAAATTTACAAGAGGGGACAAATAATAAGGAAGTTGATAAAGTTTCCCCTAACACAGCAACTCAAAAAACTTTTTAAGGGAGTCTGGGGCGCTTTAGCTGCCACCTCACGCAACTGTATAAAACTGTCTGTTCTCTAATCTTGTGCACTCTGCAGCAACATGTTCTCCAGATGTACAGTGCATCTGGAAATTGCAAATTTGCATCGTTTTTTACTTTTCATAAATTTGCAAAGATTTCAAATCAACTTCTTTCACGTTGTCATTATGGGGTATTGTTTGGAGAATTTTGAGAAAAATCATGAATTTCATGAATTACGGAAAAAGGCTGTAACATAGCAAAATGTGGGAAAAGTGAAGTGCTGAATACTTTCACTCATGACTCTGTAAACATTGCCATGAGTGATGCATCGTTTTATTATTGTAAAGTTAGGAGCTGGGCACATCTGGAATGTAAACAGGACAGTGTTTATGATAATTAGTTGCTACTTGTTAATTGATAAATACAATCTATTACGTGTATATTTTTGGAAGCATTATTACTTTACAGCATTTATTCCACACCTTCCTTAAACAGTACTGTATCTATTTTAAGGCGAGACACGGCAAGCAAAAACCTAAATTTTATCATGCATTGGTCTATTTTGAGATTTTGGTCTATTTTGCTTTCATAAGTTTATTTTAGACTACTGGAAAGAAAATGTCCAAAGTACACATTTAGTTTTTTATTTTACTTCTTCTTTTACTACGTTTGTCAACTTGTCTGTAGATTTATCCTGAATTTACCAAAAGTTATCATTCTAACGCAACATGCCCTACCGTGTTTTACTTCTACATCTATTGCTGTCTGCACCATATCATCCTTTATTGTTGTAAAGCTCTCTCTCTGCTGCACGATGTTATCAGATTCAAATATGGTAATTTCCTTTGTACAAGCAGCCAATCATGAAAGTACAAAGGGGGATTTAGCGAAAGTGCGAAATCCTTTTAGCAAGTGTTGATTTCTGACAGTGTGATGTTTAGATGCATCACGAGGCACATGACACTTCCTGATTTAGCTTTTGGTGGGATCTTTACAAAATAACCATGCCAAAAGAAATGGGTCTCCAATAAAAGACAACTATAGTTGTCAATTGCAGTTCCACAGTTTTATGAAGTGCATCGAGCATAAACTGTCATTCGGAAAGCACTTTGTGTGGAGTGTTTAGTGTTAGATAGCGAGACACACAGCAGTGGCTGATAGTTCATGTAGTGTGTTTGAATGAATTGATCAGTGGATTAATTTGTCCTTATTGCGCAGGCACAGGGCTTAAAACGAACATCGATCCACAAAATCATGGGTTCTGCAGCAGTTAGCTTCTTGAGTGCACTCTCTGCGAAAGAGATGGGTATGAGAAAAGTGTTTACATCTATGCGTCTTTAAATGGAACCAGGAATGATCTTAAGTTTGATGTAAATGTGCAAATAATACTCTTAGGCTACAGACAAAACATGGACTACAGGCTAATTGTTAAAATACTGTCTCACACACACTTCAAAGCAACTTGGACAATAAGTAATCAGTTCTATTTATGTTCAAAAAGTATTCTGGAGTCTCAGCCTACCACTAGGGGCTGCAACAATATAATTAATCCTGGTAGAGTTATTAGTGTCAGCATCTCTTGTTTCCAGTTTCCAATTTCCATCAGTGTGTGCATTGACCTCCTTACAGGACTGCTGATGGAACTTTGCACGATCTAGTAAGGCAGTGGCGCAGGAGTCAGCAAAGATAACATGGGCCAGGTCTGTGAATTGCCACCAGGTGTGGTACACGGAGATGCTGTCAGATTAGGATAGTGCAGCATTTAGGGAGGTGGCTGCACTGCATCCATACCCAGGCCATGAAATATTTAAACTAGAGTGTATTAATCATCACTTTCAGTTCTCTCATTTCAATTTCAATCCACAAGATTCACTTTCAAGGTCAAATACACTTCAAGGTCCTTCAGGAAGAGAAATCAAGTACTGATCAAGCATGTATTCTTTCCATTTCCTAGCAGGGGGCAACTCCACTGCAAGAAGAAGCTAGGTTCCATCAGAAATAATTCCCACCTGATTTATTACCTAAGTAACACTTTCCTGATGAGTTAATGAATCCAATTGTCCTTTTCAAGTCAGTATCATGTTCATTTAGTAAATTTTGGTCCCATTTTGGCACCATTCTCAGGTTTGGACAAAGATAATGATATAAGAACATCTGTACACATAAAGGTATAAATTTTCTTGTAAACAAACAAAACACATGTTTACGTTCAATGTTATTCACCAAAACTCATTGTGTTTATCCTTAAGCTCTAACAAATGTTTTGACTGCATGGCCTTCCTCATAGAACTGGCAAAGCCAATTTTTGAACATTTTTAACAGTGTTCTTTCAAAGTGAATAGGCACAAACATTGGTTACGTTATTACATATTGTGAGCCAGGTTCAGGTGTGAAGAAGTTTCGGAGACTGATGAAGACCCCTATTAAGAATTTACAAAAACTTAAACACACATTGACACATTCAACATCAAATCATATAAAGACATACATTCAATAAACACTGCTACTGCATCAAAACTATCCACACTTCTTATTTTTATTTTTCAGAGGTTGGCGATTTGACGACTTGGGAGTCAAAATTAACCGAGAAATAAGCCCCTCATGCCGTGTTTACCACAGAACATCTTCCCAAAGAGTTAACCTCACAGTACGGTTTGCAACTGTGTTGGGTACAGCCCGAAGCTAACCCAGAAATAACCACCCTCTTGGTGGGCTGAGACGGTTGAACACCACGCAGTCTTGAAGTCTCAAACCTACTGACCAACCAATGCCCTTCATGGACTTTATAAATCAGATTCATAGAGTTTAGACCTGTTGTGCTCACTGGATTACTTATTTTAGTTTTAAATTTGAACATTCATTAAATGACACATTTTTCCCGTGCACTGCTTACAGAGAGATCAGCCAGGACTCCGTTCTCAGACCTGAGTCCTCATTTAACAATAGCTCAGCTTAGTTCACAGCCGAATGATTAAAATCTACACACTTTTGTTTGATCTCGTCAAACAGAACAACATGGTAAGGCCAAAATAAAATAAATTTGCACTTACCAGTTGTTGTTTTGTTGAGATCCTGTTTGTGACGCCAATTGATGAAGAAACATTGTGAGCCAGGTTCAGGTGTGAAGAAATTACGAAGACTGATTAAGATTTAACATAGCATGGTTTATTGAGCCAAGGAGAATACAGTACCAGCATACAACATGTGAACACGTCAAATGCCAACACCAAATTTGAAGGAAAACATCTTTTGGTTCCTTTTATATCTCTGTCGTCCCCCTAGTGCCTGTAGGTTTCCCTATTAGGTCATCTTTAGCTGGCCTTAACCTAGAACCTGTCGTCTCCCCAACAACGACAGTTTATATGTGAGAAATGACTAAAGCTGGAAAGTCAGTAAACACTTGTGGGGTCAGCTAATGTTCCCTGTTACACCTAAGAAAATTCTTTAACAGTATAAGTATAGGTGCAGCCCTCTAAAGCTTGATTTATACTCCTGTGTAGGGTCTACGTTCGTAGCTATGCCGTTACACCGCCAAACGCTAGTTGGCGGTAGTGCTACAGCGTCCACTGTGTTGACTCAGCTAACGTGAATGGGGGTAAGAGTGGTTGTAGTAGTGACTGCATAGGGTACGGGGCTACACAGAGGCTACGCCGTCAATTTGACGCAGAAGTATAAATGCACTATGGCTATGGTTAGTTTGTTCATCCCTCCCCCAAGACGTACAGTCTACGCCCACCTACTACATGGACCCCACCTCGGTCTCACCTAGTGTATATAAGTGTATAAGTTGAGCTTTTTATTGAGTAAAAACATGTCCCATCTACCGTAGATCGTAAACGACTTTACAACAAATTTTAAAGTCTAATTTGACTAAATAAAAAAACTAGAAAATGCACTCAGGTTAGGTCTGCTACTTTTAAAATGTTTGTTCTGTGAATGGAATTCGGATCCATCAGGGCTAACATGCTAACTTGTTCACAGTAAAGTACGATGGCTGGAATCAAGTAACAGACACATATTTTCAGAACTTACCAGGTAGTTCAACTTCCTTACTTACTTTTCTCCAAGCAATGTCCGTTTTTTCCGTTATATAAATATGTAGTAGTGTCGCAGAGCTCTGGATGCCCACTGACACTAACAACAGTGAAACCAGAAACACATAGGAGCTCGCTGTTAAAAAATTTATTTAATAAAAGCAGTTAACTCTGAGCTCCTCCCGCCGGATACGATGCAGTTGTAGCAGCAAAATCCTGTCCAAAAGCTCAGGTGCTGTCTCCTCCACCGCTCTCCGTCACTCAGCAGCTGTCTGTCAGCTAGCAGAGACCCTCCACTCTGTCTGGTCCTCTCCAAACAAAGCTCTGAAGCCGTAGGTCACATCCAGACAATGAGTATTGATGCCAATAAAAGGCAGTATTGTATCATTTTTAATGTCAGGGTATTGCAATACCTTTCTAGTATCGGTATACCGTGCAACACTACTCCAGATCATTAAGGACCATAGTGATGCACAGCCTGGTGAAGGTTTTCATTTCTTTCACCTTCTTTCAACAGTTGCTGAATGAAGTTTCACTTCTGCTTTGATTAGCATTTGAATTTGTATCGGTCAGAAACGGCAAACTCTCCGAAATCCTCCCCCTTCTCCTTAAACATGTCTCTTACCAAAGGACCCTTGGCTAGCGGGTTAGCATTCACATCAAAATCTGGCTCTGAATCTTTTAATTCATTGTTTTTGTAGTAACTGCTGACACTGGCATAAATGTCCTTCAGTCACCCAGCTTATCAGCCATTATCACTGTCTGAAGCGCAGCTTTGGAAACTTTTTTTTTTCGTGGTCCACACAGAGGCTAAGAGGCTAAAAATAGCTGTGACAAAATGTCAGATAAAACCAGGCAGCATCACTCACTCCCATCTCCTCTTCATTCTGCTGTCAGTGTGGGATGGCCCTGCCCCTGGAGCCCGCAGTGAGGTTTTCATCAGCCAGATCCCACGGGACGCCTACGAGGATCTGTTGATTCCCCTGTTCAGCTCTGTGGGGCCCCTCTGGGAGTTCCGGCTAATGATGAACTTCAGCGGCCAAAACCGCGGCTTTGCCTACGCCAAATACGGCTCTCCAGCTGTAGCTACAGACGCCATCCGCCTGCTGCACGGTCACATGCTGCAACCCGGCTTCCGCCTCAGTGTCCGCCGCAGCACAGAGAAGAGACACCTCTGTGTGGGAGACCTGCCAGCTGCCACCAGGCAAGAGGACCTATTGCAGGTACAACCGCGCTGTGGCTTGTCTTTGTCATAGAAATGTTTTTTTTTTGAAAACTAATAAACTCACTGTAAAAGAAATACCAAAAATATCTTTGAATAATTCTATATATATATCTTGGCTTCAGGTTGCATTTTGTTGATTAGATTTGCCTGATTAGACTGTGTGTCCGTGTGAGTGAGTGTGATTGGCTAGCATAAACCTCACTGTTTTTTACTGCTGTAGTAGGGCTGGACGATATGGCCAAAAATGTTATCACGATAAAAAGTTTAATATCTTTTGATATCGCTAATTATCATGATAAGTATCAGATCATTATTTCTTTTGAATTTAAAGGCTGATTTCTGCTCCTGAGTGAAAGTTGAAGAAAACTGATGGTTAATTGACCCTTCGCTAAAGCCTGGCCCCCTTAGTTACTGTTGCTAAGTCTGACAAACTGTCAGTGCTGCCACTGTCTATTACTGCACTCCCCGGAGAAATATTGTCAAATTTGTTGGAAAAAGCGATCTTGGAAAGAAGCAGACAGTTTTGCAGGTGCATTATACATTTGAAGGTTGTATTCAGGCTGTCACACTGACTGAAACGGACGTGAAAAAAAAGCCTACCAATCACACAGTACAAGTGAACCACCGCATCCCCCGACAATTGAGACAAAAGGCAATGATATGAACGATCAACACTGTTCCTGTAAAGCTGGTAGGCCTCTATTCATTATTACAATCATTAAAAAGCAGAACAGTAGGACTTTATTACGTTCCATTCAGTAGGAAGTTAGCTAGCATTAGCTAGCATGCAGCCAAAAAAAGCTAGAAATGACTCTTTTTGTGTTAGTCTGTCAGTGGCATATCCGTACCGCCAGCAAGAGCCGTTCTTCACATGCTCAAAAGGGGTCTGTCTGTCAAAGAAGGCTACTGTAAATGTGCCTGTTCATAATTATTCGTGTGTTGTTTGTTCTCATCTCAGGGCATCAAATATTTGTTGCATTTTATGCAAAAGGTATGCTTCGGCGTCTGTATGAGACGTCTCTGGGATTAATCTGTAATTAGTGAATAAATCTCACCCCAATCTCACTGAAATTAAGTGCTATTATAATCACTAAATTAAAAATTAAATTGGCAAACTCTTCTATAAGCTTTAACAACATGTCTCACATAAAGCAAAACTAAATTGAAGTTTAATTTGGACTGAGTACATTGTTATTGGTACATGAAGTTTGGGGTGTGATCAACCAGAAGAACACACCAGTGTCTGTGTTGTATGTGCTGTGTGGTAAAACACATTGGGGGCTGTAGTGGTCCATAAAAGGTTTAATAAACCATTGCTTTTAGGTGAACCTTTGCTAGTGTTAGCTAACCTCACTGCCATAGAGAGATGAAGTCCTGACACTGCCTCCTGGCTAACATCTGTTTCGCCAACTTGTTACTATCCATATCCATGGCAAATAAGTAGCACTTGATAGGATTAATTTGTTGGCATACAGAACACACACTAGTTCCCATTAAGATTTACCAGCGGTGCAGAGTACATAACACTTCATTGTAACTTTTGGTTTGTCCCGAGCCTGTCATGCCACACTAACAACTGGTAGAGATCCAATGTACAGAGAAGTAAAAAGCACAAAGAAGTCCGAAGTAAAAGCTCTCAACATCTGCTCCCAGGTGCTGCGTGTTCTCACGGAGGGGGTGGAGAGAGTGTCTGTGAAGGCTGGACCTGGTATAGAGGGGGTGTCTGCTATAGTCGCCTTCTCATCCCACCATGCTGCTTCTATGGCCAAGAAGGTGCTGGTAGAAGGTGGGTGAGCTCCTGCTGATGGTGATGGACTGATACATGGGGTCTGTGTATCGTTCTATTTATATTGTTAAACTTTGATATGATGCAGGATAAATAAAGACATTTTTAATCTAGCCAGGTCATTTTCACAATGATCAAAAAAATTTCAATTTTATTAAGTTATTATTTCTGTAAGTGGATAACCTGTACAGCTACTCATAACTAATCCACACTGGATGCTATATTTTTGGGGAGTTTTTCTGTGGCAATTTTCCGGTAGCTAATTTTCTGGCTATGGCACAGAAACATTGCCTCTGTTAGTTTTGCCTTTAAACCTCTGATTGGTTGGTTGTTTCCAAACAGGGAAACGTCAATAGAGCTCAACAGTGAGGTTCCTGAGGTAAAAATCCCATTCATATTCATAATTTAGGAACCATCCGATGTAAACTTAGTACTAGCTACGAGACTGTGATACAGGTACATCTCAGAAAACTAGAATATAATTTTTTCTGTAATTCAAAAAGTGAAACTTTAATATATTGAAGATTCATTAATAGGGATGTGATGACATCTTGTACGACCAGATCTCCCGAGATTAAAATGTGACAAGATTTCTCGTCAGTCTAAAAGCAAATGACATTTTTTCACATGCTGTCAAGCCACACAATAATTTTCTTACACAGTGAAAACCAAATGTATAACTGATGAAGTCGACTCGCGGAGCAAATCAACTCCTTCCCGCTGGTGTGACAGCTCGCGGGTGAAGTGTCTCATCAAACCCCTATTCATTACACATAAAGCGTGGCATGGAGGTAGCCTGTGGCACTGCTGACGTGTTATGGAGGCCCAGGTTGCTGTAATAGCAGCCTTCAGCTCGTCTGTATTGGTCTGGTGCCTCTTAGTGTTCTCAACACCTTATGGATTCTGTGGGGTTCAGGTCTGGCCATTTGGCTACCCAACCAAGCACAGTAACACCATGGTCAGCAAACTAGTTCCTAGTGGTTTTGGCCCTGTGGGCAGGTGCTAAATCCTGCTGGAAAAGGAAATCAGTGTCTCCATAAAGCTTGTCAGCAGATGGAAGCTAGAAGTGCTCTAAAATCTCCCGGTAGACGATGCATTGACTTTGGACTGAAACACAGTGGACCAACACCAGCAGATGAGATGGCACCCCAAATCATCACTGACTGGAAGCTTCACTCTGGACTTCAAGCAACATGGATTCTGTGCCTCTCTACTCGTCCTCCAGACTCTGGGACCTTGCTTTCCAAATGAAATGCAAATTTTCTTTCATCTGAAAAAAGGACTTGGGACCACTGAGCAACGGTCCAGTTCTTTTTCTCCTTAGCCCAGGTAAGACACACGTCTTCTGGTTCAGGACTGGCTTGACACCAGGAATGTGACAGTTGTAGCTCAATTTGTGGACTCGTCTGTGCCCGGTGGCTCTTGATGCTCTTGAGTCCACTCCTTGGGAAGCTCCCCCAAGTTCTTGAATCAGCTTTGCTTGACAATCCTCTCAAGGCTGAGGTAATCTCTGTTGCTTGTGCACCTTTTCCTACCACCCTTTAACCTTCCAGTCAACTTTCCATGAATATGCTTTGATCCAGCACTCTGTGAGCAGCCAGCCATCCATGGAAATGTTTAAAACTACAATCTAGTCTCACAGTGGGAATCGAACCCAGGTCTCCTACACCAAAGGCATCTTATCTATGCGCCATCACCACCCCCTAAATGCCCTGTTTTTATTCAAGTGAAAGTTTATGGCGGGATTTGGCCATTGTGATATTGTAATTTTCATACTAAGATTGACCAGGGCGGGCGAGGCGAGGAGGCAGGACAGAGGGCCGTGGAGAGTTGAGGATATGGCGGGGCGGCTTCACGGGTGAAGGCAGAAAGCCTTATACATTTTAATTGTCTATTTTATTGTTGTTTTTTTTTAATGTGTTTCTTTTCTGCAAATTCTATGTGTCTCTGTTTTCTGTAAAGTGTACTGGGACCACACAGCTGGTGATTTTACACTTTAATAAACTTTTTTAAACCAGAAAAAATGTTTTATGATGTGCACTTGGTTCAAAAGACTTAAAACCGCACCGGTCCAAAGAATTTGCGTAACTTTCCAAAACAGAAAATTGGACGTTCACACTCTCTTCAGGCTATGATTGCTCAGCTGTGTGGAGGGGCCAGGTTTTAAACTTCTCTCTCTGTGCTCTTAATCCACTTTTTCCAATAATTTGTAGCTTTTCATGTTCCTATTGTATTGTGTCATATCTGTTGTTACCGACATTATATTTATATTTGTATAACACACTTCTGCCACTTTTGATTGGACACCACATCATACAGTTATTTTCTAGCATAACCTGACAATTTATTTATTTTTTATTCAAAATAATTGCAGCCATTCTCAACTTCTGTAGAAAATAGCTGTGGTCACTACTGAACTTCATTTTCTTTTTTTCCTCTAGCATTCAAGAAACAGTTTGCTTTGACCATCTCAGTCAAGTGGCAGTCTACATTGAAGCCGAGCCCAGAGGAGCCATTACCTCCAAAGAAACCTTCAGAAGGCTTTCTGCCTTCACCCGTGAAGCCGCCCCGCCATATCCTCAACTCTCCACGGCCCTCTGTCCTGCCTCCTCGCCTCGCCCGTCCTCCATCCGTCCCTCCGGGTTTCTGCCGAGCAGTGGGAGGACCCACTGCACCCCAGCACCCTCCCCCTTCCAGGTCCTCTACCACCTCCTATTCATCCCCTGTGATGCTCCTGCATAAGATGTGTGAGGTGACTGGGGTTGGCCAGCCGCTCTATGACATGTACTACAGCCACGCTGGGCCTGATGGATTCCTCTACTTTACCTATAAGGTGTGTATCCCTGGAATAACCACAGCCTTCAAAGGACTGGTTATGATCTTGCCGGGATCCACTGCCGCCACCACACTGGAGGAAGCTCAGCGGGCTGCAGCCCAGCAGGTCCTGCAGAGGGTGTACAATAACTAGCTGGCCCACTGAAAAGCTTATCAGATAGTACACGGTACACCTAATTCTACAGCACTGTTTCAGGCTCTGTTCGTAGTTTGTTGTTTCATGCATGCTTTTATTAGAGTAGTCTTAGACTTGTTTGTCTTGTTTAAACGTATGTGCTTTGTTTTATGCATGCTTTTATTATAATAGTAGTAGTAGACTTGTTTGTCTTGTTTAAATGTCTGTGCTTTGTTTCATGCATTGTGCGTTACTATCGGATTGGTTGCTCATTTTAAATAAATGAGGTTTGACAACAAACTGATTGTGTAGTGTCCTATAAATGTATGGATAATGGAAACGTTTAGAGAGATGACGTTTTAATTTCATTTGAAAGCGGTAGTAGTTGTAGCTTTTCTTTTTACTTTTAGCATGTACTGCAGCTGACCTTACAAATGCATACTGTTGTATGCAGTATGGATAAAACTGACACAGACTACTAAATCCTAACATTGCGCTTTGAACTTTGACCATTTGCTGAGTGCAAGTTGACTCAAGGGTTGACATACTTTAGACAAGATTTACTCTGAAAGAATGAATGAAATACACGGTGGTGAGTTGGCTGGTCCTCAGTTGTTTTACTTTTTTTCTTGTGTTAACTGCCAACTGAACTTAGTTGGAACAATACAAATGACAAAAATATAATACAAAAATCAGTTTGATATTTAAATCTCAATATATCAAAAAAACAGTAATGATATTTAAATCTCAATATATCCAAATACAGTAATAACCATACATTCCCTAAATATTTTCATTTAAAATTAATAAGATGACAGACTCACAATAAACACATAATAGGCTGTTATGTACAGAAGTAAGCTATTAAATTGATGAATTCTATATTGGATAATAAAAGTACTCATTCTCGATCATTCTGGTATCTAAATTTATAAAATTAAAATTCTTATCATTACTCGTATAAGGGCCCGTGTCCACCAAAGCGTCAGCGTCTATTTTCAGTTCATTGCAATGGGAGCGCCGCATTTTTCCAAGCTGGTAAAAACTCCAGGAGCGTTACGAGGTGCTGAGCGTTTTTTCCGCGCTGGGCGTTTTTTGTCCGGTCGCAGAGAGTTGAAAAATGTTCAACTTTGGGTAAAAACGCTGTGCTCATCACTGTCACTTTTTACCCAGCCGTCCAATCACAGTGCAGGAGGGGCGGGACAAACACCACACCGAGCTCATGCAATCTTGAACGAAACAATGTGCCTACCCACAGTGTATTTTTGAAAATGCATCTGGGGTGAATGTAAACAGCAGCCAACCAGATGATAATATGAAAGTTTAATCTTCACAATAAACAGTCTGACATTTGGGAAACATTTGGTTTGCCCCCTCCTCTCCTTATAGAGAACTTCATGCTCTCTGCTGTCATGTGTTGTTTTACCAATTAACACTGTTTTCCAGCTGTCATTCATTACAGTGTTGTTGATTTTCTATATTTTTACATTACTGGATAAGAAGTTCTCCATTACATTTCAACTTCAGTCTCACCGTATTTTTTAAAAAGTTATACATGCATAATTTGACACACAATTGTATGTCTTAAAAAATGAATACAAGAACAACATATGTAATGCTGTATCTTTCATTAATGCTTGGTTTCTTACATTAATCTTGATGTAGTGCTGCCTGTTTTCTGCTCATCATCTATCTGTGGCTTTTTTTTTTTTCGTAAAGCGTCTGTCGTCTTTTCCATCATCCACTATCTGACGCGTTTTTGTAAAGTCGTCTTTTCTGTTCAGCAAAAATTCCTTCAGCAAGTTCACTCAAAGCTCACACAGTCTGTAATAATCAGAGGTTGGAAGTTGACAATCAAACCCTTAATCTAAATAATTCAGTAATTAAACATGTAGTCTCAATCGGTAATTAAACATGTAGTCTTAATATCAGCAGACTAACACATCAACAGTCTCTCCTGTAGTCATAACAACAGTAGATAACGGCAGAACGAAGCATGCACTGTCACAGCAGATTTTGAACACCTGCAGCCTCTCCTGCAGTCAGTACTCCCACTCAGAGATCTAACCACAGTGAGCTTGTTTCTGTGTTCATGACTACAGTTCACCACTTATAAGTAAAGACAAGGCACATCTAGGTAAAAAGAAAATGATTAAGGATAATAAAATGATTAAGAATGATTATTTAAGAAAGATTAATACTGATTAAGGATAATCATGACTGTTTCTTGACTGATGTCTGTTTTTTGTCTGCACTGCCCCCCCCCCCTCTGTGTCTTAGGCATGCCCTCTGCTGATCATGCTATTTTAAACACAACCTGACTTTATGGAATGTCAGTGTCTTTTGTGCTCTGTGCTAGAGACAGGACATTCTTACTGTGATGGACTATATTGATGTATGTTTTGTAACACAATTTTTTACTAACTCTGCTTCTACATTTTCCTTTGCTGGTGTCTTGATGCTGCCTTGCTGTCTCACTGTGCTTCCACACTCTGCTCCCAAAGCACACGTGCACGTCTTACTGCTGAGCCTGGGCAGTTAGATACAAAAAGGAGCTGTAGGGTTTTAACACTGTGATCCTAACTTTACACTATAAAATAACACTTTAAATGAGGACAATGTAGACCACCATCGCTCTAATAATTAATGACAACAATTTAGGCTATGATACACAATAAGTACCCACCCAGCCACAGCCTGTTCACCCTGCTGCCTTCTAGGAAGAGATAAAGAACTTTCAGCTGTCTTACCACCAGACTGCAGCTTTTCCCCCCAAGCTATCAGACTGTTAAACTCTAATTCATCTGCAGAAAAAAACTTTTTGATATGTTTTGTCTGTGCTGAACTCGCCCCTGACCACCCGAGCACATGGCCCCAGAAACACTGCTTCAGCAGTGTCACATGAGAAATCTTTTCATTGGATGCTAAATTAATACAAAAAGTGCAGAATGAGTCATCAAGGTTTTAAAATGGTTTTCCAAATGACAAACTCTTAAATATCATCAAGAATACCTACAAAATAACTTTTATTGTCATTGACGGACCAGATACTGCCATAGTGGTGCAAAGCCAATCATATAAAACATTTAAACATGGATTGTGGGAATGGGAGATTTTGTTATTATGTTTCTCTAAAAACCCGCTGGGCAGACTGCGCATCATTCATACTGTCTTGCCTTCATTTGCCTATTTGGCACTGAAGTAATCCAAAAGTAACTAAAAGTAGTCAGGTTACATTACTTTTATTTTGTGGTACTTGGATTACCTTACTGATTACATTTTTAAACAAGTAATTAGTAATTGTACCGGATTACACTTTTAAAGTAACCCTCCCAACCCTGCTAGGCAATATATTCATAAAAGAGCAAGTTATTGAAATTATTCACTTGTAATGTGCCTAATGTGCAAGTATTTTATTAATTTATTTTCATGTTTATTTACAAACTCTCAGGTGTGAAATGTTTGAGGATAGTCACTAATTAAAACAGCAGTGGTTTGAGATTTTTATGTTTTATGTAAAAAGTTATTGAAGATTGAAACGGATGTGTTGCAATTTGCAGTCCCTAACTCCGCCTGTAGCGACAGGCGCGTTTGACAAATATTGCATTGCGCTCGACTGCTTCGTTATCTTTAGTGATTTTGTGGTAATCACAACTGTGAAACCCCTAGGTTGGGAACCACTGGACTAAAGAAGCAAACTGTATATAAAGTATTTAGAACAAGTTAACTGAATATAAAGTAGCTCCTACTTGAGCAGCTACAACAGTAACATGCTGCAGTATTAACAAGCTATAATGTCAAACAGAATCAGTCAGAGGAGACATTTTACTGTACAACTAGTACTTTTAGTGCCGATACTACTAACATACTTCTAAAAAAGTAGGAATTTGACCTTGTGGAGTATGTGAATACCTCTTCCACCGCTGTCTAACACTTGCTTGATACATTATAGCAATAATCATGCCTGCACTTATTATTAAACTTGTTGTGCATGATAATACAGGTTGAAAAATCTTCACATTATAGTACACAGTGTAACTGCAAAAAGTAAAATGTGTCATGATGTCCACCGTCGATTTCCAATCCCCAGCACTGCAAGTGTTCTCTTGGCCACAGAGGTAAGAACCTGCCTGGAAAACCTCTGCAGCACGCCATCCTGCAGGCCCTCACAGTTGTTGCATGGCCCCTACAGACTAGCAGAAGAGTTGTGCGACATCGTACCAAAATACCATAATTTGGGCTGTGGCCAAGAAAATCCAGTCAAGGATTTAATGTAAAGCCATTTAGTTTGAAAATATCTTGGAGGGGAAACAGCATAGGTTTTAAGATATGGATCTCTAAAATAAAAAAAACCCTACAGCAGTAACTGTAACTTGTCTTCAAAACCAAGCACACAAACAAGCTGATTTCATGACCGACACAGCAGCTGATCTTTGACCAAGATGATGAATGTGTTTATTTCAGACTTGACAGTACAGGTTTGATACAGGAAGAAATTAGCATGTTTGCAAGAGTTTCTATGAGATGATATATTGCAGTTCATGTCTAACAGAGTTTCTCATCCTTGGTCCTGGACAGATAAAGCATATCTTAAGGAACGCTGCTCTTTAAAGAGATTTCTTTTCTCTGGCCAAACTGATCTCCAGCAGCTTTATGGACAATAACAAAGTGACTTCTTGGACTGGAAAAGTTTAAGCTCAGTTTGACCTCAGAGCACACGATTGTTCCAAAACACATTACAGTGGATGTAAACTGCAACTGATTTCCTGGATGTTGTTCTCTAATGACAGTGTTGTAAGAAACATCATGTTAAACACTCCCTGTTAGCTTTTTGGCTTGTTGCTCTGTTACAGCGAGCGTGAGTGCAGCGTGAGCACCACTCGCTCCATATGAAACCAGTCTAAGTGGCTGCGATGGAGATGAGGTTGGATGTGTGTTTTCAGGGCTGCGTGATGTCCAACATGCTCTACAGAGGACGAGACAAGAAATTCTGCAGAGTGTCTGTGTTTGAAGCAGTCAGGTGATGTGGTTGGGCTTGTGGCTGAACAGAGGGGAGTGGCTAGGCCTCAGAGGTCCTCCTCCTGATCTCACCTATAAGATCTGCTCTGGAAATATCAACCTGTGGAGAGAAAAACAACCCCGTTGGTAAATGAACACACAACAGATAGAATTTGATTGTCAAAACTCTGGACTTTTAATTAAAAACTTATTTCTAAAGACTACAGCAAGTCCACCACCGCGGCGCGTCGGCCGAGGTGTACTGATGAAAGAGCCAGCTGCAGGCTACACTGTGTGTGTTCTGCGTCAACCGTACCTCCTCTCTGGTGGCCACGACGCGCAGCTTGACCACTCCATCTTTCAGCTCCTGTTCTCCCAGTATGGCCACCAGCGGGATCCCAGACTCCTCGCAGTGCTGCAGCTGACTCAGCAGTTTGGGGTTCTTCTTGTACATCACCTCCGCCTGGACACAGACACGCACAACAGATAAATATTTAACAGTCTCAGAGCATCTAAGAACAAAGCGGGATTCAGGAAGTCACCACCAAAATAAAGAACGGTTAATGTTGATTTTATACAGAACTCCACAATGTGGCAAGAACAGCCCTGCAATCCAGGAATTATACCCTCAGAGGTCTCAGAAACATCCTCAAGGCACAAAGTCTTTTTAAATAGTCGGTGAAATTCAGGACATTTTGATAGGCTGTTGCAGTTGTCAGATATTTATTTAGCATTCATGCATGATGCCTGCTGTTTGTTGATGGCGGTGCCCGTCGACCTGCTGACAGAACGCAGCACGGAAGCAGGTGAAATGTTTGATAATATCAGGGGCACTTCTCTAATACCGCTACCTTTAAAGGACCGGAGCGTTTTATCCTCGTCATTACTCATTACGTCATTAAAAAGTCAACCTCTCGTCTTTCTCCATTAAAAAAACAAATGTCTAGTTTTTCTATATTACTGATGTGTAACAAGCCAATTATAACAAATGGTCTTATCAACAGACTATATATTGTGTATTACACTGTAGGGTGAACAGTTGTATTTGAATTCATATTTATAAATCAGATTTCAAACTAACAAAGCAAAACTCAGCAGGTTTAGAGATCATTTGTGGCAACTGAAAATAAAATTATTAAAAAAACCATTTTCGTGCTGAAAAGTGAAGCTGCGGTACTCTTTTTTTTAAAGTCTTCATCATAGAACCATAAAGCTAATGTACTGCTGCAACACATAGAAAGGTAGTTGTAAGCTAGTTAACGCGAAGCTTTGCGCAAAAGATCGGCTTTTTAAAATCTGATATTTGTGGTCACATGACCTCCTCATAAATGTTCCCAGCTTTGAGAAATTTAAAGCAGGACATGTAAAAGATCTTCACTTGATTTTAACATTGTGACTGGAAGTGAACAGAAAAAAAGAGGAAATGGAAATAATGGCCGACAATTCAGAAACACACACACACACACACACACACACACACACACCTTAATGCCAGCGTTCCAGAGCTCAGTGAGGAGTTTGAGTCTCTCCTCCAGCAGGTTCTTCTGCGCAGACGCCACCATGACCTGAACCTCTGTGGTCCGAACCTTCTCTGCTGAGGCCTGAACAACACAACACTGTCAGCGTCTGGATATCTACACACACCTGTTATCAATACACCAATAAAACCGTTTCATTTCCGACACATTACCTCAGCCTTCTGCTCCATGATGGAAAAGATCCTCTCGATACCGATGCTGACGCCCACACATGGCACTTTCCTGCTCTTGGGGTCGAACATGCCCACCAGGCCGTCGTATCGACCCCCGCCGGCCACGCTGCCCACACTGACGCTCTCCTCTGCAGGTGCCCCGTTTTGGGCTTCAGTGGACACCGGGGCCACGCCCGCCTGAGTCAGAACCCCCTCATAAATGACTCCTGTGTAATAGTCCAGACCCCGGGCCAGACTGAGGTCAAACACCACCTGGAGATGACGGAGTGAGAAAAGTGGAGGAAAGAAAGAAAAAAGGAAACCGGAGTAGAACAGCAACATGGTGAAGAGAGAAGAAAAACACCACAGGGGAAAATGACAAAGTGTTAACATGCATCTAAATTTATTCTCTAATCATTACTGTAAGAAACAATATTCTGGGACGCGTGACTAACAGCAGGTCTCACCTTGTCTGTGACCTGGAAGAGCTGCAGGTAGCTGAAGAGCAGCTTTATGTCAGACAGGCCAGCACAGGCCTGCTTACTCTGAGACATCTTCTGGTCCTGAAGGAGGCGCTCTGCTAAGTCCATTCCACCTACAACATAAGCAGTAGCCTGTTTACACATCCAGCACACACAGCAAGTCCACTAATCGCTCTCTTGTTGCACCAGCTCCTGGGGGAAATATCTGGCTCTTTAGCTGCTAAATGCTGCACTGCGTTCACCAGCTGGTGTCTAACTGTGTCTGCTGCTTGCTGCAGAGCAGCCAGTGTACAGAAGCTTTAGAGCTTTATCACTGAACACAGCTGCTGGAAATGAGGTTGAGGAGTGTGGCTCTTCAGTATCAGAAAATAACAGGGCCTGAATGAACAATGGCCTTGACAATTTCTGAAAGCCAAAGCGGACTTTCTCAAATTGCTTGTTTAGCCCAACGAACAGCCCAAAATCAAAAGCTATTTAACAGCATCCATGCTTTGGAAAAGATATCCCTCTCTGAAGGACGCGTCAGTGGTGAAGCATTGTTTGTTTTATCTGTACAGACGCTGGACTGGTAACAGCTGAAAGCAAACTCTTAAGTTTGGAGTTTGACCTTTTTCGTCCTATAGGGAATGTTGTTTCTATGCTGCTGACAGAAAGCCTGTTCTGAGGACAGTGATAAATGCTTCGCTAGCATTACTCGCATCATGTGTGAACTTCGGGAAAGTCTCACCCTGCATACTGACGTACTCCCCAATCTGGTCGGCAGCCTCCTCCGACAGGCCCTTCTCATTCACCATCTCCTTCTTCACGTCCTCCCAGGGCATCTACGTTTGGACAGCAGAAAACGGCATGCGGAGATGGGTCACATCGGGCTAACCATAACCATCGTCTATGAAAGTGGCCTTCATAACAACAGAGCTGAGAGGCTCGGTGCGGGCACAGCAGCAGGTCTCCATACCTTGTCCAGTTTATCCACTGTTGAACAGATGGTGCGGAACTTGTCATCAGGAACACCGCACACGGCAAACATCCCGTCGAGGATGCGTCTGTCGTTGACCTGGAAACGGAGGACGCGGTTACAGAGATAACACCTACTGATCTTAGTCTGTAAGTTTCATCTGTCAATTTTTCTGAACAAAAAGGTGACAAACCTTGATACGGAAGTCTCCGAGGTCCAGCTCACTGAGGATTTCATGGACGATCTTCAGACACTCAGCATCTGGTATCATGGCGTCATACTGCCCTGCTATGTCAAAATCCTGAAACACGCACACATTCATTACTTTACGTAGCACAGACAGTTAAAATCACAAAGATGAATTCATCCAGATCAGTTTCCAAAAGCTCGAACAAATCTGCCAGTGTGGCCGTAGTGAAAACGTGTATTTGAGGCCGACTCACACACTGGTAAAACTCTCTGTAGCGTCCGCGGGTCATGGCCGGGTTATCACGCCGGTAGACCTTAGCAATGTGGTAGCGCTTGATGTTGGTTATCTTGTTCATCGCCAGGTAGCGGGCGAAGGGCACCTGTAAGAGTGCAGGTCAAGGACAACACACCGCTCTTTGCTTCGATGGAGGGGATCAAAGTTTAGGGGTTAATGTAGCCACACAAACAAAAACTCTGACAAAAAATTATTTGCTGTTTTTTTTTTCCATGACAAAAACGGGACGATAATAAAAACCTCTGAAATTACGAACTACGGTGTTATCTATTTCAATATTTCATGTGTGACATATGAATGAACGGACAAATAAATTGCTACTGTTTTAATGCAAACTCTCATTTAACCACCTACACTGTAGCTGCTGATTTGTCAAACAGTGTCCTCTGCCACCCACATTATCTTTAGTTCAGAAGTTGATTCAGCCATTTCACCTGTTGCACTCCCGTTAATCAGATTTATTTCTTTCATTTAAAACAGATTTATGGACTAAAGTCATCTACAATCCACTCACAATTAGACAAGCAGCTGCACCAAAACAGCTGGACAACCTATGAGAGCAGCAAAAGTAAGCTAACATTCCCACGGCCTGTGGATGTTCAGGTAATGTTACTTTCAGTCACGTATCTTTCCATCAGAAGGTGAGGACCTTGAAGGATTAATGTCGGCAGCCAACCATCAAAATGTTCCTCTAGATGTTCGCTCAAGAAATATCACTACGTTATCCAGGTTATCCAATGAGTGAACAGTATGTTAGTGAACGAGTGAGTGAATCAGCTTCTGAATGATAATGCTGCACTGCAGGGGACACAACAGGTATCTATGGTAACGCTAGTGCTAATGCTGTGTGAGCACGAACGACAGAGAAAGCGCTTTAGAGTTTATGATGGTACAGTAACTGGATTTGGTGTCAGTCTGAAGAGAGGGGTTGTTTTTTTTGGTTAGATGCTTTCAGAATTCTACTTGATGTTCCTGCTCAGCCAGCTGATGCTCATGGCGGTGAGTATTTAAAGGATACAGTGAGGTCATATCTGAGGGACAGCAGCTCTCCTCCTTGGTCTTTGAGGTCGTAGATGAGCTTGGAATCTTCTCCATACTTCCCTGTCAATGTTTCCTACGCGCCGCAGGGAGAGAGCAAACCTTCATGTTCGAGTTAAAAGTATGACATGTACTGAGCGGCAACCGTGATGACTTGCGTTCAAGCTTGTGTGAAACTCTTACCTTCAGCTCAAAAACAGGCGTGTCGATGGTCTCTGCTCCGTGGCGTTTGAAGCAGCTGATGATGGTGTTGAAGACTTTCTCTCTGATGGCCATCTGCTTGGGGTTGTAGTCCCTCGTTCCCTGACAGAGATAAGAGGTGTATGTCCATCAGCAGGGTTGGAGTGAATAAAGTGATTCAGTAGGAGTTTTAAGAATGTACTGTCCCACAAAAGATGATGTATAATAATGTAACATTATTTTTAACTTCTTAAGACTCATTGACTGCATAAACAGCACTTTTACATAACCCCATCTACAAACTGTGGTGTCTTTTAAATTGTGTTGTATTATATATCTTATTTAATGTTTAACTGTGTTACTTTGTACCTTGTGACGACCTGCCCGGGACTACTGATGGAAAATATTCTTTGGGGTAATTCTGGCATATTTACATTGCAGAAAAGCTAATATGTTCATTAACATGCACTTTCTCTTTTAAATAAATTAAAAAAAAAATAATTGTGCAAGGGGTCATGCTTTATAACTTTATAACATTTAAAATTAAAGCACATTTGATATGGTTTTCATACGTTTACATTATTATCATAAAGAGGTCATATTATGCTCCTTTTCAGGTTCATCATTTTATTTAGGGGTAGTACCAGAACAGGTTTACATGGTTTTTTCACATTGCTGCAGCTCCTCTTTTCATCCTGTGTTCAACCCTCGTTTTAGCTACAGAGTGATACATCTAACTTTTCTTTGTTGGGAGTTGCACATGCGCAGTACCTATTTAAGGACTTATAGCCAATCAGCTGTACATGTTGCCGACCAGCTTGGCAACATGGACTGGAGCAAGAGTTTCAGAGTGGTGAGTTATTAATCTGTAACAAAAGTCTCTTTCATCCATAAAGTTTTAACTGAGCTCTGTCTCTACATCACAGTAACAACTTTATGTCCACTGACTGCCTGGAGGGTAGCTAGTGTTTGGAAGGGAGAGGAGAGCTGTGTGCTGCAGCTCACTGTTTTTCCACCGCTGTTTTTGAGGGCATGTCTGACTAGCCGCTAGGCGAGCATTATGACTCGCATTTTTTGTGATGTCACATGGAAGCGGAAGTAAAGGCTGGACTACAAACGAGTTGTTTTCAGGCAGTTCAGAGCAGAGTTTTCTGTGGGAGATGGGAACTCCCTTTGGGCTGGACTTTTTCACTTTGCAAACCTGATAATTGCACAATAAAGGAGAGGGAAAAAAAACAAAAAGCAGAATACCACCTCTTTAATTTTATTTAGTTTATGCAAACAAAAAAGTGCTGCCAATTTTATTTGTGGTTTTCAAAATAAAACATGGTGAAATGGTTTCAGTGTGTGTATCAGTACTTTTTGAACATTTTAACACTACCATGATAATACTGATAACCATGATGATTTTGGTCACTCTGATAATGATGTGAAATTTTCAGAGAGTTTCATCTCTATTGTCTATTTAGTGGCCTGCATGTACTAAATGCTTGTGTGTGTGAATACAGCAGCGCTGTTGCCTTACCTTTGCTGTCTTGAGGACAAACTGATGTTTGCCATCATCTCCTCCTAACTGAGCCTTCAGCTCCAGCAGTTTGGCTACTTCTTCATCAATCTGCAGCACAAAGCAGGAGATAAACTTGTGAGCACTTAGTATAGAGGATTTATAACATAAACATTGTACATGTCAACATTAGCAAGCAAAACAGAGGACGTTTATTTACAGGAACTCTGCCAAACACACACAAACACACAGCAGCAGAGGCCTACCTGATCCACAGTGATGCCAGCGAAAGAACGCAGAGACGTTGCGGTCCGAAAGCCCACCAGACCACAGCGAGCACGAACACAAAACATGCCCAGCACGTTCATCCCACAGAACAGCGGGGGAAAAAGTCCGGAAGTTGAACAAGCAACAGTTCAGGAGTTCATCATGGGTACAGTAATGTCCAGTGGTAATGTCCACAGCAGCCAATCACCATGGTCAGTAGACAGAGAACCAGGAAGTGAGTTGAGTAACGATGACCAGGAGGGTTGGAGTCCCCAGACAGTCGGGTAGGTGATGGTGATGATGAAGGGTGAGGCAGGCCGAGGTCACCCGGGGTCAGGCAGGGAGAACAGGAGAAAAGTGGTAAGCAACCCTAGCACTAGGGGAGGGCGGGGCATGACGCATCATCATCATCATCATCACAGCGTGGAAGATAGAACATGAGATGTACCAAGTCAATCAAAGCAGCCAGCACAACCCAGCACCCCCACACACACACAGTCCTACTCTGATCCTAGTATCTAATCTAGGTGTCCAGTGTTTAGTGTTTCTAGTGTGTCTTGAATTTTAAAAGCTCCCGACATTTAAACCCCTGGTTAAGTGTGTCAGTTTTCCTAAAGTGTAGGTACGGCTGGGCGATATGGCCTAAATTGTTATCACGTTCATTATCAATAATCATCATTCAGTATTGATAATTATCAGGGTAAATGTCAAATCATTATTTCTTTCTAGTTTAAAAGCTGATTTTTGCTCCTGAGTGAAAGTTGAAGAAACCAGATGGTTTTATTTCTGGTCAGAACAAACACTTGATGCCAAACAGTGGATCACTTCACAAATCTGAGGCAGAACATTCAAATTCAAAACTATTATGATCAAATCTTTTTTCAACAAATATGATCAGTGAATCTTTTTTCAGTCCCTTTTCCTCAACAAAATAAATATCTTAATAGAAAAATTAAGTGCTAACTTGTTTGAGAGTCAAATTAATTTAATCAAACATTTATTGAACATTTGTTATATTGTTATAGAGGAAAATTATATTGCGATATTTATCATTGTTTTATTACCCAGCGCTAAGTGTAGGTGAATGATAATTTTCAAGAAGGAGAAATTGGACTTGTGTCTGCAGCCTCCAACTAAATCACAAATACATACTATGAGGCAATTTTACTTCTGACTGAGTGATCAAACCTCATGTGTTCATAGCACGGAGTACTGAAAACTGTCAAAGTTGGCACTGAATGTCAGATCATGTTGGCAGTCCTGTTTACTTCATTTTCAAGTTTTTCTGTTCTACTTATGTTAAGATCTTACGTAACACCTGAGGACGAGCTGCTGGACCTGCCACTCTCACTTCCAACACTACTGCTTGCACTGCCTATTTATGTCCAGAGGTTAGAACATGTGAGCCTAAACCTGCAGTCACTGGTGAAGTTGTGGTGGTACAAGCTCTGACAGACACTCACACCCTGACAAACAGCAGAGGATTCAGACCAAACACAACACAGACAAATAAAGGAGGACACAGAAAGAGCTTACAGAAAATAAGGTCAGAAAGGAGACGGACTGAGGCTGCTTTCTGTGGACTATTCAGCACCTTCACCGAGAAACAGGTGGCATAATAATTGAGGTTCTTTAATTTGATAGAACCTGTGTGACATCTGGTGTGGCATCAGACCACCGTTCTGATACTTGCACCAGAAGACGCCTGATTAGCTTAGCTAACATTATAAAACATCTGATAACTTCCGCCTGTGTTAATAAGGCAAGTTATTGCATCAGCAATCCGTTTTAGACTAAACGTTACATAGTTGTCTAAAAACGTCCTGGTAAGTAAAGTAACAAAATTGACAATATGTGATTTTTGAGCCGGTTGGCTGCTTTCTGTCAGCTCCACCTCACTCTGTTAGCGCTAGCTAGCTAGCTAGCCGGTAGCCAGCTAACTCACCAGAACGCAGAGGGTGCACGGGGCTGCTTAGCCGTTAACTTAAAGCTAGCAGTTAGCTGGTCCAGCTAAAATTGAACCACCGGTAGGAAACAAACAATCCCTTATACCTGTGTGATGCAAGCCAAACAGCCAGTTGCCTCCGCGCTTTGAGCTAACCGTTAACTTGTGTCCTAACGGTGGACCTAACTTAGAAAAACAGCAGCAAATTTAAATGTTGACTCACGTATCACTGCAGTACAACAAGTAGTGGTGTCTTCCACTATTACATGCTGTCAGTTAACGTTAGCTATAAAGAACAGTGGAATATTAAGTTAACGTCATGTTCTTCTTTTAAACAGCCGACATATTTTATAACGGGAGTTTTAATTTAATTTTAACAGGTAAACTTTAACGTCGTAGACATGACGTAAATTAACGTTATGCGGACAACAAACGTGACACATTAAAAGTGAGATAGTGATGTACTAAAGGCCGCAATAATTTGGCAAAAGAAAGATAAACGACGTTTATCAGTTAGCTCTGCAGTATGAATGAAGTTGGCTGGCTAACGTTAGCAAGCAAGCCTTCAGTTAAATGCCAGGACATGCTGTTCGCCGCATGCTAACTAGTTGCCTCAGTTTCAAAGCTGGATCGGAGTACTGACCTGCTCTTTGCTCGCCTTCTCTGACTTTAACTTCCGAACGACTTCACCCTGGATTTTAATCGCTTCTTGCACCTGTGCCTTCCCTTCCATGGCTTTTCATCCAATATATTTCCACCGCTACTCTCACTTCCAGCGACCCTGCAGCTGTCAAGTCTGTGGTGGAGAAAACCGGATCCGGAAACAAGAGAAACACTTCCTGTAGCAACAGGTGTGCAGCAGTATTTTCAGTCAATAGAAGAGCAGAAACACTCCTCCAGTACTGGACTGCAAGGTTGGAGATCTGTGACCACCTTCAACATTTAACAAAGTTTCTAAATGCTAAATACTAGTGGCTTTAGTCCAATGTTTATAAGTAAAATATGGGTACCAACTGAGACCATTACAATAAGAAAGCGAGCATAAATGGCGAGCTATGGTTAAAGTGTAGGTGGAGCAAAGGTAGATTAAAAGTAAAGAATGGAAGCACTTGATATATAAGTAAAGGAACACAGTGTATCCTTAATATTTAAAACATTAAATCAAAGACTTCATCATGCCTTCAAAAAGCAAACCTTAAACCAGGATCTGAGAGCTTGCACTAGTACAACAGAATTATAAAGGGGTTTCAAGATAAATATACAATTGAAAGGGGTCACTAGATTATTAAAAGGGATAAAGATTTTTTTATTTTCTATACATTTTTTATACCTTTATATTTTCTTTTTTTTAAAAAAGGTTATTTCCAATAAAATAATACAACAAGTATTTCTCAAATCATTGCTAATTTGACCAAATTGTTATTATAGGGCATAATGTATTTAAATAGCATCAAATGTCATTGTACAGAATCCACACATATGGGACTTTAAACTCTACAAACAAACTCTAAAAACATCTTCCTGTTCAAACATTGACTAAGGTAAGTTCACAACCAAAGTCCACTTAGCTGAGAGACCAGAGACCTGTCATTAACATGTCTGTGAGTATCATCATTACTTTATTTTGCAGCTCAATAGACACTATAAACTGTAAAGAATGCAACATTATGGGCGATGGAAAGGAACAACTACAATGTGAGGAGGTGTTAACAGTTTGTTGCACGATGTAGAACTTCAGAGCCGTTTCATTAGCTTTAGTGTCCTGTGATAGTTAAAGTCCTGAAGTTTCAGAGGCTTCTCCTCCAGGGAAGTGGGGATCATTTTCAGCTACTTGAATCAAAGAAGGACAGCACTGGGAGGTCTTTTGAGAGAACATTGTATGTTTATTTTCAATTTGCTGCTTTTGTCTTTTCCAAACTGTGAACTGAATATGTTGTGGGTTTTGGACTGTTGGTCTGACAAAACGACACCAGCTAGGGCTTTAAGGAATTGAGATGCGCTTTTTAAACTCTTTTCTAACATGTTATAGACCAATCTGGTAATTGATTGATGGGGAAAATAATTGTCAGATTGATCGAAAATGACAATAATCATTAGTTTCAGCCCCGATATCTCACCTCTCGTGAGTCTGGTTTTCGGGAGTGTTTGCATTGTAATTTACACGCTAAGCTATGTCATTTAACTTGGTGCTAGACTGATGCAAAACTATGTAGTTCATTTCCTGAGTGATCTGCTTCCACACATTGTTTTTCTTAATCAAGTCCTGATAGCATGTTAAAGTTCGTAAAACATTGGAGCGCTGAGGATGATAAGTTCTTTCTCTAATTTGTGTAAAGCTGCACCACTCACTATTTTTATATTATGACATACAACAAAGGTCTCTGGCCGGAATCAAACCATGTACATTGCATGGAAACATATTCCTGAGGGACTATTTACCTTCTAATATTCTACGTATCTCATAAGAGGATAGTCATAGGAACAAACTCTGCACCTCCCCACGGTGTAACATTGTAGGATCTTTTAGCCTATTGGTTCACGTCTCTGTTTGGTTCACTCTCTCTGCTCTCACCAGCTTTGTTTCCATAGGAGCTCCAGCTGTTTTCAGTGAAAAGGTTCTGCTAAAGTCTGAAGCTAAGAAGTGCAGACGTAGAAAACAATCCTGTGCTACTTTTTCCTGGGGGAATCACAAGCTGCTGTCTGTCACTCCTGCATGTCAGAGGACATTTGCATGAAGTTATGACTTTATCAACTCCTCCACATTGTGCTGCTGAGTCTTTGAGTGTTGGCAACCAGCACTAGTATGTCTGTAAAGGTTTTATTCACAATGAGTCATGTTAGTGATATACTAAAATTAACAATTCAGTTAATTTCAGTGGGTCTTTATTCGCATTGGGAAACAGACGTTTACATTGTCAAAGCAAGTGTGAAATTAAAAACAAGTACATAAACAGAATAATTGTGATTTTACACGCAATTACAGTTTTTCTCCATTGCTTAAACACTATAAGCAGACTTTTGAACTAAAATTTCAAAACCATAACTCCATTTTTCAAAAAGCACACCCATTTCTCTAAACTCTACACACAAATCCCTTCAGTTCTCATTGCCTACATTGAGAAAGCACTGACATTCAATATTGTTTGTTTTTTTTCAGCAAGATTGAATGGTTTTCATTTTGACCTGAAAACAGGATGTTTGGGGTACTGGATGAGAAGTTGTGGATTTGTGTTTAGAGTTTCAAGAATTTCAAAAAATGTGTTTAAGCAATCGAGAAAAACTGTAAAAGAAAAAAGAAAAAAAATCATTTTTATGAATGTAAATGTTATTGTATGTTATGTATTTCGACTGATATTTCAATTACGATATGATTTGCGATACTGGGGGAATGATCATTTTAACATCATTGTTCTCATTTTTATTGAAAAACATTAAAATGAACAGGGAACTGTTAACAAAGGTGTTTTCTTAATACAATGGACACAGAAATTTGACTTGATACAGCATGATAAAAATAAAGTAGAAAGTCACTAAAGTAAGTAAGTCAGTAAAAAGAGAAAATCAATAAGAATATCTATATACTTTCTACCTTAATATATACACAAGTTAATAATACTATATTCTTCACTGCAACATATTGCACAGTCTTTAATATGTCTATAATATGATGCGTAGGCCAGGACATCTCACCACAATATTTAATTTAAAATGGTATGTTGGCACACGCCTCCTGCGGTTTGAATATTGCAGAAGGCAATATTAGGATTTTGGACGGATTTAGGAAGACTTTGATTAATTATTCAGCTCTAGTGTGTGTGCTGTGTGTGTCCCTCAGGTTGTGGCATGTTGATACATATTGGGCAGCAAGAGATGCCTTCTCTCCTTCTCCTAGGAGTATTTTAATGTTGACAGCACATTGAGCTCTTTGAAATCTCTACATTTGAGAGTACATCAGTCTGTACTTCATTAGGATCTCTCTGCTTTCTATCTTTGACAGTAGAGAGCTATTTTGTCAGTTCATCGTCTCTTGTTATGGCCAGATAACATTCTGGTCTACTTGGGCTTCCCAATGTTCCTAACGGATTTCTTTACACTGAATCATTATTTGGTTTCCTCTGATTAGTGTTTGGAAAGCGGTGTTGTTGTGAGACTGGGCAGAGTGTGTCTGAGAGAGGGCAGTGAGTCTCAGCACCAGCTGACATAGGGGACTCTTTTCTGGGGTCAGCTCTTGAGTTTGGCGGGCTTTGGATTGGAGGGTGTCTAGGGGGCTGGATTTAAGATGATTAAAGCATTCCCCTTGTTCAGTAAAAGACAGTAGGACAAGGTCATCAGCATAAAACAGAGAGTCCAGTAGCTGTCTAGGAGGGAGAGGCCAGGAGCAACACTGATCCAACTGAACACCAAGTCCATTTGTGTAGACATTAAATAAAGTTGGACTCGAATATACTCTGGAGCGGACGCACACATGGACGCGGACTACTTCTGTTTATACTACTTTCTGGAGTCACCTTGGCGGACTCGTTCCACACACGCGCAGTAGATCGGTTGGTGCCCTGGTAGCGTATTCGCCATGTTTACACCATGTCTGTTAGTCCATTCACATCTCCAGTTCGAAGCGTGTTACCCAGGGAAAGTGGAGAAAATTTCTTTTTCAAAATAATGAGAATCTACTGTCACTTATGCCCAGGGTTTACCCAGTTTTACTGGTAAAGATCTCCTTTATACTACACCAAGATGTTTATTATACCCTGGAGGCAGCGAATATGGAGATTGACCTTGATAAACACACGTCATACAGACTCTGATATGATGACTGTTTTTGTCTACAGGGTCGAGTCAGCATGGAGCTGTCGCCCCCTCCCTCAGGTCTACAAGCAGAGTGTGAGACACTTTTCTCCAAGGACTCCCTTCTCTTCCTTCATGAGCTGATCTCCACATTTGATGAGATGGTGGACCAGGTAGGACAGCTAAAAGCACCCTTTTTATTTAATGCATGGAAGACTTGTTGACCTCAGGATGAGGCCTCTGCTCTACTCTATTCAGGTCCTGCGGTTGCGAGTGTCCAGAAAGGCCCACTTGGACCTTTCAGGTGACTTGCCAAGCTTTCTGCAAAGTACCACACATATCAGGACAGACCCAGCCTGGAGGGTGCTCCCTGTCCCCCCGAGGCTCCAGAGAAGACATGTGGATATTGGGGATCTTGCTCCCTGCGATACACAGCGCTTCATTAAAGCTCTCCAGTCACCAGCACAAGGCATACAGGTACCACCTCTGTCATTTACCTGTGACCATATGAGACCAAAAGTTAAAAAGGTTTAGGGGACAGTGAGAAAAATATAGAAGAACACCAGCCATCTCTTAAATATAATTTAATCTATTATGAATCATTTCATCTAAGGAAGGTAAAAATCAAGGACATTGATGACACTTGCAGACATTTCACCTCTCAGGCTTCTTCAGTTCTGCCTGACTGGCAGGAACTCAGCTATTTAACCTCTGTGAGGTCATTGACACGATGAACCGCTTGGTTCGTTAGTGCTCCTGACGACAACAGTCGTTATGGTTGTTGGAGACACCCGAAGCATTCTCTCATGAGGAAGGAACTTAACAAACATGAGTGTTTGTTAAGTTTCCTGGGAAGTGAAGAAAGGACAGCATTGTAAGGTGGGGATAAGTGGTGTTGTGGCCCTCCTCTCATGTTAGGCGATGGTCTCTCCACTCTGGTGAAAATGGCCTCCTTGAGTAGCTGCCCTTGATTTTAACCTTCCTTAGATAACTATGTCCGGGATGAGAACCTTCACAGACAAAAGCTCAAACCAGTTTTCCATACATACAGTACGAGTAGCACACGAGCTGTCACTGTAAGCAGTGATACGAACAGGTTTGCCATGCATTAGAGCAGGATAACATGTGTCCTGTGTTATCGCAGCCTTAACAAAAAGAAAATAGAAAAGCTAATAATAATGAGTAAAAGCTGCATTCATTTTTATTTGATGATATTTGAATGTTTTGGTTGCTTGGGGGCAGCTGAAGCATGCTGAAAACACAACATTGATTTATAATCACCTAATAAATAGAACCAAGATGGTGAACATGGTATTTATATTACTAAACATCAACATGTTAGCATTGTGATTGTGAGCATGTTAACATGCTAAATTAGCATTTAGCTGTAAGCACCACAGAGCCATTATCATGGCTGCAGACTCATTCAGACGCCTGTGTCTGAAACTCTACTTTTCCACTATATTTACTGCCTGCCATTTTATTTGTGTCTGAATTCTGTGTCTAAATGGATGCACTATAATCCTTAAAATTCCACAATGGAAGGAAAAAAGTAGTGTCCATCTCTGCTGGTACTTTTAAACTACAGTACCTTTCTCTGGTTTCGGCAGGTCGACTTTGATGATGGGAACTGCCCTACATATCGCAACCAGATCAAAGGCATTCATAATGTTTTTAAGGCGGTTCACAACCAGTTCCCCAGTAAGTGGTTCACTTTAAATTGATACTCATGTTGGTACAGCTACATTACTGTACATGGACAAGAATATGTGTGTGGATGGGATGCGCATGCGTGTGTGTGGAACAGAGTGAAACTGACAGGAGCACCTTCCTGCATCTTTTAACAGATGTTCCACACATATCTCAGGCTCCAGTGCTGATGCTTCGTCCTCGCGCCTGGAACATGGTGGAGCACAACATGATGGTAGTTCATTCAGTCACTGCAAGTTTGGATTCAAATGCAGCAGAAGTGGTTGATTTTGGAAAAAAAAAAGCTGTAGCCCTATAATGTGTTAAAGTGGACCTTTTATGCTTTCCCTTATTTTCTATGATATGCAAAATCAGATTGTAATGTGCGAACATTTAGAGTATTTACTGTAAAAGAGGGGTGGTTAGAGGGGCATCAGAGTCAGTGTTTCACTGATGAGGTTATTAGACGGAGTTTAAACTCTATATTTTATAAGCTGATTCAAGTATTTCCTGACATTTTACAAGCCTTTAGCCAGTAACATAACCAGTAAATCAAGGCTTCAGCAATTCTCCCCAAGCACTGTATTCCTGGTGGTGTGGAGAAGGCTTTGAAACAGAATTTAAAGTTTCATGTTGGAAAATACATTTTACAGAACGAACGTTATTAAGAAACCCTTATCTAAGGCTAGTGGGGGATTTGTTACTCTTGATCTCAGTATTAGCTACATTTCTGGTAGAAATTTAAACAGGACATTCACACTGCTTGTATTATTGGAGGAAACTAATATAAAACAATTGATTAATTGGACACTCAGTGAAGAGAGCATTAATCAGTGACAATTCTAATAATTGAGTGATCCTTTTTTCCACTAAAAAATACTAAACATTTACTGGTTCTTGTTGCTCCAATGTGAGGATTTACTGCTTTGTTATTTTTAGATTCATAGCAATGTAAATTGAATACATCAGACAAAATAAACAGTTTTCCAATATCAGTTTGGTGTAACTTGTTGTGGGCATTTGTCATAGTTTTTGACGTGTTAAAGGCTAAATTAGAAAATAGTCTATATACATCGAAAACATTCTCTGTTCTTCTGGGACGCTTGGTCAGGTGGAGGGGAAGGAGGCTCCGGGTCCTCTGTTTGACTTTGGACTCCTCATGTTTCACTGTGGAAAGACACTGTTTGAAAACAAGAGTGGGCCCTTTTTCTACCTCTCAAAGGTAACACACACTCACTCAAGCACACAGATGATTTGTGTATTTATGGATATTGTCAACATGAAGCTGATCCTCCTTGTTTTCCAGGTAGAGAGCTTCATGGAGGCCAGGCTGTGGAACAACATATTTGTCTGGACACAACAGAAGGTCTGCACATGTGTTTATGCACACATCTGTCATCTATTTTTCAGGTTGATGTTATGTTAATGAAACCTTATCTACCCTTATTTTCATTTTTATAATTTTTTTCCCAGTTTTCAACAAAATACAAAAAAACTAAAATTTTTGTTTTGAATGAGCAGATTAAACTGATTTTCACTGATTGTGAATACTGATTGTGTTACCATTATATACCATATATATATATGTCCGCATCTGCCTTTTCTTTTCTGTTTTTTTTACTTTTAATTTGGAATCACATAATAACAGAAGCATACACAGTCGTCTTAGTTGGATACCTTTACAGAGTGATCCATCTTTTCAGCTTTTTACAGTGTAATTACAGAACACAAAATGAAAATAAAAGTGCGTTTGAGCGAAATATACTTTACTACCACTTTCCACATCCCACAAATTTCCTCAAATTTAGTTTCCTGAAGTTTCTTGACAGCCCTCCTGAAGGTGGGGAGTCTGGCCATTCTGATGTCACATGTGTTTGACTTACCTTGGAGAGAGGGAATGGTCTGGACAATGAATTCACAAGTCTTTAGTCTTCAGATAGGAGTGTCCATTCCGTCTCTCTGGAAATGATATGAAAGGCAGACAGAGTTAAGTGTAGTAGCGGTGCACTGAGTTGTTAATGCTCTGCTTGTATCCTGTAAGTTGTAAGTTAATATGTTTTATAAGTGCTGCATGAATTGCAGTCAAGGCTTAATTTAGATGACACATTTCATACAGAGGGTGAATTCAAAATAGTAATTTCACTGACAAAATAGAGGGATACGGCGTCACCTGCAATGTTAAGAATGCAGATTACTGACCGCCGATACGAGTAATTTATGCAAAATGAAATTTTGTTGATGGGATGTCTAAGCTTGAATCTGATACAAATCCTACACTTTCGTTATCCTGGAGATTTTTTCGCAGATAAACTTAGTTTATCCGCCCCAAAAGAAAAAAGAACAAGCAGTTGTGAAAAGTTAAACATTTTGTGTCCAAATATTACAAGTTTATTCTATATTTGAAATTACAGCTGTATTTTATGGCTTTTTAAAAATCATTTTTTGTGTCCCTGATACAACTTTACATCTAACTGTACCTGAGCTTAGTCACAGGATACAGTCAGCGTGCAGACTCCCCCGATGTTCATAAGGTGCTTTTGCACCCCAAATTCTCTCACAACCCTCCAACACTCTTTAGGCCACACCTCCTCATTTACATGCATCTAGAAAAGCAAATGGGTCAAAGGCAAATGGAAAAGGGAGACTGATTTTCTTTTTTCATAAAGTTTCACTTTAGCATTTCTGCTGAAATGTGATACTGTTTCATTAATTTTGGTTCTTTTAACATTTATAATGACGATTATCTCCTGTAGTATTACTGTGGTATGATTCCACAATAATGTGTGAAATTAACTCTCACATTTTGTGAATCTGTGTGTGTGTGTCTAGCTGGGCCTACCACAGAGCAGCATCAAGGCGACGGTGCTCATTGAAAATGTATTAGCAGCATTTGAGATGGAGGAGATCCTCTACGAGCTGCGGGACCATTCAGCTGGACTCAACTGCGGCATCTGGGACTATTCAGCCTCCTTCGTCAATAAGTTTGGTGAGCCAGACATTCTTGCTTTTAGCTTCTCCTGACATCCCTATAAACCTTATTACATTATCATGAAAAACTATTTATAATAAGATAATTGTACAAATTGTACACAAAAGACACATTAAGTTGATGAAAGGTGAAAAGGGCAATCTCTGTCTGACTGAAGTCAAGAGGTCATGTGTTTCTCCTCTAGGTCACCGAAGGGCCTTCCTGCTGCCCGACCGCAGTAAATATGTCAACATGGAGAAGCGTTTTCTGCGCAGCTACATGGACCTGTTGGTTCAGACATGTCATCGGAGGGGAGCGCTGGCCACAGGAGGCATGGCTGCCCTGCTGCTGCCTCAGGACCCGCTCAGTGACTCCCACAGCAGAGTGCTGGCTACTGTCACCAGGTAGGAACATCACTGTTCACACACATACATGGTCATGAGACTGAACGGTAGAAAGCATTGCAGTGCAGAAAAAGTGAACTCGCTGATGAATTTACTGTGGCTGTGCAGAACCATCATGCTAGTCTCAGCCAATGAAAACCAGCATAGCCTTACACCCAGGCATGTGCCAACCTTCAGTGGGCAATAGGACAACAGGAGTCATTAGGCTGCACTGTCAATCACATGACATACAAGTTTACAAGCACAAAAATGTTAATATGGTAGGAGTTTGAGTTTAAAAATCTGAAGCCTGTCTTGAGGATGGCATTAAAGCGAGACTGTGCAACTTTTGAAAAAAGAAATTTTTTACTCCTATTAATGAAAAGTTGAATTCATAAGCACTATCACACGGTCTTTCCGTCAGGGGGTTTGCTGCTACAGCCTAACTTTGTCTGCTATGACCAGTAGCTTTTGTGCTGGCTAACGTTAGCTAAAGCTAACATACTGTACATGTTGCTGTGTAGCTGACAATAGTGAGTCAGTTTGCTGACTATAACTCTACTTGGTATTGCTTGATATTACAGATACAGAACAACAAGAAATCCCTGTTTTCTAAAAAGAAGTACTCTAATTAGTACCAAATTTAGTACTAATTATAGTAAAAATAGAGCTTTCCTTTGATGGAAATTCACATTTTCCCTGTAATTATACCACGTGGCACAGTTCTAGCCAGGAAACTTACCATTAGCAACTTGAAATGACGTGTCTTCTCTACTTGTGCTACTCTCACATTACATGTAGGCATTTACCATTATTCATTTAGTCAGTTCCATAGTTACTTGCTGGCCAAAGTGGCAGTTGAGCAGAAGTTACATAGTAGGGATGGGCGGACCATCTTCACAGTATCAGTTCTTTCGAGTTGATACGTTTAAATGTATCGAACCTTTAAATGTTTGATACTTGAAAATTGAAAATATTTCCCCACTATGATTTCCGTGGAACAAAAGAATTACATTTATTCAAGTACTGTACTTGAGATACTTTCCCTTCACTTTCTACTTCACTAAATTCCACAGGGAAATACTGGACGTTTCACCCAACTACATTTATTTGACAGCTATAGTTTGTACGTAAGTATTTGTAAGTTAAAGTAAAAAGAAAAAATGTTATGCTTTAGATAAAAGTGCTACATAAAATGCAGCCATTTAAATAGATTACACCAGCCCCATGTAAAATTTTAAGAATAGTTTATAGTTGCTAGCAGTTCCACCAAAGACACATTTAAACTTTATACTTTGAAAATAGTTTAATTTAGATAAATGATGGGTCCAAAAAGTAAAAATAAAAAATATGCATTTTACAAAAAAAACAGTAAAGATCTGAGAAAAGTCAGAAATGAATACTATATATTTTAGTATCAGAACTATCAGAAACGTTTTTTCCTCTCCTATTGATCTTCCCACAACCCTCAGATTTATCTGGGTATCCCTTTGGTTGGCCCCTAGGTTGGAAACCACTAGAATAATCTGTCAAGCTGTATATAATTATAATTTGTATAAAATAATTTGTATAAAAAGTTAAAGCTAGCACCATTATCACAGGTCCTGCATTGTTTTTTTTATTAAAATATGTCGACCGCTCTGACATTTGTTTCAGACTGAAGTTGCTGGAGATCCAGGCAGGTGTGGACGGTTTCATGGTGTATGATCTGAGCTTGATTGAGCCCATGCAGAAAGTAAGCAGTGGATCATTAGCCATACAAAGCTTTCTATAAATACAGTAAGTAATAATGACATATGTTTACTCTTCCAGCTCTTCAGGCTCCACGCTGAAGGAGATAACCAGCTTCACCGGCTTCGAAATGATGTTACTGTGACTCCTGATGACCTACTGTCTATGCCTTTGGTCAGTAATTCGGTTGTCCCAGAACTGAATAGCTGAAGACACCTGGCAAAGCTGTAACTTTTTAACATTACCAAGCAGTTCATCCAGATTTGGTGGTGGAGAATTCTGTCGCTCCAAAATCTCCCATAGGTGTCCAGTTAGGTCAAGAAATAAACTCTGCATTTTCATACATGTCATTATCAGATGTAAATGTATTACTGACTTTGATAGCTTTATGTAAAAGAACAGGATAAGCGGTTTAGTCTCTAATAGTAAAGTATATTTTGATGTATTCCTTAGGGAGGAGTCACCCTTTATGGTTTGAAGTATAACATTGCAGTTGGTGTCCTCTTTATTAATGCTTGGCTATCAGGTATGTACGATTACATATTCTTCTTCTCCTCATGTTTAGGAGCATGAAGTGAGGAAACTAAGTATTTTGCATTTTGTGTATGCTCTGCCTCCTAGGTAACGGCCACTTTTTCTACAGAGGCCAGGTGGAAGATTCAGCCACAGCAGAGATTTCCAGATCACAGGTGGGTTTAGGATTAAACGATACCACTTCAGCGTCCACCGAGTTTACATCACAGAGGATTCACTTTAGACATTCATCTAGGTCAGAATCAGATTCAGAATCAGAATCAGTTTTATTACCAGGTATGTGTACACATATGAGGGATTTGGCTCAGGATTGTACATTGCTCACGATGTGCTTACTCATACAATAATACAGTAACACAATAATAAAAAATAAAATAAAATCAGACACAGACTTCAGTGTAGACAACACAAATATACACACTATGAACAAAAACAATATAGACATTGACAAATAGTGCAGTGATGCAGGAGTATGTACTGTACATGTCGGAGGTGGATGTGATATACAGGGACACATACATGCATCCATGTACACAGTGCAATGAAGCATAGTGCAAAGGATGCTGGAATAATATTTTGTGCAGGAGAAATGACTTGAGGTAGGTGGGTTTGGTATACAGTATCTACAATATGACAATATAACAGTATGAACAGCACTGAAATAGAGAAGGATGAATAAATAAATAATAAGTGTTAGCCAGTAAACAGGTGGCTGATTAGAGGCAGAGTTACTGGGTTATTGCACAGGAATTGTTCCTGACACCGTGAGTCAGAAATCATCTGTTCATCAGAGTAATGGCTTGTGGCAAGAAACTGTTCCTGAGTCTGTTGGTTTTGGCGTACAGTGCTCTGTAGCGCCTACCAGAGGAGAGGAGCTGGAACAGATTGTGTCTGGGGTGAGATGGATCTGCAGTGATGTTTCCTGCCCGACTCTGGAAATGTATAAGTCCTGAATGGAGGGCAGGTTGGCACCGAAGATCTGCAGTCCTGACTGTCCGTTGTAGTCTGCTCCTGTCCTTTTTGGTGGCAGATCCAAACCAGACAGTGATGAAAGTGCAGAGAACAGACTGGATGATGGCTGTGGAGAACTAGATCAGCAGCTTCTCAGGCAGGTTGAGCTTCCTGAGCTGGCGCAGGAAGTACATCCTCTGCTGAGCCTTCATCTCCACAGTTTTGAGCGTGTTAAGCTCCAGGTTGTTGTGACCGCACCAGAGAGCCAGCTGATCAACCTCCCGTCTGTAGTCCGATGACCGTTGTGTCGTCAGCAAACTTCAGGAGTTTGACAGATGGGTCTCTTGAGGTGCAGTTGTTGGTGTAGAGGGAGAAGAGCAGGGGGGAGAGCACACACCCCTGGGGGGCGGCAGTGCTGATAGTCCGGGTGCTGGAGGTGATGTTCCCCAGCCTCACACAAGTTTGTGAAGTTTGTGATCCACTGACAGGTGGAGGCCGGCACAGTGAGCTGGGTGAGTTTGGTGCTGAGGATGTTCGGGATGAAGGTGTTGAACGCCACAAACAGGATCCTCGTCTATGTCCCTGGAGTGTTGAGGTGTTGCAGGATGTAATGCAGTCCAGTAGGGGGTCCAGCAAGAGGCCTGTAATGTCCTTCAGGTGGGCCAACACCAGTCTTTCAAAGGACTTCGTGACTACAGATGTCAGGGCGACGGGCCTGTAGTAATTTAGTCCAGAGATGGAGGGTTTTTTTGGGACCGGGATGACTGTGGAGCGTTTGAAGCAGGAGGGAACTTCACACAGCTGATTTGTTGAAGATCTGTGTGAAGATGGGGGCCAGCTGGTCCGCACAGATTTTCACATCGTCTTCACAAATCATGAGTGCAGGTGAGGGGTGGGGGCAGCGTGTCAGAGGGGGAAGGTGGTTGTTTGAAGATGGTGTTGGAGTGGGGGAGAGGTGTGACTCTGGGCTTTTCAAACCTACAGTAGAAACCATTCAGCTCGTCTGCCAGTCGTTGAGTACCAGCAGTGTTGGGGGATGGTCTCTTGTAGTTTGTGAGTGTCCGCAGGCCTCTCCACACTGACGCAGGGTCGTTGGCTGCAAAGCTGATATTTAGCTTTTCAGCGTAACACATCTTTGCAGCTTTGATCTCCTTAGTTAGAGTGTTCCTGGCCTGGTTGTACAGGACTCTGTCCCCCCTTCTGAAGGCCTCCTCTTTGGTCTGACGAAGCTGCCTGAGTTTCGCTGTGAACCAGGGTTTTTGGTTGTTGTATGTGCGGAAGGTTTTAGTCGGCACACACATGTCCTACAAAAACTGATGTAAGATGTCACAGTGTCAGTTAGTTCATGCAGGTCAGTGGCTGCAGCCTCAAAAACACTCCAGTCAGTGCAGTCAAATCAGGCCTGTAACTCCAGCTTTGACTCGTTGGTCCATCTTTTCACAGTCTTTACAACAGGTTTAGCAGATTTCAGTTTTTGCCTGTGTGTCAGGATAAGATGAACCAGACAGTGATCAGAGAGTCCCGAGTCTGCACGGGGAACAGAGCGATAGGCGTCCTTTAATGTTGTGTAGCAGTGGTCCAGTGTGTTAGTGTCCCTGGTGGGACACTAAATATGCTGTCTGTACTTTGGGAGTTCCTGGCTGAGGTTTGCTATGTTGAAGTCTCCAAGAACAATGAGCAGGGAGTCTGGATGTTTTTTCTCCACGTTAGTTATCTGGTCGGCCAGGTTTAGTAACTCCTCACTAACACAGGTCTGAGGTGGCATGTAAACAGCGACCAGGACGAACGAGGAAAACTCACGCGGTGAATAAAACAGTTTACAGTTTATGAATAATGTCTCTAAGTGAGGGCTGCATGATTTCTTCAACACTGTGACATCTGTGCACCAACCTTCGTTTATGTAGAAACAGAGTCCGCCTCCCCGTGTTTTTCCCGTGAGCTCCCGAGTTAGTACTGTTGAGGAGAAGCAGTTCATCCTTTTTGTTGGCTAGATGACGGACATTCGCCAGGTGAATTGAAGGGAGCGCAGTGCGAAAACCCTGCTGACCAGTGTTTGCTCCGGGAAAGTTCCGCGTTCGTTAAGGAGCGGTGGAATAGTATGAGCAGTTGAAAGTCCAATATTTAAGAGCTCTTCTCTGGTAAATGTTACCAGAGAGGGACAGCAGAAAACAGAATTAATAAACAAAAACACAAAAACCTTTACAGAGTGTAATCCAGAGGCTGCCGTCTGCGGCGCCATCTTAGTGTCTCTGATTCTGAAACACCTTCCAAAAATATTAACTTTTGTCTCATCAGTCCACAAAGTATTTTCCCCAAAGTCTTGGGGATCATCAAGATGTTTTCTGGCAAAACTTAGACGAGCCTTAATGTTCTTTTTGCTCAGTAGTGGTTTTCGTCTTGGATCTCTGCCATGTAGGCCATTTTTGCCCAGTCTCTGTCTTATGGTCTTAGCTAAATCAGACAACCTTAAAACCACACTCCCTTATTTTGTTACAGCTGTAACTTACTATAAAGAAGCACGAAGAGAGCGTATACTTCCTGAATCCTATACTTTTAAATTTTATTACTAGAAAATGTAACTATGTTTTAATAGCAAAATAACAGTCTGTTCATGTACATGTTTTTATTTCACACTTGCTTTGGCAATGTCTGTTTCCTTGGCCAATAAACTCCACTGAATAAACTCCACAGAATTGAATTGAAATATGCCCCTAGATCCAGATGTGCATCTGTATAGTGCAGGTGGTGCAGTGGCATTGGTATATGGTGAAATAAAATATACAAAGAAATATTAGAGCTTTGCACAAAAATTATTTTAATGTGAGTCAGACTCATGAGTATCGTACATTTACCATGTGGCTCTAGCACCATCTGCAGTGGAGGAACCCTCGGCTGGCCCAATTGTCCTCCGGTCCTCTCACACACTGTTAAATTCCTTTCAATAAAACACTGTAATCTCCAATCCAAAAACACAGTCCATGTGAACCCAAGATGATCCCAGGGAGCAACCTCATTGCAAGGCCCACCTTTCTAAGCTCCTCCAGGGTCAACTTTTGATGCCATTATTTTCTTTCTTAATTTATCAAAACTGACTCTGCCTGCAAACAATGTTGTATTTAGAGATTATAATAAATATAATAAAAGCTTTATTGCCATGTTGTTTGCATCAGTCTATTAGATATATTATTTGCAGTAAGCACCCCTATATTAGAGAGGCAGTGGGGCTAAATGCTGATTAACAAAATCCTTTATGTCAAAACTGATCTGTATTTCAGCTATGATAAGTAGAAAATAAGTCCAACACATTTGCTAATGCACTACTCGTACTACTAATTCCCTTTTCAGACAGCAGCATTTGACGCCTGTGTACTCAAAGTGCATTAAATCTATGTTGGACCCATTCATATGAGACTGCTGTCACCTTGCCTGTCACTGTTAGCAGTCTCCAGTCTGCACTGTAGTTCATACACTCCACTCATAAACCACAAAATAGCACAGAATTATAGTGAATAATTTTACTATTTTCACACTATTTCTCTTTTTTCAGCAAGTCACTTAAAGGTTCAGTGTGTAAGTTTTAGTGGCATCTAATGGTGACGGTTGCGAATTGCATCCAACGGTGCATTCAGATGGTCCCATTTCCCAAGTTGTGAAGTCGTTCTTCTGACTTCAATGTGTTCATGTGCTCTTATGTCAGAATGTGGAATCAACATGGACACTACTACAAAGATGTATTGGATTAGCATTATCAGAGCAATTTAATTTCTAAATTCAACAACAAAAAGGCTGTGAAAACCTCTTTTAATATCTTTATATTATATAGACCCCCGGGCAAAGTTCTTATTCTTTGTGTCTTCTTATATATTTGTGTATTGTTCTGTATACTTCTTTATGTCCCATGTACACGTTTTACCTTTTTTTGCATTAAAGATTTTATTATTCTGACGCCACATTAATGCACCATCAGTTGCTCACCCCTCCCTTTGCAAGCGTGCAGGAGAAGATACGGTGGCCGACACGTTCTGCCCGCGGCGTATGTAGAAATGTCTCATTCAAAGGTATTAAAAACATAATGGTGTAATAATGGGGTATAATGGGGTATACGCGTTTACAGCCATGGTAGAGGCACAGCACACCTTGAGCTAAATGTAACATGAGCAGACAATGCTAACATGCTGACGTTTACCAAATGGTGGTACTATCTGCACCAAAAACCTATCATTTGTTTTCTGGCCTATGGCTAAATGCCAAAAAACTGAGGCCAATTGTTATGTACCAAATGACATCTGGTGTTTTTGAAATATGTTGCTAACTACCAAAACACGACAGAAGGTTCTGGGTTCAAACCCACTGGGCAGCGGGGGCCTTTCTGTGTGGAGTTTGCAGGTTCTCCCTGTATCGGTGTGGGTTTACTTGACAGTAGCCTGGAAACATAAGCAAACAACCCACCAATGTCATCAGATCTTGATTGAAATGTTGCCAAAAGGTGTACAGAAATATGTGATTTCATGTTTTTCAAACTGAGCTCTTCAAATCGGTGAGCACAGACAGAAACCTAGACAGAGAAGAAATGTGACATAACCAAACCAAACATTTGGTTGTTCATGTAGGACAGTATTGCTAAGAGTAAGTAGCAAATTTACAGGGCTTTTAATTGAGTTTGTGTTAATACTGTTATTTAATGTACACATTATAGTATAAAATAGGGTATGTGTTATTGTTAACCAGAATTGTAGCGCCTTAATGATCCTCAAAGATGAACAATTGACCAAATGCTGTGTGTTTGTGTGTGTTAGGTATGGCAGTGGATCCGTCATCAGACCCAGCTGGAGGACGATGGCAGGGTGGTGAGCAGGCGGCTGGTGACTGACCTCACCAACGAGGTTATGATGGAGCTCAGCTCTCTCTGTCACTCTGTTAGGTAAGGAGACACTCCTTTTGAGACGCGTCCGTTGAGCAATCAGGACATGTGTCCAAGGTAGATCACTGGCTCCAGTGACATTAACAAGACCACCGGATTTTGTGTTTTTGATCTGATCATTATTTCCGATCATTATTTAGCAGCTGTTTATGAAAATCATTTGGTAACGTATAGCCTACTTGTCAGCGCGGGTATTTTCCACGATTAACAGGTTCAAATCTGTTAAAAAAGGAGGGCTCCCTTTACCCTGTCAGTTCATAAAACATTTGTGACAGTGATACCACAGTATAGGCTAGTGGTGTAGTACTCGACCGCATTTGTACTCGGTCTTGTCTCGGTCTCTGACATTGGGGATTTTATTTCAAGACCAGTCAAGAACGTAACTTAATATAATATCAATAAATTGCTTTTGTATTGTCTGATTTTTTTTTTACATCCTAACTTTGATGGGATGTAAAACGTTATTGCTTCAAATGCAACCAATAACCCTAAATAAAAATGTGTTTTTCCCGTTAACGGCTGTCCCCCCTCCCCGTGATGGTAAACATGTGTTCAATAAAGATGGTTAAGTTGATTTCAGCTCTTAGTGTTTCTATGTGGGCGGATCTTTCAGATCAGTTTGAGAAGTACCTATGATCTCGTTCCACATTTTATTGTGTGTCATGTGGGGAACTGGTCTTGGTCTTGACTCTGTCTCACCCTCCCTCGGTCTTCGTCTTGACTTGGTCTCAGCCCCTAAAAGTCTTGGTCTTGTCTCGGCCTGCACATGCCCTGTTTCTAAGTTCTGCAACACAATCTGATGGACTGATGAGAACGAGATTAATCTCTAGCAAAGTGATGGAAAGGCCAAAGTGTGGAGAAAGAAAGGAACTGCTTATGATCCGAAGCATCCAAGCTCATCTGTGAAGCATGCTGGAGGTCATGTCATGGTTTGGGCGTGCATGGCTGCTTCTGGAACAGGCTCAGTAATATTTATTGATGATGGAACTGATGATGTTAGCAGCAGAATGAATTCAGAAGTGGACAGAAACATTTTGTCTGCCAGTTTATGGAGAAATGCATTGAAACTAAGGGGGAGGAAGTTTATCATGCAGCAGGACAATGAGCCAAAGCACAACAACAAAACAAAGGACTTCATCAGGGGAAAAAGTGGAAGTTTTAGACTGGCCAAGTCAATCACCTGACCTTAACCCAACAGAGCTGCATTCACCTTCTTAAGAGGAGACTGAAGGGAGAAACACCCCGAAACAAACAAGAACTGAAAGAAGCTGCGGTAAAAGCCTGGAATAGCATCACAAATGAAGAATGCAACAGTTTGGTGATGTCAATGGGTCGCAGGCTTGAGGCGGTTATTGCAAGCAAGGGTTATGCCACCAAATATTAAACGTTATTTACTTTAACATTTTTTGTTCCATTACATTTGCTCACCTAAGAATGCTGTGGTCTAATACAAACAGTGATATGTCCTGAGTTGTTTAAAACATCTAGATGTATATACCAGGAAATGAGAGCTGAAATTCTGAACTCTTGTCTTATCTTTTGATCTTAAACTCAAATGTCTTCAGTGAACAACAACAACAAAGGGATTTGCCTCACCGTTCCAACACTTTTGGAGGGGACTGTAGATGTTCATTCACAATAACTTTAGGAGCAATAAACAACACTCCCAAACTGTTAGTGATGACAAAAAAACAAGGAAAAAGAGATACTAAGTAAAACATCCTGAGATGATGAGAAAGCCAACATTTTGACATACCTCATAGTTCTGATTACCATGAATCATTTTTGTTTCCCTGTTGGCAGCGGGCTTCTCTAGTTGTTTTTATCACTGGAACACAAGTGGAAACTGATGATTCTGTCAAAGTGCACTGTGGTTCAGGTCTTGTGTCTCTCTTCTTCAGGGATAAACAGATGTTGCACACAGCAGCAGCCATGTTCCTGGAGGTGGTCCTAAAGAGAGATTTCCCAGAGTTCATCACCACCTACTTGAATCAGGACCACACATTTCTCAGCTCCCAGACCTCTGGACTGGAGGCCCTTGAGGTTCTGGACACACACATGCCCCAATCCAAACTGTAAAGGTCTGATGTGGGAGATTGCTTCCTGTTCTCTGCTCACCACAGGTTGGCCTTTTAGAAATTGCAATAAACATTTTTCATTCTTTTTTTTATAGAGATTTAATCAGTTAGTTAAAGAAAATACGATTAATCGCTAATGAAAATAGTTAGCATCAGTAAATAATGTTACTGTAGGTCACAACCAGTTTAAAATAAATTGCAGATATTTTCTACCTCCACTTTCCGTTAAATGTATTCATCCATTTTAATAAATCAGCTTGCCTTGCTTTATGTTTAGAATGAAACGCATGCCATCCTGCTGTTTGGGCTGTGAATTGTAACAACATCTGTTGATTTGCTGGCAAACTGACTGAAATGATTGTAGACACGCTGTGCCAGAGGTTATCATGTTTAGAGTGAAAATACATGATCAATCAGTCATTGGATAAAAACCCAAACGAGTGTAGAAAGGCGACCAATGATAAACCAACCATTAGTAAATGCACTGAATCTATCTGAACTGACGAAGCCGTGATTATAGCGTCAGACAAAATGTATGAACATTTGAAAATCTTGGCCAAATACATTAGAAATGCATTAATAGTGAAACCAGGGGACATGTAGAAGGGACCTTAAAGTTAGCTTAAAGAGGGAAATTCAAGTACCAGTCAGCAGCTGAGAGGCTTTCAGGAATCAGGAGTGAAAGATTTTACGACTCCTTAGAACGATTAGACCTATACAGAAGAGAGATCCTCATTCTGACCGAACGCTAACTTACTTTACTACTTACTTTACTCTGAGGCACGGCTCGGACGCATTTGGTCCCACGGAGAATGTAGGTTATCTGATGTGTTTGTGGAGCAGTGCCGTTTTCAGGCGTCACTTGTCCCACGTGGTGGACTTCAGCTCCAATCTGCTGTCTCGGCTCCTGTCGCTCTCAGCGGGCCCCGTGGTGCTGAGGTTGGTGGAATTCTATTTGCAGAGTTGTGAAATTTTTGTCAGAGTATTTCAAACTGCTGTGCAGTGTTTTGGCATGATACGCCGCCTTCAAACCCGTGGATCTATTACTCAAACTGGACTTCATGTCTCACTGGTACCTGGAGGTTTTGTATTTAAAAACTTTTCCAGTGTTGCCTAGACATGTGAACGACATCATCTCAGTGTGAAGGGGCCAGTGGGAGAAGCTCTAACACACATGTGCAGTGGGCCTCACAAGGTGAAAACAAACAAGGACGCAGTAAAACCTTTTTGGCTTATATGCCTTGCAAGTAGTTAACTGTGGTAACTGTGAAGGAATTAAAGGGTAATAAAGTAAGCCAAAGGTGACTCTCTAAAACAGTCGGTCAGGCTCTGTCTGTCTGCCTGTCTGTCTGTCTGTTTGGTTGGCTGACGGACACAGCTGCCTTGATAAGGCTGAACTCTATCTGGTCTATCCCCAGGTCAAGATTGTCTTTATTTTGTTTCATTACAGACTGACGAACTGGCTCTCTGTAGAAAGCGTTGCGCGACTTATGTTAACATAAGTAAGCACAGTGTCTTGGTTTGAACCAATGTCCAATAGGAGGCGGGGATAATACTGTGTTCTCACTTTGTTACCATTCTTCCCGGCCGGGCTTCAATAAACAATGCTGTGTGAGACATCCTGGGATTCCTAAAACCTTTTTTAATAGGAGTTGACTAGCTCCCAACAAGTTCCATCACAGTCACCATCCATCCATCGTCAACCGCTTATCCTGCGTACAGGGACGCGGGGTACAGGGTGCTGTGAGGCACACAGCGCTATCCACTGCACCACCGCGCCTCCCTCACAGTAACCAGTTCCTGAAATCCATCCATGATGTGAACAGTTCAGCGAGGTCCTCAGTGATGTGCACACAAGGGACCTTAAAACCGCTGACCCTTTTCAGCCTTAGTTCAGTAGATGCGTATAGAATTATGGCCGCTCTCCTGTAAGCAATTGCATACTTTATATACACTCACCAGCCACTTTATTAGGTACTCCTTGCTAGTATGAGGTTGGACCCCCTTTTGCCTTCAGAACTTCCTACATTTTGGTGGCATACATTCAACAAGGTGTTGGAAACATTCTGCAGAGAGCATCACACAGTTTGTGAGGGGCTCTGTTGGACTGAGATCTGGCAACTGTGGAGGCCATTGCAGTGAAGAAGAAACCAGTTTCCAGCATTATCCTGCTGGAAGTTGCCATCAGAAGATGGTACACTGTGGTCATACTGGGATGGACATGGTCAGCAACAAGACTCAGGTAGGCTGTTCAAATGGTATTAAGGGCCCCAATGTGTGCCAAGAACCACTACATTTGCATTTATTCATATAGCTGACGCTTTTATCCAAAGCGACTTACAATTGCTATACATGTCAGAGGTCACACGCAACGAGGGGTTAAGTGTCTTGCTCAGGGACACATTGGTGCATGGGTTGAACCTGGGGAGTTGAACCCGGGTCTCTCACACCACCGACAGGCATCTTATCCATCACCACCCCACTACCAGCCTGAACCGTTGATGGTGAATAAAGGCTTAAGCGTGTAACACTAGAAGGCAGGGCAGGGCTCCTGCCTGGATCCCACTGCTCTGATCTCTCATGTGTTTTTGCCATTTATTTGTTATCTTGACTGATGTGCAGAAATGAACTCATGGCACCAATAAAAAAAACAAAGGCTTGGGAGAGAAGACAAATCCTGCCTACTTCCAAACCTGGCACACCTCGCCAACCACTGCTTGAAGTAGGCGTGCTTACCGATTGTCAGATTGATTTTAAAGTTAGGGGGAGCTCAAGAAGCTTCACCAGTTTCTAGAAGAGAAACAGGAAGCCAGGATGGCTGCACTGTGGAAGAGGATCAGAAGAGTCAGATGATGGAGGCTCTGAGCAGAGACATAGCAGGAGGAGCCGAAAGCTGAGGACAGGGTTCCTTCACAGTTTCCATTTTAAAATTCCACTCCAGACTCAAATTTCCAGACATCTCGGTAGATTATTCAGACCATAGCAGACATCTGACTATAATTAGCTAGATGTTTATGTAAATAAATGATTTTTAATTCCAACTGTTAACATTGATGTTACATTCTCACTATAGATGCTATTATGCTGCCAAAATGCTAGAATTTTGTAACTATGTAATATAACTCGTACAAATCAATTCAGTGGCCGCTCAGCCCACACTCCTCCACAAAGATGGACACCATCAAACATCTCTGCCCAAACAGGAAGTAAACTGGTGCTACCTGTACTCCTATTTTCCCTTAATATATTGAGTAAATAATATGACAGTATAGTGTTTTATTTTTCCCCAAATGTTTGTCTTTTTTATAAATAAGTAAAAAAAATAAAGTTAACTATTTTCACGGTCTCTGTGCAGCCTTGTTTGTTCTGTATCCAGCCTGCCATAAAGGTAGGGTTTCCTTACCCGGAAGGTCTGTTCATTTTTCTGATTTCACTGCATAACTCATAAATGTTCAGACACACAAAATATTTGATGATTTGTGAATATAACCAAATGAATGTAACTAAATACATACTGCCGCATTTTCTTTCAAACTAATTTGGTTGCAGATGTCAGAATTTGGTAGTTATAAGTTACATGTGACACGCAGGCGTACAGCACTGACTGTATAGTGTAAAGGCAGCTCTGCAAGAGTGTGCATGGTACAGTCGCAGGCCATACTTCATGCCTTGCTTTTTGACGACCTCAAGTTCGCCCTGGCCCTCGCTCTCTCAAAGAGCTGGCTGCCTGCTCCAAACAGCATGAAAAACACTGTTCAGTTTATCTTTAGATACATTACCATATTTTAGATAACAGAATGGAGGCAATAGTCTGGAAACACAAACGCTTTCATACTGTGTAGGAACCCTGTGAAGACGTCTCAGTCCTGCAAACCACTACAAGGCTGCAGTCCAGCAGCGCCCCCTGCTGGATGAGCCAGCTGCTCTCAGGAGAACTGGGACACAGGTGGACACTGCTGATTCCCCATGCAACAAATATTCTGTCGTAGCTGCACTGCGGCTCAGGTGTTCAGGTCATGTCTTCTTCAGGGTCAAACAGAAGAGGAGCAAACACACAGGGATCAGTATGAAGTTTTCCTGTCTGGTCTGTTTTTTTTGGCAAACAGCAGTTCACACTCTGAACACTCCCTCAACACCACCACCACTATCACAATGGTACCGTTTGGTTTTGCAAACATTGTTTTATTAATCCATGTGTCAGTTTGTAATATATAAATTACTTTTAAAAACGTGAGAAGCAGATGCACCTTCAAGAAGGACATGGCATGAAAACACAGGAGTTATAGAAAACCTAGACTGTGTTTACAGAAGCCATCTCAGCCAGCCAATGTCCACTTTTCCCAAAATCCTTTTGCCTCCCCATATTGTATTTATCTGTTTTTTTACAAGTACAGAACAACTGTGGACAGGGCCTTTTTTATTGTTTAAAAAAGTTAAATGGGCATCGCCTTCCTCCAGGTGCCAGCTCCCTTTCCTGTGGCGCTCAGTCCAACCAGATCAGTGCAATGTGGGGGCGACTCACAGCAGCCATAGCCCAGGGACCGGAGGGGGGGTTGGGGAAATGGGTGTGTTGGCGGACTAAGGCGTCTGGCGGCGTGTCGCACCTCCCCCTCCATTCTTGTCAGAGCTCACATTTCGTTTGCCATGTCGTCGTGCTCTCCCGCCGAAAGGTCGCCGTTGGCACTGATTGTGGTGCTGTTGTCTTGGTAACCGGGAGGCATGAAGGCCAGACTATAGGGGTAGATCTTGTGGCAGACGGCTCGATAAGCCTCAGCAGCCTTCTGCTGGCCCTCGCCCAGCTGCCCGTCACGCAAAGCCTCCAGCACCTCAGTACAGATCTGCAACACCAACACACACAGTGTATCTGAGTGATTGTGGACACGTTCTAGACAAAGACCACGGGGGTGTGTGATGTCTGGTTCTGCAGTTGTTGCTAAATCACCACATACCTGGATGCTTCTCCCGGACAGTGACTCATCCAGGGCTGTAGCTATCTCACAGGCCATCTTATCAGAGGAAGGCTCCAGGTAGACCATCATCTTAGCAGCTGGGAACACCAGAGACACACCTTGTTTCAAAACAACTGCTCCTTTCAGACATGCACCTCGTTACACAACTGTTCACGTTGGTCTCAGCAGCCACTTTTACAGAAAAGTCAACAGCAGCAATTTTACTAGGTGGGCCCTACTAGCATTTCTTTAACACCTTCACCACAGTGAAAATAATTGCTGTCATGTTAGTGTAAAGGCTGCTGCAGCGCAAGGGTAAATACACAAGTGTTGCTCTGTGTTCATAAAAAGAAAAGGCAAACAATATCAATTCAATATCAGTGCAGCAGAAACACCGATACATATATCACAGTATGATTATTAAATTTGCTGCCAACTAATTTAATAAAATCGATTTTTGTCGACTACCTTAGTTGCTGTTACGATTACTTGTAGCACCCCTACTATTCATTAGTCTCTGTATCCTAAACTGTTCACTTCCCGCTAAATAAGGTGTCCCACAAGGATCGGTTCTGGGTCCTCTGCTTTTTATCATCTATATAAACAATGTCTGCAATAAGATTAAACATTCACAGTATTATCAGTATACTGATGATACAATTTCGCGTTCTTGTGCCCCCACACCTGAAATTACCTGTGCAAATTTGCAGTTAGACGGTTTGCTCTATTTCACCTGAAACTACTTTTAAATGCACAAAAGACTAAGGCGATGATATTTGCTCCTAGTAATACTAAGGTCCGAGATGTCGCCATTAACACCCTGCAATATGTAACCATTAAGAGTATCTGGCTGGATAAAAGCTTTACCTTTCAAAAACACATTGAAGCTCTTGCAAAAACACTTAAATTTACACTTAAATTTACCCTGGCCCTTTTATATAGATTAAAATCTTTGTTTTTTTAGATCTACACGTATAAAAACTTGCTGCAGGATTTTCATTCATCAATATGCATGTCCATCTACATTGTCAAAGCTAGACCCTCTTTATCATGCGGCTCTCAGGTTCATTACAAATGCTGGCTATCAGACGCATCACTGCACCCTTTACAGAATGGTAAATTATGGCCAATTTACCAATTTACACTTAGCACACGCAGGATGCTACACACTGGTACATTTTCATTTAAAACGCCATTATTGGTCTTTTGCCTTCTTACATCTGTTGAAAGTTTTCTCCCATGCAAAGCACATATAATTTAAGATCTGTTGCTGGACTGCTTTGCAAAGTACCCAACATGAGGACAAAACTGGCCAAGAGGAGTCTGTCTTACTACGGCTCTCGTCCTGGATCTCCAGTCTCACCTTAAGATTGGCATACCAATTTCTATAGCTGCATTCAAAAAAAAGAATATCCGACAGTCTAACATGCACTCGTTTTAAAAATTTTTTGACCAATTGTACTTACATATCTACATTTGATCTCCTCATTCACTTTCATTTATGCATTTATTACTCATTGTATTTTGGCTATGTAAATATTTTTACAAATTGTGTTAATTCGCATCACTGTATTTTAATCTTGTATTGTGTAGTGTAATGTATTTCAACTTATGGTTGAAAAATTGTTTATTTGTGATATACAGGACTTCCTTGTAAAAGAGACTGTGTCTCCACGGGACTTTCCTGCAAAAATACTGAGACAAAACTGAAGCTTATTGTTGACCCTTTTGTGCATGCCAGCTGACAATTGCATGCGTGTTGCCGTTTCTTGTGAGCAGCCGCTAACTGTGGCAGACGTTGCACAGTATATACTGTGAGTTTTTCAAAGCATGGTAATCAAAAATTTGTACGGAATAATTAGCTGTTGGGAATTTTACCATGCTCTATCATTACACCGGTAACCGCTTAATCCCGCATACATCATTCTGCACAGCAACGTCAGCAACGTCTGAGTGAAGCAGCAATTAGACAAAGATAGTTGTGAGTGGAGTTGGACTTTAACAGAGATGATGATCTGAGTGTCAGTGTGTGTGTGTGTGTGTGTGTGAGTGTGTGCGTGTTGCGTACCAGCCAGTCGGTGTGGGATAGAGTTGGAGTGTTGGCTCAGGTAGTTTTTGTTGAAGCTCTGAGGGTTGCTCTCCCCAAACAGCCTGGAGATCTCCTGCTTCAACACCGTCCTCACTGCCTCCGCCAGGTCCGCACTCTCACTCACTATACACACAAAAAATATAAGCTTTAAAAATCTTAACCCAAACTGAGCCAAGTCAACCTACTGAGAAAGTGAATCCAAGTTAGACGGACAGTGTGTGGTTTCAGTCTATTGAACCCACGATACGGCACTCCTGACTGAAAGCGGTTTCACACCTGCCCCGGTACTACGCAGCAAACATCAGCTCAGTGTGGGTGATACTGACCTCCTTTGAAGAAGCGCACTAGACACTGGTGCAGCCAGGGGTTGGGAGGGTCTATGGCTACAGCCCTCTTTACGGACTGCAGCATCAGCAGGTACTTCTCTGCAGGAATGAAACAGAACAGAGGGAACTGTTGAAACCAGTGTGTGAAACGTGGTTAAAGTGCATGCTAACGGCATCAGTCTGACCTTTCCTGAAGTAGATCTCAAAGGCCAGCAGGTGAGTCTCGATGTTGTTGCGGACCAGGTTCTTCAGAGGGATCAGGAACTTCACAGCTTCTTCCAGAGGATTCTCCGGCTGGTAAAAGAAGCGAACCAGGTCCCGTTACTAATCTGTAAGAATTCTACCCCTCACAGCACAGCTGCAAACCCTTCTGGCGCGCTGAAAGAGCTGCTAAGTGTGAGCCCACCTTGGCAAGTTTGTCTGGTATTAGCTCCTCTTTCGGCCCTCCTATCTCCTCGTCGTCATCCTCCTTCTTCTTCTTCTGGTTCTTTAGCTGTTTCTCCTTCTCTGCATTCTTCTTCTCCTCTTCTAATTGGGCCTTCTTCTGGGCTCTGCGCTGTTTGTTACGCAGTTTCTTTAACTCCTTGTCTGTCAGGTTCTCTGCAGAGCAAAACGGTAAACAGTGTTTTTACTGTTGCAGGAAAGAAGGAACAACAGGAACTAAAGCAGGAACTAGAAAGTCCCTTTTGCTCTCTCTCTCCTCTTTTCTGCCACCTCTCTATTTTCAGCTATCTTATAAAAGCATACAATGCTCAGCAACAAAAAAATCATTTTCACACATGAGGAAAGAACTGTGCACAATCATAATTGGACACGTCGTGTTTGCTGTTATATGACTCTGATGACAGGAGACCTGCAGAAGTGGAACAGGAGACTGAAAAGACCACACGTGTTGCCTGGCTGAATGTTTAATGGTTATTTATTTCTGCTTTACTTAGCGCAGCTGTTTTAGACTCGTCAGGAAGCCGACCACAAAGCTTTGCTTTCATCGTAAACCACTACAGGAAATGCACCCCTCGTCCTAATACTGAGACTAGTGAAACCAGTGCTTCTGTAATTGTTGCATCCTTAATCACGATTATTATGTTGGTACGATTAGTGTCAGAGAAATAATCACGGTTTCATGATTATTATGTATTAATTTCACAACACTAGTAATTACTTAAGTTCATTTTTAATACTTAATTACATTAACAAGTATACATCTATAATAATTAAGTATTATTATTAATCAATTATTATTATTAATTAATAATAATAATAATAATAATAATAATAATGATAGCAGCTGGAAGCTGGTCAGTGTAAAAGTTTTACCGCGGCCAAACTCAAGGTCGCCAAGTGATGCAGTGCACGTTGCTCGACGCAGCAACAAACCAAGCCATTGAAAATAATGGGCCTCATATCGCAGCGGTGCTGACGAGCTCGACTCTCACCGCTACGGCATCGATTGTAAGTGACACATTTATATTTAATTCCCTACCAACCTGCCACGTTATGTAACTCCGTTATTATTTATTACCTGCATATGCGCGTGCAAAGCTGGGTGGTGATCCTGCAGGTGTAGCATCAAATTTGATGTAGTTATTCGCTCCTTTAGCAGCAACCTCAAGCTTTTTTTAACAGGTGATCCGTCAACCTCAGTAGTGTCCTGGTCAGTCTTGGTGTACCCAAGACTGACGTGCTACTTAAGAGTCCCACACTGCCGACTTCAGTCCTTTCTTGGTTGAACTATAGCTTCACAGTTTGGTCCCTCAATTTGGCCAGAGTTTAGCCGGTGTGCAGCAGCCTCCATGTCTCTGATCAGAACTGCAGTTTAAGCTGCTGCACCGCTCATGCAACTTTGTTTTGTGCAAGCTGCAACAGTTTTTTGCAACAGAAACACTCGGTGTAGCGTAGCATTTACGATTAATTAACCATGATGTTTTAAAGCGCTGTTAATAGTGAAACCCGGTAAACAGCCGCTACCTGTGCACTACACACTTTCTACCAAATAAGGAATCTAGACAGTTTTGCAATTTTTTACAGTTTAAATTCAATTTAAATAGAGCAGCTAAAACTAAAGTATTATAGTAAGTAGAAGTAAATACAGGGGTTTATTTCATAGGCATTTTCCTGTACATGGGGATAAGCTCAGGTGTTACCACTGAAAGACTACCCTAATGTGTGGTATCATAGTTGCAGTTCTCATATATTTGGTAGGAGGACATATATTATAAGTCATGCAGCAACACTATGCCCGGCTGATATGAAGATGCCTCGTGACAATCAGCATGTTCTAGGGGTCTCTGAGAACACCTGATGAGGCGAGAGCTAAACTAAGAAAAATCATATTTACACAAATCACATTTGACAAACTAATTACTAAACGTTTAACTTCGTTGATCGAAAGGAGGATCTCATTTGAGAGGTATTACTCGACACACACACACACACACACACAGTCTGACCGGTGTCTGCCTGGCTCTCCTTGCTGTCGTCAGTCAGAGGCTTGTCGTGCAGGGCCAGGTAGATCTGGATGGCGGTTCGAGCAGCTTTGTAGTAGAATGGATGCTGCCGCAGGACGTCCTCCAACTTCAGCAGGTCCACGTAGGAGCGCAACGTCATCTTCCTCATGCAGTAGGTGTGGAAGTCAAACTGGTCGTCTGTGATCTCCACAAAATGCTGATGGGGGGGAGGGGGGACTGTGTTTAGATCAGCTGATGTTTAAAGAATGAATGAGGTACGCTGAGACAGGTAGGTGTGGAAGTCAGACTCATCTGATAAGGACAGGTAGAATGTTTTTTAACATGTCCTCTTCTGGGCTGGCTAATGAGTCTGGATTAACGAAGTACGACCAGTTACACATTCTGGACTTGTGGTTGATGTTACCATGGTAGCTATTATCTGTGTGATTATACTGAATTCAGATTCGTTATTTCTTTAAGACAGCTATGAGAATAAATGTGTGAAATTTGATAAGATTCAATTTAGCGTCCAGCCCCAGGACACAATGCCAAAACTTTTTGGGTGGAACGTGCACTGAATGTCTGGTCCTCGTGTGCTACAATGTAGGCTGTAATTAGTGAGACTGTAAATGTTACGGTTCACAGGGAGTAGTTTGGGATGAGTCACCACTAACACATTCGGACTGGAGCATCAATGACCCCATTTACACTTTGTTGTCTTGGGTAGATCGCATAGCTTTCTAATCTAAAAATAAAAACTAAGTAAATTTGATGTCTAAGAAGTACTTGCCAGTTTGAAACTCTGAAATGTTACAGGAGGTCCAGGAAGCTGTTGTAACGTTTATCTGATCCCTGATCTGTTCAAGCACTGAGTCCTCAGTGTGGGTTGTTGTCTCGCTCCTAGTTTATAAATAAGATTTAGCGGACGACAGCTGCAGAAGCTTACCCTCTCAATCTCGTGGCACTTCTTCAGGGCCTCTCCAAACTTGTTCATGGCCTTGTAGGCCAGGGCGCACTCTGTCTGGAACCACATGCACTGCATCTCATTCAGGTTCTCCACTGCAGACGTCCCCTCCTGAAACCACACACACTTTCATTATCACATTGTACAGCCAAAGACCAGCAGAAACACGGGAGACGTTACTGCAGCTGTTAGTGCTGCATCATGACAGAGTGGCACCATGACAGAAAGAGAGGGGGAATGGTTTGATGCAAACATAGAGGCCGCGAAACATCTCGCTAAAGCAAAGTGGTGCAGGACTGAAATGAGAGGCAGTCAAGCAAACGTTGAGTCAGGTGGATAACATTTTGTGTCAAAGGTGAGGATACACAAAGGGTTTTCCCCTGGACAGCAACCTGCAGGAAGATTCTGAGGCACTAACTAAAGACCCGTTTGTCAAACCTCAGTGAGCTGACAAGCCATGCCCGTCACACTGGACTAAATATTCATTTTAAATTCAGTTTTGTAGTATTATATAAATTTGAGTTGATTTCCGTCAAATATTTAACATTATTAATTCAGATTATACATCTTAATTAGAGCCCGACTGACTGGCATCGGTGTCAGCTGATAAATGACAATTAAGAAGCGTGTTGTCGTTCCATACTTTGTCCACCAGAGGGCACTCTGTAACTCACCTGTTGGCAACACAGGTGTTTGGAAAATCCACCACAGAACACATCAGCTGTACTTTAGTTCAAAGTACTATTTATAACAATAAGAGAGTTTATTTTAAAACTGAACTGTGTCTTGTTATCTTGGTGAGGTCTCATAACTACACATACAACTGTTAGGGAGAATCTTTGGTTACTTTATGTTTGTGTGGATGGAGAAAAAAAAAAAAAAACAATATTGGCCAGTTTATCAGAATATGGGATTTAAAAATGCTAAAACTGAAAAAACTAGAACTGTAGGTTATCTATTTTCACATGACTATTTAACATAACATTTTAAGGTCAATATACATCTGTGTTTGAATTATTCATTATTTTGTCATTATTTTCATTATATTCACATTTTCTGTCTACTGTCTAATCATGTATGTACTGTGGCTGTTTGTGCTTTGTACTGTTTCTATGTTTAAAAGCAATAAAAAGTACAAAAAAAACAAAAACGCTCAAATATCAAAATCAGAACCATCCTTATAAACCTCATGTTGGTTGCCTCTAATCTTAATCTTCTTTACTCCAACAAGCGTTTATCCCCTCTCTGTAAATGCCTCCTACAACAGGGTTAGAATGGCTTTGTGATTTTGTTTATGCTTTACTGAAAGTTTAAGAAACAATTACTGATATGGCAAGTCTGTTTAAAATCCCTTGTTCATGCTACTTTAAGAGTACTGCACTGATTTAGGATTACACTCCTAAAACATTGCCCAACTTATGATGGACAGTAAAAATGCCCCAGCCGACGCTGACTCAAGTGACGTCACTCGAGGACCTTTATCAGACTTCACAGCTCCCACTGGAGACACTGATGGCATCTTACAACTTTTTACTCATGCAGTAGAACTCCCCAGCTAGGGTTGGGCCGATAGACAACGCCATTGTCCATCTGCGATGGCTGACAGACATCACAACGTCCATTTTCTCCATCAGCAGTATGTTAGAGAGAGAGATCATTGCTTATTACGTGATTCAACATTTCCCTCTCTCACACACACATGCCAACGCACAAACACACACACAGCAGTCCACTACTTGCCCCAGATGTCTGTGATATTGCAACAGGGTGTAGGCCACACGCACACTAGGCAATCCGTTAAGTTTCAATCGGCTGAAAAATGCCATCAAAGACTATTGCTCAAGGAGAGACCGCAATTCTGCCCTTTATGGTAATATTGAAGTGTTTTTATTTTACGCACTGCTTGTCGCCAGCACACAGTAGCAAGCATATTATCATTTGTAGCGCTAAGTAATACAGTAGGCTACAATACAAATGAGTTGACCTGTTCGTTCAAAATTGTCCGCACGCTAGTGGCTGATGGTGGAGAAGTGCAGCCATCCTGTCAGTCATGTGATGCGCAGCGTAGTTCATTAGGAAAGGGTGTTCATTTAAGTCTGTTTAACTTGTTTAATGTAAGTAACAGTAGGTCCTAATTACAATGAAAAATACATTCTTTGTGATTCAAAATAATGGTTGTTGATAAATGAATTAGTGACCCCCGCAGATGCATGATTTTACTGCTTCCATTGGAGCTCAGACCCTCCTTATGGCAGCAGAGCTCCCACTGGCTCCCACGTAACTCGAACCCTGGCTCTGCTGTTGAGTGCTGCTATACAACAGGAGGCTATGGTGGATGGATATAAGTCTCAGATTACTTTATATTACTTCCTGTCTCTTACCCGTGTGAACTTGGAGCACATCTCCTCTGCTTCTTTGATGAGGCCAGCCTTCAGCATGTACTTGGCACACTTGGAGTTGATGAAGCGGTCAGCGGTGTCCAGGGCCTGAGCCTCGTCCATCCACCGAGCCGCTTCCTTTATGTTGCCTGCGTGCTGCAGGGCAGAGGAGGTGTGGAAGAAGACCAGAGTGAATACTCGTTAGAAACGTAAAGGCCCAACATCAGCGAAAATGACGTACACTATGCCAGCCTGTTTACTCTGTACGTGTAGAGTTCACACTAAACCTTGCAGATCTTGGCCTTGATGAGGAAGAGCTCGATGAGCGTGGGCGTGCTGTCGATGGCGGTGTTGATGTACTCCAAAGCGAGGGTGGGCTGGTCTACAAAATCAAAATGCTGCGCCAGGAAATACTGTACCCACAGCAGGGTGGTGGGGGGCTCCTCCTTCCCATCATCTGCACACAGTTTCCATCACTCACACTGACTGATTCAGATGGTTTCGAATTGCAAATAAATCAAAATCAAACAAATAAACTGAGGCCAATGAGAAGGAAAAACACTCACCATTTTCATTAAACATTCGACAGCATTTTAAACAGGTTTCATAGCCAAGTACTAATTCTTCAATGATCGTAACCTGCGTGGGGAGAAAACAAGTTCAAAACAAGTTTTTTTTATTTCAGACCAGGAACAATGAGAATTTAAATGTGGGAGCTGATATGTTAAATGCCTCCCTGCTCACCTTTTCTTTGTCAGTGTAGAGTGATTTGAGGGTAGTGAAGACGGGTGGGCAGCCTTTACTGAAGTTCATCCTCAGGTAGGTGTCCAGACATTCACGAAACTTCTCCCCTGGCCAGCACAACAAACAGTAAAAGGTACAGTAAAGTGAGATTTGTACTGCAACAGAGTGACAACATATAGGGTCTGATCCAGAGTTGCAACGTGTTGACTGGCCCAGCTGTCCACATAAAATCCAGGGCAGGATCACTGCTGTTCATCAGCTGTGGTCACCTCAAGGTAATTTCATGTGTTAGTCAACGAGCAAAATGAAACTGTTACCTGTTATCTGTACACTCCGCCAAAGGTGAATTGTTCCCGAATTTTTTTTTCTTCTATATATTAATTTCTTTATAATAATATTTCTAGGGCTGCAGCTAATGATTATTTTAGTAATGGAGTATTCTACAGATTATTTAATCGATTAAGAAGTACCTATGCTTGGCGGCGGTGGCGGTAATGCGTTTACTTGACCAGCCCATATATAAATCAAGAAAAGGCTGTGCTTAAGTATTAGCAGAAAACAGAAGCTCTAGAGAGCCAGGACATTTTGGTTTGACTGTGTGGTGCTGCAGGCTGCACTGTGTTCACCTGTGAGGAAATTAAGAGGCAGTCTTCGGGGAACCAGGCCCTTAGGAAACTTCACCCAGGAGTCCTCATAAATCTTCTGTCGCTCTTCTTTACTCCCTGGAGAAAAACACACACACACACACACAGATCAGAAAACCTCACCATTACCCACTAATACTGCAGTCTACTTTGGCCTCCCACACTGAATTATTATATCTTCCAACTAAGCAGGGCTGGGCAATAAAACAATAACAAATATTTAATAAATCAATAAATCTGAGAAAAAAAGAAAAGAAAAATCAACCTTTAAACTTGGAAGAAATAATGATTTGACATTTATCGTGATAATGATCGATGTCCAATGATAGCACAATAAAAATAATTCCCTAACATTTTTGGCCATATCGCCCAGCCCTTCAACAAAGGTAGACATGTTCTTACCAAAATCAGCGCTGGAATATATGTTTCTCAAAGACCGAGTCACGGTTATATCTGCAAGTACATCCAGGATGTACGGCAGATCTTGGTAGAAATAATGCCGGTTAAAAAAAGGAAGAGGCATTTTGTCGGTCACAAGGTACTGTCTATCACTGCATAGTAAATTTGGTATTCTAAATGACAGATGAGGAACATAGGCAGCAAAGTTTCTGAAGAAACCCTCTCTTTGTTACTGTCCTTCCACGGCAGCACAGAGAAACAGTCTGTGGAGACACAAGTAGGGATCTCGTACAAAAGCGGCTGTATTTTTATTAAGTCAGAGTGCTGAAGCCTCTGCAGAGAAACTTTGGGGTGCATTTTTGTGCTGAACAAAGGCTGTGGATTGTTTCACTCCTCTGCTCCACTGGAAGGGATCTCTTAATGGCCAGTATGAAGCAGGCCATAACTGTCGGTAAGGCGTATTGAAGAAAAAACAACAGTGATGACACTGAGTATTTATAACATATATAACATATAATATATTTATAACCGAAAAATATCAACAGATCAGACAAACTGCAGAAGCAGAAGCTGACTGCCCGACTCACTGAGAACTTTGATTCTGGTACAGCTCTAATAAATAACTCCAGTCTAACTATGTGAAGGTGTGGGCCTGAGGATGGTGTTCACCTGGCTTTAAGGCCTTTTCCAGGCCCTGATAGTAGGCCCAGTTCTCAGGGTTCCTCTCCTGGAGTCTCCGGTAGACCTCAGAAGCTTCTTCAGGCCTCTCCAGCTTCAACAGCAGCTCTCCTACACACACACACACACACCAGGGTGCCAATTTAAATTCGGTTAGCTCAAAACAGCTGAAGTGCTCTGTAAACAGTAGCAGGTGAGCGTTCTGTCCACAGAAAGCTGGAGAACTGACCGAACCTTTTCACCACCTCTACCTAAACACATGAACCTATTCCACAGCAAGGACAGCGCCGACCCACCTCTCGTCTCCTCTACGGCCAGCTTGTCACAGATCTGTTTCTCGTAGTTGTTGAGGTGATCGAGGGCCTCCTTGTACAGGCCAGCCTCCCTCAGGACCTGGTTCTGATAAAGCAGCAGCTCACTGTACTCGTAGTCCACCTTATCTGGAGACGTCTGAGAATGCGCACATACGGGAGAAAAGCATATAAACACAGGTGGAGCTCTTGCTGGTTTCTCCAAAGTGACCTACCCCAGCTTCAAGACAGCAGGAATCAAACACTGGATTCAATCAAACCATGAAAAAAAAGGATGAAATGCACGTTATATGTTATCTTGCCAACAGAGTCTATTTCAGACCGCATCCTGTCAGTCTGGAACGATGAGTCCAGTTACAAAAGAGCACAGTGAAACCTCCTGTGATGTTTAAATGGTGCTTTAGTCTTGTTGTAGCGGAGCTTATATTTGCCTTTAGATACGTTTAAAGAAATCTTTACAGCGCTGTTGATTAGACAGCTTTGTCCTACCTGCTGTGTTTTACGGAACTCCTCAACAATCTTGGCAGCCATCTCAAAGTCCTCTAACAGGTGATAGGCTACAGCGTATCCGATCCACGAGGCCCGCTGGGCCGGACGGAGCTGCAGCAGCTGGTACCGAGTCTCCTGGAGAAGGAGACCATGACAGCACACACACACACACACAACTGTAAGCAGTAATATTTAAGCTGAATTATCCTGTCCACCACTGACTTGTCTATCTCCACCATCACTTCACACATCACAGCAGGATGGGAAACTGTCTGACCCCAACCCCCTTCCTCCCTCGTCACACTGTGTCCCTCCATCCAGACCTTATTTCTGGGCGGCTCTATTTTTAAACCCATCTGTTCTCTCTGGCGACCCTCACCCTGTATCCCTCCAGATCTCTCATTTGGATCTGCAGCAGGGAGAGGTCACGCAGGATCTGCAGGTTGTCCTTGTCCCACTTCAGAGCGTTGCGGTAACACTTGATGGCCTCGTCGTATTTCTTGTCCGAGCGCTGCAGCAGGCCATACACATGCCAGCCTGGAGGATGAGCCAGTTGAGGAAGCAAAACCCGCATGGACACACTACCCAGGTGTTTGTGTCAGGTGTTTTCCAAATGTAACAAACACACATCCACTAAATGAAAAGACTGGTTTATATCCTCAACAAAAGAGCAGCCAAGCAGAAAAAGTTCAAAAGCAAGTTCTGGAGGGTGCTGCAGAGTGTATGCTGTTGTGTAAGATGAAATGTGTGCCCCCCGCGGGCGGGATGAAAGGATACAGACGTGGCTCTTGAGGTCGTTGCGTAGGCCTCGTCTCACCAGCTCGTAGGCCTCCTCCTTCTTGCCCAGACAGTTGAGGGTTAAACCCTTCATGGCCAGTGTCTCTGGAGCACAAACAGGAGGAGCGGGGTTACACTGACCCTGTTTACCAACTAGGGCTGCACAATATATCATTTCTGCATCGTCATCACAATGTGCCCATGCGCAATAGTCACATCGCAGAACAGTGCAATGTCAAGAAAGTCAAATTAACTCAACCACCAACTTTTTCGCTACTTGATACAAAAGGAAAACTCGCACGGTTCTCATTTTCCATGTCTAATCTACATAGTAGTCTGACTCAGATTTAAGGGTTCTGAGATATCCAGAGTTTGTTGCTAGTGAGTGACAAGCAGACTCTGCATGCACAGCAAGCCACCAATCACAATATTGTTCTTGATCAGTTTATCAAACTAAGAAAGCAGGCCCCGCCCCCGTTAGCTGTCGACAACAACAAAAATAACTGAGGAACAGGAAAAAACCACCGAAACAGTGGATATGGTTGAAAAAAAAAAAAAAAAGCATTTTGTAAACCACTCAGGGGGCTGGGTGTATAGCTGCTCTTTTTCTTTATTATTTTGTATTTTGTATTTATTATCTCATACTATACACAATACTAATAAAATACTAACTTACAGGATCAGTTTAAGTTGTTTGTTTATGTTTTTTGAAAAATGAATATCAATATATAGCAGCTGTGTTTTTTTTAGCTCTAAAATATCAGTAGTAGACAGTAGACAGTAGTCCCAGTCACCTTCAGCCTTGAGCTGGGATAGGACAGTTCAGCAATGCACAGAGCCAATAAAAACTCTTCACAGCCTGTCAAAATCCCTACCGTTTGTCTCACTACACCCTGGAAATGAAAAGTACGTACATCAAACTTTATTTCCAGCTGTATTTAGACATTATAAACCTCAACATCAAAGTGAATTTTTTTTATAATTCACAACAATTAGCGCAATTTTATTGGTAAAACACCAGGTCTGGATAAGTGATCAGCCCCCTACATTAACCATTATAAACCGGTTCAGGTAAAATCAATCACCTTCCAGATCACACACCAGGATAACTGGGCCCCACCAGACAATAATTGCAGTGGTTTTGATTACTTCAGAATAAAACCAGCTGTACTTTCAGGAATCCACTTCTAGTAGTACCTGATAACTCCAAGAATACACCATGGTTACAAAGGTGCTTTCAGGGGGCTTCAGGATAAAGTTGTGGAAAGGCACAAGTTAGGAGAAGACTACAAAAATCTCTCTTTAACTGTCCCTCAGAGTACCTTTCAGAGCGTTACTAACAAGTGGACTGTGTACGGCATCACCAACACCATGCCTACATCAGGTCCTTACAAACTAGGTGTTGGGATGAAATCCTCAGAGCCAGTGTCAAGCCCCACCCACACTACAGCATTTTGGTTCTAAAAAACGGCGAAAACAAACACCTAAAAAGGAGAAGTGTGGAAATGGCGGCGACCCTGTATTCGTTTTAAAACTCCAGGTAGTGTTTTTGTGCCGACCGGACTTTAGAAACGATAACGAAGACGCTCACGTTTGGCTCTCTGATTGGGTCTTATAAGTCATACAAAGCAGAAACATGATGCTACTGACAGATGCTACTGACAGAGTTTTTGATTTGGTATTTTTATTAAAATATTTCGTACCGTGCAAATAACACTTACAGCCTACACTTGTACTGTGCATGTCGCTGTATTTACTTTGTGACGACTTCCAGTCTGTCACAGCCGCTTTTAACTCCCGTATTACATTCAGTAACAGCCCCCAGCTCGTTATTAAAAAAAAAAATCTGCTGTGGTTCTTTGTCTCCATTTCTTTATTCTTTCATTGAATCTTCTGTAACTACGGAACAGACCATCTGCTTCATGTTTACACCAGCACACGCAAGCCCAGTGTACGTGAACGACCAACAGATGTGCGTTTAAAGTTGTTTTAATGTAGATGGAGATCACCTCTGATACGCAGCTGAAACGCTGGTGTGGACACGGACACACACACACCATATTCGTTTTAAAACTCCATTTTTAAACAAAAAAAAGTTCTTGGATGACATTGATGCCACTGACTGGCCCTCACGTTCCCCAGACCTGAATCCAGATGAGAACCTCTAGGGCGTTATGCATCATGCATCCGACGCCGCCAAGTAGCGCCATAGACTGCGTAGGAGCTCAGACCTGATCCAGGTCTGGGAGGAGATCCCTCAGGACACCATCTGGCGTCTCATCAGGAACATGCCCAGATGGGCCGTACACACTGCTGAGTCACATTATGAGTTTCCCAGATGAAAGTCACACAGGTTGGATCAGCCTGAGAACTTCATTACTTCCCCCTGAACTACACTATATGGCCAGAAGTATGAACACATCCAAACATTATAGCCATAGCTGAACAAGACCAGATGTACTCCAAAGTATGTGAATAGTACTGCCTCACACTACATTTACACTTTCAATTAGACTAAATGAAAAATCAAATCACATCCTTCCAGCCATGACAACAATCATCATATACGTCCAAAGGATCCTGCTCTGTTATGCACATAATAGATCAATTTCTAGTAAAACCATAAGCAGTGGTTCTCAAACATCTGTTCACTTTATTGATCATTTATTGAACATGTTATATTGGTATTAGAATAAGAAGATATATTTTTATACTTATTAATTAAAAAGGGGAAACTCAATATTTTCACTCTGTTATTATTTACACACATGTCAGAAAGACACACATGCACAAACAGGACCCATAGCAACACAGAGATGTCAGAGTGAGGGGACTGCCACTGGACCGGTGACCCTCCTGTTCCCAGCCTAATCCTTACAGACTGAGCTACTGGCGCCCCAAATTGAGGAAAGCCCAGTCCTAATCTCAAACCAACATAAGATTTTTCCTTGTTGCCAGGGATCCATCCATTTTACTTCACAAAGCTTGTGTAAGAACTAGTAGGTTCACCACTCAAACACAGCAGGAACAAGGTGACATGCTGTCGCTCACAGTTTCCTTCTAGTTAGGTGTGAGGGGGCAAGTCAAGTAGCTCGTGTCTTACCTCCATGCTCAGCAAACTTTGGGTTACCCAGGATCTGTTTGCAGAACTTCAGGCCGTTTCTGTACTGCTTGTGCTCGTAACATCTCTGCAACAAAAGCGAGAGCAAACTTTACATCAGGCATCTGAGGGGCCAGCAGCCGGTCATTCTCCGCTGCACTAATCCTCAGAGAGCCGGGTTAAAAGTGAATGAAAAGGACATTATTGCCAGTGTGCTGAATGCAAACGCAGTGTTCCAGTGAGCAGCAGAAATACCAGCGTCTTCCTGCTGAGAGCAGCCAAGCATCTATACACCAAACACTGCCTCCTTGGTAGAGGGCACTGAGATAAATGGAAGCAGCAGCACTTGATGATGGAGGGCTGTTGATGAGATGTAATCAGACAAGCAGCCAGACGGATGTGCCTGGCTCAGAGCCCCGCCAGCGGAAAACCTGCCAACTCCACTACAATAAGTGCACTCAAGTCCCGGACCGACAGACCTCCGGATGCCCAGGAGTAGTATTAATAGTATAAATTGTTAGTATTGTAGTCACACTGTGCAAGCTAGCTGCAGTCAATGACACAATAGTTAGACTTTACTTTTGGCGTGTTTGATAAGGGGGATTTAAATGTGACTTTAAATGATTTAGTAACCAACTCGCTCTTTTCTATCCGTGGCATGTTGTGAAGAAGAAAGTTAACTGTTACAATTCCAAATTAGTAAATGAAATTTGGCTCGAAAAGTACCCTGCAGGTGCCGGGGCTAACGTTAAGTTTACTGTGTGCTGAACTACTTTGATCGCATGTACGGGACAAATTTTGGTTAACCTTATTGACAGCGCAGCCGAATAAGTTACGTTTAGCGATGAACTAGAAAGCTACCTCAACTATCCACCTAGGTTGTGTGTGATTCTCATGTGTCAGGCAGCTTTGTCACTGATATACTTTGGATGTGTTGTAAGGCCAAAGCATAACTTAGGACACCACATGACTGGTTGCTAACCAGCTAACGTTATACTGTTTACTTAAATGCTTTGTTTCAACTTACACGTCTTAACAAAGTCGAGGTTATTACAATGCGTTTGGTGTAACGTTACTGAATATTTTGGTTAATCCACTAGCAGCTCCCTGGCTACTTGCTCTGACTGCTGCAACTAACGGCTACTTGGCAAACTAGCATTAGCCAGCAAGCTAACGCTGTCTCAGGCATTTAGCCTACCAATATTCTCTTGAAGAGAGCGTTCTCCTTCGGCGGTAGGGTGATTGAGGGCATTGTGTTGGCTTCCTATGCCTCTGTCGGTTCACACATGAATAATATCCTCCTGGAGTCAGAGATGCTGGACTGTCTCAGGCTCCTCTCTCTCACGTGTTGAAACCCAGGCCCCCTTCCGAGCAAAATGGCCGATGTGCTTCTCCTCCGGGTCAGGCTGCGCTCTGAGTCTGCGTGCCTAACACGGCCAAGGAGGGAAAAGATGCATTAGACAAAACGGTATTTTGAAAATAATGACATGACACGGTGTTTTATTTAATGATACGTCATTTACAATTCACCCGGATACGTTCCAAAATAATACAACTCTAAAATAATACGTTTTGGCTGGAGAGTGCAGGTAGTTACGCTCCTGTATCCTGTGCACTGTCTCGAAAGTCGCACACCAAATTCCATTGAAATTTCTATACATTTAGCACTGCCTTGCTTCTCGGCTAATGATCCCTCTTTGTAAAATATTGCATTAATTATATGGATATGTTGTAAAAGTAGGTAAAGTTACACAGATAACAACACATCAAGCAGCACTTCACATATAATAGGACTCTAGTATCCTCAACCAAGAAATTAATTTGGTGGAAAAAGATAGTGGGGATTTTCTTAATATAAGTTAATGATTTTTCAAAAAAAACATAATTCTGGTTACCTTAATGTAACTTAAGCCAAAATAGTTCGTCATAGGGATTTAAACATTTTCTTAATGCATGCCCTGTTACGTACATGTTCACCGAGGATTCATGTTTGATGGTAATGATGGTGACTGAATAATGAAAATACAATCGCTTCACATTTGTAATATCAAGATATTTGTTGAGTATAAAAAGACAAATGTCATTAATAACAGTTCCCAAGAGTGTCCGAGCGACTTATCGGTGTTGCTGCCATCACCTACTCTCTCCTTGCAGGAAGCTTAATCAACCGCGGAGTGGCAGGAACGCAAATCGAACGGAGCTGTCATTTCACGTTAGCTAAATGACTTTCGACCGGTTATTATCTAGAGCTGTTCATTTCAGCAAAGGTAAGATTCTGACATAAATGGTAATTAATTCACGGTCATGATATTAAAAGACATGCCTTTTATCCTGATATTTACAACGAGAATGTCGTGTTTATTTTGAAGTCTGACCTTAGCTTAGCATTCTTGTAGCCCTGCAGTCGCAAGAGCGATTATTGGATCCTCATCTAAAGTTGTGCATTTCATGGCAGTGCATATTAGTATATTCATACAGTGTTTATCAAGTTAGCAATGTAATGCAATTTTACAGTGCTTTCTGAACTTTTGCAATCATGCTGCTCACCTTTGTGGAAACCCCACATCATTTTAGTGTGGATAGGAACAATTCTTCAGTTAGCTAGACGGTCCAGTTTGTTCCACAGCCGTCTTCCACCAAAACATACAGTGGAGCGTAGAGAGCCAACTAAATTAAATACAGTATTATTGAAATGGAATACGGTCAGGCTAGGGTTCGTTCTTCTCACACTGATTTGGTAACGTTACTTCCCTTCATGGCTGTTCTGAGTACTGACTGCCAATGCCAAGACAATATTCATTTTTAATTGAAAACAGTGTGGTTCCTCAAACTCTTTTGGTATTTTTTTCAGTTGGATCCAGGTCTGTATTCACAAGCTCCAAGCCGGACACTGCTAACCCCAACTGGTTTCGAGTGGGTCTTGCCTTTGGAACATCTGCTTTCCTCTGGGCCCTGGTAAATAACACACTATTTCACACAGAACATTTTGATTACATATAATCTATATTAAAAAAAAAAGGTCAGTGTTATGGGTAAATCACTCAGGGTTTCTTTTGGCCCATTGAGTTTATCTCTCATTAGTATGAGAGGAGACTCTGTTAACCCATCATGACTGTATTACATGACTTACTGCAAGATAGTAATGAGGGAAAGTTTGAGCACACAGCACTTGGTCCACCATGCAGCACTTACTGTGTCACAAATGGCGCTTTTCCATTACCAGTACCAGCTCAACTCGCCTCGACTCGACTCTACTACACTCGGTTTGGCCCTGCTCTGTTTTCCATTGCAGATAGTACCCAGAGATAGTACCCTTCAATGTAGCTGGTCGTCATAGAGACGCCACACACAACTGCCCTGACGTAGTGTTCAATGCGACACACACACCAGCGACCCACACAGCTTTTTCTTTTTTAAGTTAAAACGTTTCAACATTCCTCAGAATTTCAAGACAGATAAGCGGTATGAAAAGCTTCCAGCTGTGTTTTCCTCTGCAGTTGTTGCTGGCCTCTGTCTGGCGCGCAATGATGATGCAGTGAATAGTGACGATCAGCAGTCTGCTGTGTTTTCACGTCAAATTTTAGTATACACACTTCTATATCATTTTGGTTTCCTTATTTTGTTGTAAAGATGCGGCAATTAAAAGCTCTCTCAAAATCCACTCATTAGTTGTTGATCTGCGGGACGTAGCTGAGTATGAAGAATGTTCTGATATAGCCAGTTGGTACATCTAAATGACCGGAGGTATCTGTCTTCCACCCGCAGCTCTTCAAGCAGCACAGCACAGATGTACATGAGTACAAAGTGAGGAATGGCCTGGAATAACCCATCACACTGGAATGTGAGTGTCTGTTTAGATGATAATAAAATGAAATATGAATAAAAGCATTTTACCATTATTATGTGATACGTTTCTTGTCCTGTGTAGGTGGTCGTCTGGACCAGTCTAAAGGAAGCACCTGTTTGTCCGCTTGTTTCTGTTCTCCGCTGTTCCTGATTCCAAACTCTGAATTCTGTGTAAAATAAAAGAAACTACCATGTGAAATATACATTAGTCATGATCATTTTGTTCACTGTTTCTTTGGTATTGGCATTGGTACTACCAGGAGTAGTTAAGCATATTTTAAATGTTTGAATTCTACTTTTTAATGAATGAACCAAATATCAGTATATAAACTTCGGTTGGTTCACATTTGCCTGAAATATAACAAAACAGGTCACTTCTTGTCAGTGTATCGCCACCAAATAACATCAACATCACTTGTCTTCTGGTACAAGTTAAATTGTACACAGCTTAGTGACCTAACATTAATAATGTACATTATGTGTTTTTGTAAACGGTTTAGCCTTCACTTTACCTAATGTAACCCCATGCATACACAGGCAGAACATGTATTGAAAACTAGTTATACGTTTCTCAGAAGGATAGGGTTTTTTTGTGAAGCGTATTCTACAAGTAAATGGACAGCTCTCTGACAGAAACAAAATACTACTGCTTTCCAAACCGTCCTCTTTGTAATGACTCTATGCATTTTTAGTTAATAAATGTGGAATTAGAAAGCAGTCTCTACCATGAAACGTATACAGAGCTGTGGCAAACATGGAGGAAAACAGTTACCTGAGTAAGTAAAATATGAAATATTTCACTTTGGTCAGTTTAGATGCTGATATAGTCCTTACTCTTCAATACCACTGCAAAACACATTTTTTGGACTGCAAACAGGGTTGACTGAATGTAATGTTAATGTTGTTTTATATAGGGTCCAATATGGTACTATGTAGTATCATTTTCACTCATTTAATTTTGTTCAACACTTTTAATACTTTATTGGAGGGGAAACTTGAGCACACATATTCTGAGATCTGAATATGAATACAAGTGGCATTTGACATTTCAAGACCAATTTACTCTTAACTAATAACCGTTAGCAGTTACTGTTCACACCGGCATTAGCGCAGTCTGTGGGACTTGCTTGTGAACCGGAGGGTCGCTGATTTCAGTCCAGCACTGACCGCTGCCGTAGGTGCCCCCGAGCAAAGCCCTGAACCTCTGCTCCACAATGGCTGCCCACTGCTCCTAATTAGGATAGGCATTTATTGGCTGAGCAGCCAATAAAGTTGATTATCATTTAATCTATCTATTTATATAAGGAGTAAACTTAAGTGCCACGCACGGACATTTGTTTGCTGTTTAGTATTTACACATAGAAAATAACAGCCATGATTCTCTGTCTTCTACGGAAGCCCTAAGCGGCCATTAGGGTAAATTTATTTTCACTCCGTTTTCCCGTGATCACGGGATGATTATCTTGTGATCTCGAGATAACGAATGTCGTTTTCCCGTGATAACGGGATCCTTTTCTCATGATTTCGAGATAACAAAATAGTAGTTAACAGTGGTTTAATGGTAATTTCAGTGTAAATATCAATGTTGCTGGTTAGCTCAGTTGATAGAGCACAGGAGTCATACTCTTGGAGTTGTGGGTTTGATCTTTACTGATCACTAATGCTCACAATAAAGCATGTGCTGGACTGTGTTCATCCATCAACCTATGGACTTTCCATTTCCCCATCATTCCCAGGCAGAGGAAATTCATTCATTCAGGGGAATCCATTTAACATTACACATTTCCGGAGGACTATTTCGGAACCTTTGAAATAGCCATTGAGAAATGTGTGATTGGATTCCCCTGAATCTCTTTATAAGAACTTTGTTGAAGAGAATAATAAAAAACACACTAAAGAAGAAAAAGTCATTGAAAGCAGGGCTTGAACACACAGTCTTAGATTACAAGTTCTGCACTCTAGCAACTGAGCTAACCAGACCCACTGGACACAAAAGAAACGCACCGGCCAACCCCTGTATTTAGCGACGATTATCCCGGTCAGAAAACAGAGTAAAAAAAAGAAATTTGAATGGCTGCTTTGGGCTTCCGTAGTCTGCTTTTCTATGAAATAAGTCCCATCATTTTTCCTGTAATTAGTTCTCACACAGCCCCTTCACTCTCCTCCTGAGCCTGCAGAAACTATGATAGTAAAATTTAATTTGAACAATATGGTCTCCAAAAACAATAATAAAATATGCACACTCTGTTTCAAAAGGACTTTCTAGCAGTACCAAGTGCTTGTGCGTTCTGGAACTTTTAAGTTGGAGATATATGCTGAGTGTGGACTCTTTCTCTCAAATATATGTTGGTGACTAAAGTCAGGGAAATGTCCATTCGAAGATTCAATTCTGCATCATTTCTACCCTGTAAAATCCTTTCTGGTGAAATTTAATAAAGATATGGTTGTTATGTGCTCTTTCTGTGATCTTCATGTAGAAACAATAGCTCATTTATTCTGGCATTGTACTTACACTAAGAAACTATGGAAAGATATATGTAGATTTGTGATTGATAATATTTACAGTGATTTTGAACTACTGTATAAAAATGTCATTTTTGGTTTTGTGAATGTTGATTGTAAGCTTAAAGACAAATATTTTTTGATTAACCTTATAATAATTTTTGCTAAGTATTATATCCACAAATGTTTACTAATGCCAAACCAATATTTACCTTACTCAGGAAAGAAAAAAATCATACGAATGATAAACTCATCCCAAAACAATTGAATTTATGTACTTGGACCTCCACACTTTTATTTTATTTTAGTCATATTTATTTTATGTATTCTTTATATTTTCCTTGCTATGTTTTTATTCCCCTGGCAAGTTCTCTATGCTCTGTACTCATACTGTTTATCTCTATGTTGTATTGAAGCAATAAAGTTTATGAACTGAAAAAAACCCCACTCCCTTCACTGTGGAATTAATCACTCCTCTCAAACATCATCTTTAGTCTCTGTGGCATTAACCACTTCTCTCAGTCATCTTCCGTCTCTGCCGTGGTGTTAAAGACTCTTCATACATTGGAGCTTGTCGTAGTGGCATCAACCACCCTTCATACACGGGCACCGGACAACATTGCGCAACAGAGGGCAGGTCTGTTCTCCGCCTCCACGCACGTTTCTCTGACTAGATCACACCAGCCATTCTTCCAGCGTTTGCTGAAGCATTTCCACCGTAGCCCCTCGGAGAGCAGCGATGTTTTCCTGCAGAGCGGCCTGGCAAAGGTGTGGGCCTTTGGCTCGGAGAGCCCCCCACAGGTTGCCCCGGGATGGTGAGTGTCATCAGGCTGCCAGGGGCTGAACGTGACGTTCTCTGTTTGTCGTGGGTCGCCTCTTGACTGTAATCGGTGGAATAGTACACGTTGTCCTCATGTGGATTTCTCTGCATTGCTGCATCCCCAAACTGACGGAGGGCAATGGCTGCCCATGGGATGTGAAGGTCAACTTGGCTTTTTGGCTGAAGTTGGGCAGAAAGGGTGTTGTGGTGCATTTTGGTCCCTCGTATTTAAATAGTGTGATTTGGTAGACAGTACAATGCGGTTGCACCTCGTGGTATTCTTTGAGTTCTGGTTGGAGTATTTCATAATGACACCAAACAAACAGTCGTGTATCCTCTGCCACAGTATTAAGCAGAGCAGCAGACTGCCTGCTCAGAGCTGTAATCCTGTCTGCCAGCTTGTTTCCAAACTTTATCAATGATGTGTGTTAAATGTTTAAACCAGGGTTAGTTTGGCCGAGACATTAACAATAACACTGTCAAGTAACGGACATGGGAGCTTTGTTGATTTTTGAATATTCATTTACGGACTATACATTTGTATATGACCTTCACTATACTGTTACTTAGGTGGAACATGGTCGCTCCTGTCAGTCACGTGGTGTGCGCGCGTGGCAATGGTCTAATGTAAAGAGTGCAGCGGCACGAGAGGCACACGCCACGAGCCGGCCGGTGGCCGCAGCTTCTTCTTCTTTGCTGATGACGCTACATAAGCATGAACTACAAACTGTCCGCGTTAGCATATGGGAGCTAAAAGGTCACGAACTTGAGGGACAAATTCGGTCACAACCCGTCATGACGTGTGCTGCCATGTTACCTCATCAGTACTGGGCTGTAATGGTTCTGGTACTTGGAGTGAGTGGACGCAAAGAATGTGGCCAGCTCGTCATTCCAGTTAACTATGACCGGTGGCTTTTTAGCTAGTTTAAGATTTACCTCAGAATGGCCAGGTGGAGCAGCCATTACACTTCCCCTGGTACATATCTAAAAAAAAAAATCCATTTCACCATGTTATTTATTTGCTTGTCCTCCTTTCAGACTGCTTCATGGTACTGTAGTGTGACCTGCCTTCCTTACATCAGAAAAACATGCTGGAGACCAGGACCCTGATCTCCACTCCAGTGGTCCCACTTAACTACAGCAGGGTATCATGGTCTAATCCGGTGCCTTCTTGACCCCTCCGTTGGTCACCAACTTTCACCACCTAACCCCCCTAAGTCATACCTTTTAGACTTGAGCTGATTAGCCAGTGTAAGTAACAGGATGCAAGAGGCCAGGACACTGGATTAGTTCCTGGGAAAATCAGTTGTAATACCTTCAACACAGGACAGGACAGTGCTCCAGTGTCCTCAACCTCTACAAGAACAACATTGACTTAGCTATTTTTGGACATTTATTAATTCAGGAGCAGAATCCATTTATTTATACAGTTATAATATTGATCAAAGTATCTGACGGTTGCATATCGTTTTTTGTTTAACAATTCCTTCCCCCATAGTATTTGGTTTATTCACCTATTTCTTACAGGCAGTCTAACATGTTTTTCATATAAAGTTTAGGCATAGCCAGGCTGGTGGATACACTGCTTTTTAATTCCATAGTACAAATAAGTTCTCTGTACCAGACAGTTGTGAATTGCTTTCAGCTACACGTTTTGTTTGTTGGAAGTGTGATTCTGGTGTCAGAGGGTTTAAGTGAAAGCAGAGTAGTGTTAAGAGGCGTTGTTGTTTGCTTGCTTGCCGGGAAGAAAAGGCTGTGCCAAACTAAAACAAAGGTTTTGCTTAGTCAAATGCAATACATGTTTAAGATGTTTAGCATAACTGGCTAAAACCGAACCAGTTTTTTCTTTCCAAGGGGGTGGAAAAGACTGCATCACTGTGCAGGCATCAGACATGCAACCACAGGCATATTTTTGGCAATCTAAATCTATCTCGCTAAATCCAATCAGAGAGGGAGGCCTCATGAGCCAGTAGAGTGCCCTAGGGTGCTTTCTCACCATTCTCTTTCACACTGAGAGAGCGAAAGCATATACGCTTGCGTGCAGCACATTATTCCTTTCCTGTGGGAACTTAACTAACTAGCCACCAGGGTCTGTCCAGGGCCAGCCATCTGGGGACACGTGGAGGCAAAGCAGTTTGTGTGAATGCAAGGTTGATTTAGATGCTTCATCTGTGTTCATGTCAGAAAATCTGTCTGTCTTTTTGAACCTTCTCTATTACATGTTTAGGTCAAAGTGAGGAGTATTAGTAGTAATAATAATAATAAAGTCTCTATTAGGAAAAATCTTCTGCATTATCAAATAATAGAGGTTTGAGAAGGATCTAACGTATGACCTTTGACCCCTTCCAGTTGTGCAGCGGCGGCCCATGTCGTCAGTTCCTGGCGGGTCCGGGGAGAACATAGTCTACGCCGTGCTGTGTGGGGGAGCCTTTGCTGGTGCTTTGTCATACGTATGTTGTGTTGTTTCTTGCAGTTCATCATTTCAGCTTCAGCACATTTATTGATACCAACATACATTATGTCCTCAATAAAGGTAATCTGGTAAAATGACACGGTTTGAATGTTTTGTTTGAGGAATTAGAAATAAACAGATTTTTCCTCTCTCCACAGGCATACAGCACTGTGTCCACAGACAGCGCTAGGTTCAATGATCGCATTGCGGAAATCAATGCCAGACCCAAGACTGAGTGGGTACCTAAACCATGGCCACCTAAGGGTAAGTAGTCCTCAGCTGGCGATTGCATTTTTCCTTCAGTTTACTGTAGAGTAGTGGTGATCACAGACCAGATCCCCTCCACTGGCTCACTGATTGTAGTGTGTGAAGTTATTCTCGATAAAACTTCGATCACTTGTTCTTGTTCTGTGGGTACAATCAAGAGAGGGTGTGGATCTGATTGCCAGTTTTATTTTAGATCCACTTCCACATTGGAAGGTCCAAAGCTATTCTTTCCCCTCGTTCTTTTTTATCATCAAGTGGCGAAAGTCCAGTAACAAGCCTTTAAAAAAATCTTTATTTTAGCCAGCAGTGACAGTCAGCTGCTTTTGCTGATTCAAAATGAGAAAGTTGGTCAACAAGAAATAAAATCAGCTGTATGTCATTAATGTTAATTTCATAAGTAACGTTCCTAAAATGGAACTTTGTTATTGTCATACCTGGTCAAAGAACATATGTGAAGGATTGCAAAGGAAAAGCTTGTTTATTTTGTTCAGATCTTTTATAGTGGAAGTTCTAACAGCTTCTTTTTTCTCAGGAAGTTCTTGACAAGCCAAGTTACTGTGACTTATCAGCCATATGCCACGGAAGTCACATTCACTATGTTAAAGCAAACAGCAGATGCGAGGCTCATTAACAGCACTGGATAAAACATAGCGTTGTTATTGTTATCGCTCTCTGCAGCTGCTCACTGTTGTGGGAACTAATCTAATAGTCAATACCGCCCATATGTGAAAGCAGCAGTGTGCTTTGTTCTGCACCATGTGAGGCTTAATGGGTCATCCTGTGGACAGCTCCTGGTGCTGAACTGAGGGCTGACAAAACAGAAGCAGAGAAAAACGTTTAATTTAATTGAATCATATTGTATTTTCTTTTAATAAAAACACAAATGTGTTTAATCAGTATTTAACCACAGTGACAAAAAGGTATTGTCATTGATTTTAAAATCGTTTTTGATTGCAGCGCATATTTGCTCCGCACATTCTCTCTCTCTGTCTGTCTGTCAGTCTGTCGCAAACACGGACAACAGACCCGTCTGAATTGAATGGTTGGTATCATGAACACCGCTGCACAAGTCTGTCCAACACAATGCTGTCAATGTCGGAGACCCATCTTATAAACAGTTATTAGCAAGCACGTAAGGAGCCTAGCTGATAAGGAGAGCTATGTTAACTTTGGAAAACAGCTGTCGAAATTAGCACGCTGTATAACTGGCAGTCTACAGGTGCGTTCGAGAACTGGCTGACTTTCCCCGACTTGATAGATGGGGGAATAAAAACAGCGGCGTCAAGTCAGTGACGTTTTGCAGCGCAGGTGTTGTGCCGAATTCTGCATGCTTGCCATGAATTGCATGCACCTCACGGGAGGTAACGCTCTTTTAGAAAAGAGGTGGATGCAAATCTCGGCAGGTAGCCTACAACATCCGTTTTGCTGAATTATGCATTTACTTATTAAGGTTTTTTTCAGACACTTTGCTGTTCACATTGTTTGAACGCGGTTAACGCCACATGTTTTTGCTGAATCTCAAGAAATGGTAGACTACTTTTACTAAGTGTAATAATATATTAACGATTCTTAACGTTCATTAAATATATGCAGATCATTTATCACTTGATGAACCCCACAAAGAATAGTATAGCGTTTAAAAGTACTTAAAAATACTGTATGCTGAGGAGTTGCCATGGAGCTCTAGAGACAGTGATTCGTGGAAGACCCCAGCACAACCCTTATTCCTGTGCCCTAATCATTTCCTATCAGAAGTGTAGTGCGTTTCTTTAGTGCACATGTAGCCCTCAGTTATTTTCTTTGGCTGCTCTGCCTCACCGTGAGCAAAAAGATTGAGTTCACCCCAAGCAAAGGATTGTGGGACTGTCCCAGATTATCCCCTGCTTATTTGAGCAGCGAGGGAACGTCACTAACCCAACGCACAAATGGAGAGACTCCCAGCTCAGTCTGACAGTCTGTTGGGAGAGTGGCCATCTTGTTGTCAGTAGCTTAGACACACACACACACACACACACACACACACACACACACTCAGTGCCTGGTGTCCTGCCTGTGTATTGTAAGCGTGCTGGTGAAGGGCTTCAGGACTGTCGGCAGTCAAACCAATTTAAATGTTTTTGAAGCCAACCAGCACAATCCCAGGACTGCTCTCAGACTTTTTGTTTGACTGCTCAGTTAGAGTTTCATAAAATCTTACAGATTTGGATAAATAAGTAGACCTGAATGGATTAGTTAACAGAATAGTCCACTGACAGCAAATTACATTTACTCATTCAGCTGACTCTTTTATTCAAAGCGACTTATAATTGTAGAAAAGTATGTCGCCTCTGAAAAAACTAGGGGTGGTGTTATCTTATCCACTGCTCCATCGCCGCCCGGATCCAACAGACAAGCTGAGAATATAAGCGCGTTTGACGTGATGCATGCTGGACATAATAATAAATAAAAATGGACTTTCGCCGACGGAGGCTAGGCTCACATGGGCAACTCTCCTCCTTGTTTACCTAGCTTGACCGAACGGAGCTTTTTCCTGTTTTTTAACGGAGTATCCGACTCTGCCCACATAGCGACGAAGTCTTAAACGAGCTTGTGCCTCGCGTCTGCTGATGTGGTCGCACTTTTGAGAGTTTGTTGAAGTCACCCAGACATAGACAAGTTTTATTTTGGCCTATTTATTGTAAATGACAGTAACCAGCAACCTTTCCTGATTCTGTAACAGAGTTGGGAAAATTCTAAAGAACGAAACCAGACACTTTTTTACTGCTCATCAACTGACTTGTGCCTTCAGACTGACCAAAATGAACAAATTGTAAAACCTGTTAAACGGAAAATGGAACCATACGTTACCTGATTCTTTAGACCGACAGGAAAAGTTCATTTAACATCCCAAAGAAACAAACCCATGGTAAACCCTGCTTTTCTTCACTGCCTATCAACCGATAACCGGTCGAGGCAGATGGTCGTCCACCCTGAGTCTAGGTTCTGCTCATGGTGGAAATTGTTGGGTCTCTGTACATAATGTCATAAAGAGTACAGTCTAGATGACTCTATATGAAAAGGGCAATGAGATAACTTCTGTTATGAATTGCATCTATATAAATAAATATCATTTAAAAATAAAATATAATATAAAATATAAATAAAACTGAACAACTGAGTACTGTTGTTGGCTACTTTGGCTTGTTCCTATGTTGAAACACTGATGTTTCTGTTTGCTTGCAGGCAAGGACGATGCAGAGGGTAAGTCGTGTCAGAGATTTAGCTTTCATTCACTGTCACTGCCTGAGAACGTTCTGAATGCTCACTGACACGTTGGCATGGGCTTGATTGGGCTTTTAATACTTTGACTCTCCCGATTCCAACATTAGTTGCTGTGACAACTCATGATCACACTAATCACTGTATGTCTCTACCACTCATAGTTCCAACATTGGGAAGGAAATTAACCAAATGATGTACATAGAAATGAAAATGTCATCACCTAACAGACAGCTGTCCCAACCAACACAGAAATATGCAATATAAAATGAGGGATAATAAAGATGCCAACCTATTGTATATCACAGTGCCATGTCAAGTAAAATTAAAAAGGGAAACTGAATTGGTATTGTCCAATAATGTCACCATAGTTGTATGAGGTGTCCAAGAACAGCAGAGTAAAGCAAAATAAAAATCGACTTGCAAGCAACTATGTGCATGGTCCATGTACCCGACACAATTGTGAATGAAAGGTCACTGACCCTGAGCGATCGGGAAGCCAAGAGCATCACTGACTAATGCTCAAACAGGTGGTTTCACACACGTTTGTATGCAGGCTTGGGAAGGCTCACATGGACTAATTAAAAATCAACAAATGCAGCGTGCATGAGTGCAGTTATTGAAAATAAATGGTGTAAGAAGAAATCCGCAACATATGACAACATCTTTTCTAAAAGATTGTGATGAAAGTTTTGGGGTGGGTTTTTTTTGGAGTGAAATTGTGGGAATAAGTGAAAACTGCAAAGGTAGATGTTTTGATTTGTTCAACTTGAGAATTATAGTTGAATCATTAAACAGTACCTCCAGGATTTCGCGGACTTAACCCTAACCCTGCATATTGAAACCAGCTTACCTTGATTTTTTTCGGTGCTCCTAATTTACCAGAATGCAACAGCCTGTGTCACAGTGATTTGTCTCGTCTGACGTCTCCCATGTGTTTCTGCTAATCTGTGTGTCAGTAGACAATTTTTGTTATATTAACCATAATACTGCCCGTTTTGCAAAACAAAAACAACTTTTGTAGGCAAATGTGAGATGTTGGTATCAAACATTTTCGCTGCTTGTAATTAGGAAGTAACACACTGACGTATGAAAACATGTTGCGGAAATGGCGATGATTGGTCAAAATTCACACTGGATTCACAAGGATTTGCTATATAGTTTTGATCGCGACAACGCAAAATCCTGGAGGGACTGAATAGAGAGCGCTGGGCAAGGCAAGATTAATCGTATACCACATTTAACAACACGGCAATTCAAAGTGCTTTACATAGAACATAATAGCAGAAAACTACGAGTTAAATAGAAAATAAAAAGGACAGTAAAAGTTACAGAGTAAGATTTTATTCCAAAAGTTCAAATTTGTTTTAATAAAAGATGGCGGCAAACAGAAAAGCCTTGTTCAGTATCAACAGGGTTATAGCAACATCTATAACTGTACACAAGAAATGTCAATAATTGGCAGGTTGTCTTAAAATTACTAAGCATCTCGATACACTCCAGAGGATCCTGAGTTTTCCTCCAGACTGTCAATTTTGTACACATGCCATCTCAATCGAACATTCATGATCTTTCAGCTGGGTGGCTGAAGATATTTCACAAACTTGCTTATAAACAAAGGTAAAGGATTCCCATCCACATCAGTGCAAATTTGAGAGCTCAGCTCCATACACATAGTTCTGATTGGCCTGTTTGACTTTCCTTAGTCAAATAGTGTGGGTCCAACACACTGCATGGTTGATATTTGACTTTGTTAGATCACAGTGGATGTTAATCAGAAGTTTGTCAAAAGACGGGTAAAATAATGAATTCTGCTGAAGATGAACTGCTCAGCACGTTGGATGGAGATGTGCTTGTTCAAAACCTATGCTGGCCATGAAATGCTTAGTCACATTTTCTCTGCTTGGAGATGTGGATAGACTATAAACATGAAAATCTAGTCCCGGATGCTGGAGGCCTCACCTCAGATGTCCTCAGCATATTTTGTATGTGTTCTTTGATAGAGGGCCTTGTTAAATCACAAACCATTACGTTACCAGATACTGTGTACGATATAACAAAAAAACCTTGAGAAGCAAGGTTGGTAGCAAAGTTTTCAAAAATCTCTCAACTGACTTGCCTTGAATTTCAAAACTTCCACTGTGAGCCAGGAGCCACGTTGTTAAGAATGCACAGAAATACAGTCATTATACAATTCAAAAACAACAAATTCACAGGATGCTATAAACGATTGTGATCCCTCATAATCTGTTTGTGTAGCTAAATATTGGCTTTAGTTAAATGCCCGTAGTTGCAGTTCATCCTACTCTGTAGTTTGGGAACATCATGTAGCATATTTATTTACTTACTATATTTATTACCTATTCTTCATGGAGCTTGGCTGTACCTTGCCAAATCTGTCCCATGTTCCCCTCGATCCCTCTTTTCTCTCCTCTCACTCTTCATTGTGTCCTTCATACCTCTTGTATTAGCAGATGTAGGCTAGACTTTAAATAAAAACAATGGACCTCATGCAAGAAGTGAGACAAACTGCTATTTGTAATGTTTTCCTAATGACTTCTTCTCATAGCACACTTGCCCTTGACATCGCCAGCTCATCTAGCTAGCAGCCCATCATATATATAGCTATCCATCATTTGCTAATGTACATTCACATAGACCCTGTGGTTGACTTTAGACTAACTGACATTGTTGTGTAACTTGACCTTTTAGCTTTTTTAAAAAGCTTCCAGTCTCTCTAACTCTTTGTGTCTTTACTCTTTTCAGTGTAATGGTAAATCTAAGGTCCTCAGTGGCCGCATGGATATTCGTCCTAGAACTGGACTCTTTGGATCTGAACCGGAAAACAAAACCCCTCTCTCCTCCTTTCCTCCTCTCCTGTACTGCTATGAAAGAAAGAGTCCTACTCTACTCAGCCTAAAACCTTTTGGACGTTTCTGTGAAGGATATTAATTCTTTTTTTCTGCATTTCTTTGCCTCTTGCTGCTAAACGGTAACGTTTAAATCTGTGAAAGGATACATGGACTTGACAGAAGTATCCACAAACCAGTTTGACAGATGTTTCGTTTGTCCATGGACTATATCAATGTTAACACCATCTGGTTTTGAGTGTTTAAAAAAAATAGCTTTTGTTTGTGAGACATTTGCCAGTTTGGCAATGCTATCAAGCAATGCTATCTATGCTAACACATTAGCATGCACTATTGTGAGTGATAGTAGTTCATTAGCACAAAGGGCCCTGTCAGCTGATGTAGCCGGCTGTGCAGTCAGCACTATCTCGGATGAACACATGTATCTAGTGGTCATTGATATTTATTTCCAGCAGTAAAAGTCCTGTTCATTGTCTGTGTGGAAGGTGTTAGGTGACAATCGGATGACCATTCTCAGTGAAATCATCTTTAGATAATAACTGTTTCTTTGATTAAAATAGTTAACCACAACTCTTACGGTGACTTTTGGTAAGAAACATCTAAGAACTGGATGTCAGAATGATGCTGCACACACTGCTAGCTGCAGAAAATAAAGAAACACAATAATACAATCTTTTTTCTCAATTGCAGCAATGAAGTGTTGTTGAATTTGCACCAGCAGGCAGGCTATTATCACTCCCAATAGTCACTGCAAAGTGTTGAGCACCTGGGTCAAAGTTGATCCTTCAACTTGGTGTATTTTTGTTTATAGTTGATGTAGAACAAATGGAGGTATCTGTCAGTTATGGATTAAAGACGCACAACCTACCTGGGCTGTCTCGGTGTCTGTCTCAGACTCGCTTACAGAGTTCCTGATTACTGATAGCTTATTGGTTGGATGGTAAGAACAAAGATTCAAATTCACCCCCTTACCCTGCACCTTAACCTGCATTCCCTACCCCCCGTCCCCTTGTCATGCTCCACCCTTTTGAGTTTGCATGCAGTTTGTGTAGTAAATGTACCACCTCTGGGTTTTGCAGATGAAGTATTCACTGAGGCAAAGGTAGGGTTTGGAATGGGATATCTGGAAGTAGTACTTCTCGGTCAACCTGCTAGGAAAATATGATCAGATTTAGATAGAGTGATGGTTTGTTTTGGGAACATCCCCCACATTGAGTTCAAGGCATGAGTTGTTGCTCTTTTCAGCTGGCAACAATTACTACTTCATAAAACTCGGAGAGTAAGTTCAAAACACTGTCTGTTACTTTTAGTCTATTTCTGACCAGTGTGCAGGATTTATTTTTCCACACTGGGATTTTTTGAATTGGGTAAGATTATTCATCCTAAAATCAAATGTATTCCCCCCACGTTGTTATAGTTGTTGGAAGTTCCAATAAATGGGACAGCCCTACTACACTTTAATAGGTATTACGAAACATCTTTGTTTCAGATTTTCTCTACATCATTCATCTCACACCTTGGATGGAAAGAGTAATGTTTTGCCTTATTGATCTACACTGAACAAAATTATAAACGCAACACTTTTGTTTCTGCCCCCATTCATCATGAGCTGAACTCAAAGATCTAAGACTTTCTGTGTGTATTTCTCTCAAATATTGTTCACCAAGTTTTGAGGGAGCGTGCAGTTGGCATGCCAAAACTTGCAACATCTGTGGCATTTTGCTTTGGGATGGAACTGCACATTTTCAAGGGGAATTTTATTGTGGCCAGCCTTAGGAACACCTGTGCAATCCCCATGCTTTCTGATCAGCATCTTGATATGCCACACCTGTGAGGTGGATGGATTATCTCAGCAAAGGAGAAGTGCTCACTAACACAGATTTTGACAGATTTGTGAACAATATGTGAATGTCCACCAGAGTGCCCTTGAATTATATGTTCATTTCTCTACCGTAAGACGTCTCCAAAGGCATTTCTGAGAATTTGGCAGTGCATCCAACCGGTTTCACAACCGCAGACCACGTGTAACCACACCAGCCCAGGACCTTCCAGCATCCTTACTTTCAAGGTCATCTGAGACCAGCCACCCGGACAGCTGCTGCAACAATCTGTTTGGGGTGGTGATGGCGCATAGATAAGATGCTTGCCTTTGGTGTGGGAGAACCGGGTTCAATTCCCACTGTGACCCATCCACCACGGTGTCCCTGAGCAAGACACTTAACCCCTCGTTGCTGCAGAGGCGTGCGACCTCTGACATGTATAGCAATTGTAAGTCCTGCTAAATGAATAAATGTAAATGTAACCAAAGAACCAAATATATATAACCAAAGAACTTCTGCACAAACTGTCAGGAACCGTCTCAGGCACAGATACGGACTGATGGCCTTTTATTGTGGCCAGCCTAAGGAACACCTGTGCAATACCCATGCTGTCTGATCAGCATCTTGATATGCCACACTTGTGAGGTGGATGGAGAAGGAGAAGCGCTCATTAACACAGATTTTGTTCAGCTCATGATGAATGGGGACAAAAACAAAAGTGTTGCGTTTTATAATTTTGTTCATTGTACTTACCTGCAGCTTTTCAAACTGCATGTGTCTGTAGACAATACACTCTGCTGCACGAGTGGTAAGTAGATCTTAGAGTGGGTGGCTGGGGATCAGTAGCTGCTTACTGTAGTTAACTGAATGTGTTCGCTCTGTGAATCAAACAATGCTCTTGCTAATACACTCCTCCTTCTGGTTCTTGTGATCCAGGTGGAGAGGAGGAGGAGGAGGCAGCACCTGAGGAGGCCAGTGTCGAGGCCGAGGTTGGCAAAGTAGAGGCCGCTGCTGATGGTGAGGCAGAGACTGTAGTGGAGGAAGTTGCTGAGGCAGTTGCAGAGGCTGCTGAGGTCCTTGCCGAGGCGGCGCCCGAGGTGGCGGAGGTCGTTGCAGAGGTGGCGGAGGTCGTTGCAGAGGCTGCGCAGGAAGTGGAGGCAGCCGCAGAAGAAGTGGCCCAAGTTGCAGAAGTTGTTGAGGAGGCCGCCAAAGCTGTTGAGGAGGCCGCCCAGGCTGTCTCAGAACCAGCCGCCATCACCACTGAGGAGCCTGAAAGCAACGGTACGACTTCTTCATCTGAGGAGGAGGCCGCTGCCTCTGAGGCCTGAGGTTCCACACATTCACTACAGGGAGACGCACACTATCAGACACACACATGACTATCTCTAAACCACTTAAATTAAAACCCTCCCTCACAACACTGGTAACAATAAAACCAGCTGTTCCTCCTCAGGTGCCTGGGTTCACCTCTTACTGATCATTCTCCTTTGTCCTCCTGAAAAGTGTATATTTTTTTTCTCATAGTATTTATTGGAGTCGGTACTAAAGGTCAGCACTGTGTGCAAATTAAGCGTTCCTTCACATAACGATGAGATATTTCTGGTGTGCAGCGTAGATCACTGTATGATGTCTATTTTTTCAGATTATTATGTGGCCTAGAGATGCCATCTTCTCAGCAGGCTCCTCTTGATTTACAGCTGCACACCACAGCGAGTGAGGTCTTTATGTGACACTCATTCGCAGTTATGGGTAAAATAAATGTGATCACTCTGTTAATACCAACGTCGTTTATGCAGATTGGCCCTGATTTTGCACAGTTAATATTACTAAAAACCTGCTCATTATCCTGTGAGGATACCACAAGTCTTATATCAGGTTCAACCAACCACACACAACTATAGAGACATGGCAAGAGTACAAGCAGTAACACCCCTCAAATGCTGTGATAATCGATATGGTATCTTTGTTCTGAAGCCCCTAATGCTATTCTGAGATTTGACAAAACATTGTATTTCTTTAATATCAAACCTCTGTAATGTTGTACTGCTTTGCTAGGTATCACAGAGCAGATAGAGGCCTGTTTATCCTCAAACTGTCGTACAGTTGTGTATATCCTACAGCCAGTTGAGATGGCTCTGAGATTGTGTACAAACTTTGTAACTGCTGCAGTGTGTTATTTTCCCTAAGTGTAATGTGAAACTGTTGGAGGAATCATTAGGTTGCTGAGTGATTCAAGCCATATGTGATCATAATTTTATTTTGCTTATAACTGGATGAGTACAGCACACGGTTTACAGTAATTGAGCCATACAATAAAGCTTCTATCAAACCGGAAAGGTTTACTGACGTCTTTTAATTTGTCTGAATTGGTCTTTTTACAGTAATTTGTATTGTTGCTTTTTAAGGACATTTCTAACTAGACATTTCAGTTTAACAATTATATTATCAGCACCTTTTATTTATTTTTTTCCCACAAGTCTTATATAAGTAACCGGCTGCTCCCGAGAACGTACTGTACTGTCCTGACTCGAACCGGTGACCTCGGGTACGGGAGGCAGACACGCTGATGAGGAGGCTAATACCCATGGGCACTAGCGTCAGTCTCCAGTGCGTCCTCTAAGGTGTCGGGGAGTGAGGTTTACTCAGTGCACAGCCTCGCTGGCTTCCATCACATATACACAAACCTGCCCTTTCATTTAGTGAGCATTTTATCAGGCATCTCCTTCTCACCACATTGTGCATCCAAATCTGCTTTTTATCAGAAATGCACTGGGACCTCTGCATTCATCAAGACACAACCCTTGCTTTTTGCACGGTGCTATCCTTTTAAGGGGTGTATTTTCATGATATACCTAATATATGTCCTATATGTGTTTTGAATGTGAGGTTTTGAATGACTCAGGTCAGATGAATGGTGTTATGCTTCTCATTATTGTCTGTCTCGTTTTTTTTTTAATCTTGAACAGAGAACAATGTATTTTGACTCGGCCGATACTAGTTTTATTTCAGATACTTACTTACTATATGGATTAACATCTTTTTTTAAACTATAAAATGTCCAAACCAGTTCATGCTGGATCTTGACAACGCATCTATAATTTCAGAATGTTTTGTTAAAAACAAATTGGTTGAGATCTCATTATCAAATTCTTTTACCTGAAATATTTATCCCCAATCAAGTATTGAATATGTTGTCAGATTTACGTATTTCTTGCTAAATAATAAATTTAAAAAGAGTTTAAAGCGGTGTATCCAAACCCTGCCAAAATTAATGCCATTATGAATACATGTGCTTTTATCTGTTAGAAAAATATACAGCTTCCTGTAGAATTTCCAATTATGTGGAAGTACTTCATTGGTGTGTGGCACTGCATCAGTGTCTATAGTGACTAACACGGCTTTCCTGTAACAGCTTTGTTTATCTTCACTTTCTTCCACTGCTGGCGGTTGACCTTGCACCTGCATGTTGGCACAATCCACCAGATAGATTTGCTGAAACTAAATTCTCTAACACTACTACGCTCTCACAAATGCCCAACAAGTTACCTTGGCTAACCATCTCAAGTTGTGTAAGCTAAATGTGGAAAATATAACTTGAGCATCAGTGATGTTTGGATGGCTGGATTTTGTGTTGCAGTGCTGCTGGCAACTGCCTCTACTGTAGAGGTACTGAAGACAGCTGAAGCCAAGGAAGAGTTGGCACCCGCCATAGAGGACGCCAAAGAGGAAGAGTCTTCGCCACCAGTAGAAGAAAAGCCTGTTGAAGAAATTGCATCAGTAGAAGAGGCCCCTGCGCCAGTGGAGGTCGCACCAGCAGAAGAAGAGGCCCCTGCGCCAGTGGAGGTTGCACCAGTAGAAGAGGCCCCCGCGCCAGTGGAGGTTGCACCAGCAGAAGAAGAGGCCCCTGCGCCAGTGGAGGTCGCACCAGCAGAAGAAGAGGCCCCCGCACCAGTGGAGGTTGCACCAGTAGAAGAAGAGGCCCCTGCACCAGTGGAGGTTGCACCAGCAGAAGAAGAGGCCCCCGCACCAGTGGAGGTTGCACCAGTAGAAGAAGAGGCCCCTGCACCAGTGGAGGTTGCACCAGTAGAAGAAGAGGCCCCTGCACCAGTGGAGGTTGCACCAGTAGAAGAAGAGGCCCCTGCGCCAGTGGAGGTTGCACCAGTAGAAGAAGAGGCCCCCGCGCCAGTGGAGGTTGCACCAGTAGAAGAGGCCCCCGCACCAGTGGAGGTTGCACCAGTAGAAGAAGAGGCCCCTGCACCAGTGGAGGTTGCACCAGTAGAAGAAGAGGCCCCCGCGCCAGTGGAGGTTGCACCAGTAGAAGAAGAGGCCCCCGCGCCAGTGGAGGTTGCACCAGTAGAAGAAGAGGCCCCCGCGCCAGTGGAGGTCGCACCAGTAGAAGAAGAGACCCCCGCGCCAGTGGAGGTCGCACCAGTAGAAGAAGAGGCCCCCGCGCCAGTGGAGGTTGCACCAGCAGAAGAAGAGGCCCCCGCGCCAGTGGAGGTCACACCAGTAGAACAGGCCCCTGCGCCAGCAGAACAGGTCGCACCAGAAGAAGAGGCCCCCGCGCCAGTGGAGGTCGCACCAGAAGAAATTGCACCAGTTGAGGAGGCCCCCGCAGCAGTAGAACCTGATGTTACCACAGCTCTGGCTGAAGAACCAGTCACCACCACAGTTGTGGAAGAAGTTGCTGCACGCCCTACAGCTGAAGTAGCTCCTGCGGAGACCCTGGCAGAAGGTCCCAAGAAAGAGTTCATTGTTGTGGTTCTGGAAGGAACACCTAAAGCGGAAAAACGGCCCAAGGTGCTGGGAGTAGGGCCCATGACTGGTAAAATCATCCCAGGTCCAGATGATGACGATGCCCCTGCTTCTGAGGTACCAGACTTACTGATAAATTGATCTCAGATTGATGAAATATTTCCATGTCTGGACATTGATCAGTAGAGGTGACCAGAGCACATTTGTCATATGTCCCAGCCTTGGTTGTAGAGTTTAACAGTATTTTAAGGACCAGTTGGAAAGACCATCTTTTATTATCAGGATGCCTAAGGATAACTAGATATGTAATGAAATTTTCACCCCTGCTTGTCTTAATCAGTGTGGGCTTCAATAAAACCACTCTAACATTGGTTTCCAACTTTATTCAGGGTAGGCGACGTCTTCTTAGGATGCAAATGCAGTAGTTTCAACTAAGGTACTGAACCTTTTATTATTTTTACTATGGTAGAGTAGGCTGCAGAAACACCCCTACCCTTCATGTTCACATTCTTTATACATCAGGTTGACTTTCGTCTTTGTCTTCCATCACAGTAAACTTCTCCTGAATGACTTTGTCCTGCAAAAGAAGAGGATGTGCCTTTCTCCAACGCTTTCCCTTTCTCCTTTTTACCCCTAAAAACACAACAGACTAATACGTAGTTCCAGTGTAAAGATACACAGAGTATGTATTGCTTAGAACATGCCAGCTTAATGGAACGGTCATCCCATCATATTAGCAGTGCCCATATGGCCCATTACTGTGACACTCCCCACTGACTTATATGTCTTGACTCAGAGATCCCTGATGAGCCCGGTCAGTAGCTGAACAGATGTCTGGTTTATCTTTTAGTTGCCTCACTAACAGTTTTTGTAACTTCGTAACCTGCTTACTGCTGAGCCATTCACTCCAACCCATGTTTACTGCCTCAAGAATCACCCCAGTGGAATACATTGAAACTCCTCACCACATCCAGTTAACCCAGTCACTGCCCAGCCACTTGGGGTGTGAGCTTACAGTGTTATATCTTAAAGCAAGGAGTGTTTTGAGTCACCAGCATTCTTTACAGTACCTGACCTCAGGTTTTTTTCTTCTGCTTCTCGGTGTGAAAATAAGCAGCAGGAAACACTTGCTATATTTTATCTTTATGAAGACACCTGAGCACGCTGGTTCAGCAGCCCATGTACTGTAGCTACCGTCCTACCTCAGTTTCTCCTGTTCCAGTCTTTAAAATGACCCCTCGTGATTCTATCACAGTGTTACAGTTCCCAAGCCAGCAACACACTTGCTAAGTCACTAACTACAATAAGCTGTACTATGATCACAGACACCTGTGAAACTAAAGGTATTTACAGTTTTAAATGCTTGTTAAATTGTGAAACAAAGAAAACTGCTCTCATCGGGTTAAAACTCTAAAGCATATTTCACTTCTGGCCACCCAGTTGGTGATGTCACAGCAGGTATTTTTCCCTTCACAGCTGTTAGAAAAGCTTTTCTTGTTTTGTTCTAGCAGTGAGTCCCATGTGGATGTGTAATGTAAAGGCTTGCAGCAAGTATGAACAGTCATGATACTGATGTGCTGGTGTGACATGAAATGTGTGTTTGGAAAGCGAAGCAGTATGTCTGAAGAGAGGTCTGTGAAATGCTTTGACAGCTCTGTAGTCCGCTCTTCCTTGATTCCCTCTTTCAGACTTTCTCACTTTTACTATAGACTTCCTGGCTTTCTCAGCTTGGCACATGGTCATTGAAACAGATCTGAAATCACTGGGGGGAGAATCGGTGTTGGTATGTATTTTAATAATTAGATTCAGAAAATTACACTCCTTGGTGCTCGCAAGCAGGTTTCTGTAATAGGATGTGAGTGAATGTCTTTGACTTAGCAAAGGACATAAACTGTGACTGTTCCACATATTATTGTTTTTCTTGGTTTTGCAAAATAAAAAGGGATAAAACTGGATTTTTGTCTGCGGTGTTTTTTTTCCCCCAAGAACACTTGACCACTTGACTTAACCTAGGATGACATCATAGTGTGTGTGCTGTAAAGTCACAAAATAATGTGCAAGAAATAAAGTTCTGACTTTATGTGTAAAAAATTAAAAAAGATTTTTAAGATAAAAGTGCTTAACACCTTGAGATTGGTGGGCAGTGTGAGTGTGGTTACTTGCAGGTAAAAAAAAATTTTTTTTGTTTCCACTTAACCAGAATAGAAAAAGTTTAATGTACACTGGTGTGAATAAGTGTTTGCCCTATTCCTGATTTATTTATTTATTTATTTATTTTTGCATATTTGTCACACTGAAATGTTTAAGATCAAAAAAATATTAGACAAAGATAACGCAAGTAAACAGAAAATGCAGTTTTTAAATTAATGTTTTCATTAATAAGGGGGAAAAAGTCCAAACCTACATGGTACTGATGTTTTTTTACAAGCAGCTTCCAATATGGGGCTTTTTTTTCCCAATCGTTATTCAAGACCATGGCCTTTAACTTTGAGAGGATGACTCATCTTAGGTGAGTCAGATGGCATGCAAGCTACAAACATGCACAGTGGCACTAATGCTCCACGCGTTGTTCATTGCCTTATTCTCAGAGATTCAAGGGGGGTCTACAAACAAAATATTCTGTGAATAAGCAAGTCAGCTAGTGTTACCAGAAGAACGTCATTATCTAACATGGCTACAAGCGCTCCCTCGGAAAAAAATAATTTGCTAGTGTGTCCTGGTGGTCACTCTCCATGAATTGAGTCATTTGGCTGTCCCTGTGGGCTCCCAAAGAAGGGTCGTAAAGGCAAACCTGTATGTTCGCCGACGTACAGCGTACTACATACACGATCAGTATTCACTGTGTACTAAAACAACTCACTTTTCCATTACCAGCAGACTGTTCACACTGAAATACCTTCACTGTATCGATCACAACATTACCGGTCCAAGCTACCACTGAATGAAAATAGTTTATTACATATGTAAATCAATACGTTATCCTGTAAAGTTTACCTAAAGCAGCACTTAACTACAGAGAATTAATGTGAACAGTAGATAGAAATGTTGCTGCAGTGGTCTGTGTGACTGTGGGGCCAGAGGGTCCCAGTGAGCTGGCCGGCTGGCTGGCTTGCTGGCTAGCTCCCCCTGCAGGTGCTCATAGAGCTTCTAAACTCCAAAAAAACGTTGGAGCACATTTTCAATTTGCCATAAATTTTTGTAAGGGCGTCACATACCGACGATTTGAGAAAGAGTGACAAAGCTATTAAAGTTATTTGAGTGTGCGTCTCTGTGAGACGCTCGGGGGCGTCCTGTACAGACCGGAAGTGCTAGTTAGCTAGCGTTAGCTACGTTCGTGATAAAGGTGTTGACAGCCCCCCGAAGCCCCTACCCTTACCACAACCGTCAGAAATGTTAGTACCTAAGTCACTGACTTTATGCATGTCGACCGGCTAACCCTACAGCTGCGCACATTGGCCGTGCTAACAGGTAGGGTTAGCCTCCCTTGTGTTGCTGCAACGTAGCAAACGGGGGGTTTCAAACGGACGCTGCAGGGTACCTTTAGCTTTGTCACACTGTTATGACAGTTATGTAGCATTGAGATGAGAATGTGTTGAACTGCCATTGTTTGATATCTACACAGCTGATATCTCGGCTGAATTCTCAGAAATAGCATGTGAAAATTGTAAAAATAATAACAATAAAAATAATAATTTTAATTTAAAAAAACTAGTGTGGTGCTAGAACCAGCTACCTCTCCGTAAACCATTGGACAGTCTGAAGAGACCCAATGCATTTGGGGGCAGATGAGCATGTCCAGTAAGCTCATGTAGCGTACGGCAGAAAATGTAATCCACGCAATGGCCTTGAGTAAGAGGCCGCTGACCGACCTGCTGCGGGAAGAGGATGAGCAGCTTGAAACCAGTAAGTTTCTACTGTTCTGTAGTAACTTAGTAACAAGTTAAAGGCTAAGCTTGTGTACCATCAAATCAAGACAGTAGTAGTAGATCCGATCACATCGCTATAACCAATCCTGCTTCAGACTGATATTGGCACCACCCACTCAATTTACATACAGACACAGAAATAAATAAATGTAGAAATATATGAATTGTATACATATATTTTAAAATAAATATACACATAAAGAAATGTATTTATTTATATATAAATAAATACATGTAGAAATGCATAAATGAATGTAAAAATACAGAAATAGCTTTTTTAATTACCAAAATGTATTTATGTTTTAATTATTTATTGCTGCATTTATTTATTTATTTATACTTATGTCATATCTTGTCCTTTATACTCCCATTACAAGTAAAAGTCCTGCAAGTAAGTAAAATTGAATTAAATAAAATTGACTTCAGTGAGTAGTGTTATATTATTATAGGACCTTGGTCCTTGATTAGTTTGTGTGTAAATCGTGTGACTCGTTTTAAACCCTTTAAAACACCAAATTCACACAATTACACCAACAAACAAAAACAACAAGTCATACAAATAAACAAATAAACAAAGGCAGCGGTAAACTCCCGTGTTCTTACATTACTGTTTTTATCAATGGATTTGGTGGGTTTAATGAGAGCGATACAGCGACTGTTTCTGGTTAACCAAAAAGGAACTTCTTTAAAAATGGGGGATTTAGGGATCCTTACCATAATGGACCAGTTTCAGAAATCTCTCGCACAGACACACTAACATGGGAAAATAGGGTACTGATAGAAACAAAAACAACCTCAACAAACATTTGACTACGGAATCAATTATGTTATTTATTTTTTTAATCGGTATGTCTGTTGGTGTTTTATCCCAGAACATATTTTCCAGAGTAAACGTTGATCAGGGCACGCTCAAACAGAAAGTAACGACGAGCCAGTTTGTCCTCGTGACGTCACGGCGGGCTGTGCTTTGACCCGCTGGATCCGTTCGTTGTAGCGAAGAGGCGGCGCGCCGGAAAGCTACAGGACAACAAGAAGCGAGCACTAATCAAAACGCAACTTCAGGGCCTGCATCCGCGTTCCCTTTTTACATTTCAACGCGGGTCGTCGATAGGTATCCGCAAAGTGAGTTTTTAGGGACGCGGGACTTCCAGACACGTGTTTATGCAAGCGAAGTGAACGTTTTGGCCTCGTTAACTTGGCTAACGTTAGGCCCAGCTAGTGCTAGCTGTGGAGCTTACTTTTCGCTAGCAAAAGCAAAACAAGGTAAGGGGAAGAAACTCGTTGCATTAACATATCAGCAGGCTGTGATAGACCACGAGCCCCAATACAGGTGTCAGGATTTGCTCTATTGTCCAGTGAGTGACAGTGGACTCTTTTGACTTTACGTTAAAGACGTAACATTATATGTGTGTATATTAGCTAGCTATCTGCTAACTGTTTCGAGCTCAATAACTAACCTCAGTTCTAGCCATGGCTAAGTTATTGGGTTGTGGGTGATCTCCCTTTTGAAATAATGCTTTAATTGATTTATATGGCATTGAATATGTGGCGTTAATAACAAAGTGCATAATTTTAGCAGCAGCAGTAGTAGCTGAGTTGATTATGTCTTGTTAAATAAGTAACTTAGCAGAAGCATTAGCTAAGTAGTTAGCTGGACAGTTTGGAGCTGCAGACTCAGTTAGCACACAGACGTTCAGACCCGCTCATAAAGTAAACATCAGCCTGTGTGGTGAGCGTGCTTAGTGCCTGCCATCTCCTCAAACCAACCCGCAGTGTCACACTCTTTTTGTATACAGTTTAAGGTCACACTGGCAGTATTTCTGTTTTGAATCAACCTTAGTCGTGCTGGCATTTAGCCAACATCACGGTTTCCTTCTTTGCACCCGCAGTTGCATTTATTCAGGGAAACTCCTTCCAAAATCTGCATTTAACTGAGTGTTCAGCAGTTTAGTTTTCGTACAACTCGTATATAAGTTCAAACTTTCTGAAAGTGTTTCTCGATTGTCTTCGTCTCAGTCTTAACTCACCACAGTACACCACAGAAGCAGCATCATATGTTTTAATGTTATTGAAAAATCAAATTGAGTGTTCTCTAATGAACGCCAGGTAGACAGGCGTGTAAGCTCTGCAATCGAGCAAACACTGTTAGTCCTAAGTTTAATTCGAATCCAGCGTTTTGGTTATAGACCTGTGAGGCTTCAAACTCACAATAAGAATCATCAACAGTTCACAACTATTCTGGCCAATCAGTGGGAACACGTTTCCAAATAATAGCAAAGTCAGGAGAAGGAACATGAGGCAGACCATCTAAATACATCCTGCATAGTAGGGATGCAAAAATAACCCTTTAACATGCTGAAATCTGATGTTTTTAGCTAACTAAAGGCATTTTGTAGAATTTCAGCATTTTCAACAAATGTATTTACGATGTTATTGAAATAAAACAGCCGCTGTTGTTGGATTTAGCATTAGAGAGGAGAGGAGGTAGAAGATTTTAGACTGGACTGTGACGAGGTGTGCTTTACTCACAACTCCACAACGTTACTAGGACCAAGTCATGAGGAGAGCGGCAGCCCATGGGGCTTTCACATGACCCCGCCTTCTGCACACACTCTCTCACACACACTCCAGACTTGCATATCACTGACATTACCAAATCATACTCAGAAATCCTTCAGCTCACTTATGTTAGCAATGCTTCTTCTTCTCCATCCTGACCCCCTGTGCTTTTGTTTTGGTAGGAATGAGTGATGACCTCTGTGGTTGTGTCAGATGGTGGAGGGAACATAGTGGAGTACGTCACCGTAGTAGAGGAGCCCCAGCAGGTAAGCCTGTTTATTCTCACAACTGCTGTCAAGGCAGTCAACAAAGCCCTGTGATGGAAACGTTGTAGAAACAGAAGAAGAACAGAGTAGAGTGAATTCATCTCAGCTCTGTGGTGGACCTGGGCTAAAGGGAGTCCATGAAGGCAGATTTGCAACAGTCATCTTACCGCTACTGATCAGAGAGATCAAAATAGTTACTTATATAGACTGTAATATATGTTATACAGTAGGAAATATGTAATAATCTATTCTCAATAGAATATGTAACTTTTGCTGCTTTGCAGATGTAAATTGATTAATGATTGTATGGAGGGGGGCTGTTCTGCGCTCTGGTGATCAGACAGACGGGGGAGACAGCGCTCTGCGAGTAAACAGCAGGTGCTTTATGGAGAGTAACCATGGCAACGGCTTCTGTGCGCTACACAGCTGTAGCCTATTTAACTTAAGTTAAAATTATAGGCTACATAACTTTACCTGATATGCCTTCATCTAGTTTTCTCTTCAACTTCGGTGGCGGGTTTGTGCATGAGTCAACCTTCACCTCACTCTAACAGGGACACTTGCTACTGAACAGACAGACTGTTTCTGCTGCTCCCTGATAAAAGAAAAATGTTTCTGTTGATACCTGTTCAGTAGTGGCTCTGGACTCTTTAAATTTATCTGACGCTTTTATCCAAAGCGACTTACAATTGCTATACATGTCAGAGGTCGCACGCCTCTGGAGCAACGAGGGGTTAAGTGTCTTGCTCAGGACACAATGGTGGATGTCTCACAGTGGGAATTGAACCCGGGTCTCCCACACCAAAGACAGGCATCTTATCTATGCTCCATCACCACCCCTAACTTGTTTTAACAAGTTAGATAAAAGGTAACGCCCTGGCAGTGGAAAACAGCTTTGGTTTTATATTTGATTTGATTACATTAATGTTTAAGTTGCGATTTACAATAAATATTTTATTGCTGCTGTGTAAAGGGAATACTGCTGGGGAAAAAGCAACTTATTTGTTGAAAGTGTTTGCAAAACACGTTATTGCACTTTTGTGTATACAGCAGTACATTTAAATTAAAAGTGCGCAATACACTACTTTAGAATTCATTATTCAATTTTGTGCGTAACACTGCGATTAATGGCAGAAAATCATGCGATTAATAGTTTTGTGTATTTTCTGCTGTCAGGACAGATGGTAATAAAATGTTAATAATGTGTCTTCAGCAAGCACACATAATCTAAACTGGAAACTAAGGCTGGCCGTTAATTCTATTTATAGTTACTTCCTTTGCTCTGGAATCATATCTGGGGAGCAGTACACCAGTTTGATAGTATACTATGGTATGAAAATATAATAATTATAATTGTGGAGAAATCTCATACAGTTTCAACCCTAATTGATCATAATATAACAGTGTTTGTGTGAACATATGTAGAATGTGGTGTTAACTTTGCAAAGGCTGTTCAGCAATTCTACTTCTGTTGGGAGCACACGATGTGAGCAGTCTGAGGCAGTAGGAAAGGAAATACTGATCCCACACAAAGACACTGTCCACAAAAACACAGCCAGCATGCTGAGAAAACGACCAGAGGTGGAGGGTGGAAAGGCAGAGGAGGGGTTTCTGTAAGACCCAGTGCAAACTGTCAGTGGAAAGTAGCTCAAGTTGTTAGACTAGATTTAAACATGTTTTTCAAGCCTCTATCAGAACATCAATCTGCATTAGAATTATTACATATATTATTATCATGAGACAATGAAATAAACTCAAAAAACCGAGTCAAATGAAATAATTTAGAACAAGGGGGGGGGGGGTCCTTCAGTCAAACAGTGGGGATCAGTGGTCTTAGTGCATCTTAGTGGCAGTACAATAGCATTCAGTTGCCTGTATACAGTGCACATGTTTTATTTCATACTTTAAGAAAAGGAATGAAATCAGTGGGGGAACAACATGGGTCCCTCTTTCTTTGTTCTGTCCATCATTTCTATCAGGTTTACCAAGTTTGTTGCCGTGATCTCCGAACACAGTGGCATCACTAAACTTTTTCTCGTCTGTTCAAACTGTTAGTGTGAGCAGCAGCCCGCTGAGGAGGAGGACGAGGACGAGGAGGAGGAAGAAGTGGTTCAGCAGGAAGTCGAGGCGGTCATTGTTGAGGGCGGAGAGGAGTTGGAGGAAGATGTGGAGGAGGAGGAGGAGGATGGTGTGGTGCTGCAGGAGGAAGGCTGTCCGGCGGTGATCGTGGAGGAGGTGCCCAGCGCCCAGGTGGAGGAGTGCTACTCGGCGCAGGTCCTGGTCTATGATGACGAGACGTACCTGATGCAGGACGTGGCAGAGGAGCAGGAGGTGGTCACAGAGGTGGCAGAGACTGGTGAGAACGTTAAATCTACCTTGGGGGTTGTGTGGATTTGCTCTGATGTTTCTACATAAAACAGTTTTTAACATCGCAAAGGCTGTTAGTAATTCCACTTCTGTTTGGAGCACACGATTAAAATCCCCTCCCTCTCCACTTATTAATACCAAGCTTCGCCCTGGTCACGTGTGCTGCACCCATTTAGGGATGTGGTGCTAATATCAACAGGTGTAAACTGAGCTAGAAATCAAAACCTCTGCTGGAGCTCCTTCTGTTGATTGTTCCTTCACCTCACTGCGTCAACGTGCGACATAGACCTCGCAGTCTTGCCTGTTATGTCAGGGTTGGGGGACCAGAGAATTCAGCCGAGCTGAACTTTCAAACATACGAGCTGTTTTAACACGCAGCATGTCTTTTGTTAGAAATCACTTGCATTAACCTCCTATGCCATCAAGAATCTGTGTTGTGATTATCTGTAGGGCTGCACTGAACGATTAAAACAGAAAACACGGAATCTGGGAAGAATTAAATCGGATTTCATACTTCCTGAAGTTGGCGATTAATTAAGAAAGCTGCATTTCCACCAAAAGTACCCGGGACTTTTAAGTCCCCAGATCTCTTTTCAAGGAACTAAAAGGTTCCTTCAGCGCATTGTTGTCTGCGTTTCCACCGTGGTCTAAAGACCTACGAAGATTAGGCAAATTAACCAGCTGACGTAGGCTGTAGGCCGTACAAAGAGAGGCACAGGCAGCAAAATTTAGTAACCACTATCAAAGAGCAAAATTTATAAACAAACGTCAGATTTGATGGAATATAATCCTGAGTTTAGCGCCACCCACAGGATGATTCAGCCAGAGCTCTCTGCAGTGATGTGGAGCAACTTACACAGAAATCCTGTTGTCTGTTTAGATTTCATTGAACTTATTTTTTTTCTTGGTTGTTGAGTGCAGCTTAATTTAAGTTCCATGTAAAAATCCAAATATATCTTCCTTCTACTTTGTGAAATTTGCTTTGTGTCTTTCATTTTTTGTCCGCTCTTAGTGGCACCTGAGCATTAGAGAGGCTGTCTCTGTGTATGACAGCAGTACACTGCCCTCTGCTGGCAGGAACTATTTAGACCAGATTACTGGAAACAGGAAGGGAGGAACAGACGGCCTCTCAAACCTCAAACAAGGAAGTTAACATTTCAAAACAGTTGAGGTTGCAGCGCTGTACTGTAATTCCCCCCCCCCCCAGAAACCGATCTTCGTGTTGTTATTTGACGCCTCAGGTCTTACTGTCTGTCCTCAGTGAGCATGTGCTGTTTGCAGAGGTCTGTGCAGTGACAGCTTTCTCTCTGCTCCTCTTCTCAGTGGAGATGTCGGGTCACGACATGGTGTGTTTTGACAAAACGTTTGAAGCAGCCGAAGCTCTTCTGCACATGGAGTCTCCTGGAGGACTGCACAACGAACGCAGCACAGGTAACACACTGTCAGGACTTCCTGCTCTGTCTGACACAGCCGTCGAGGAGGCGTATGGAGGCTGAACTGCAAGCAGAACTAAACAAACGATTGCAAATAAATAGTTTTTATTTAACTTAATTTGATTTAAATACTACAAACCCAAAGCTTTCAAAGGTGCTGTTAGATTCATTGATAACAGCTACATGGTTGGCCAGTTATTGTAATAACGACTGCTGGTGAGACATTGTCTGTCTAGAGACTGCTGACTGTTGTGCACTTGTAGCTGCTTAAGCTAACATTAACATTAGTTCCGCAGCCTGGTGGGACAGACTGCATCACAGCGCTCAGCCCCAGAGGTATCAAATCCTGTACAGTTAGGATGTAACATGCACAGCTTTACCTGGGAGATTCCAACAGCAGTTTGTCATTTACACTCCACATGTACAGTACAAGCTACCTGCTAGATACCTGTGTGACACTGATGTGAGGTGGAGATTGTTTATGTAGGAAAAAAAGACATGCAATGTTTTTTCAACAGCAAACTGCCTTGAACGTTTACCTGTGTGTGTAAACAAGCCTGACCGATAAATCACCGAGCTAATTGCAGATAAGTGAGAATTAAAAAGAAACGGAAGACGATGGATACTTCTATCATGTTCTGAGTGCTGTTGTTGCCTAGTTTGTCCACCAGTGGGCGCTCTGCAACAATAACAATAATATTAAAATGCATTATACCATGTTATCTAGGTAAGGTTTCACAACTACACTTAACTAATGTTTGTTATAATAATATTTGTTGATGTTATGTGTTTCTGATGGGATAAAAAAAAAAAATATATATATATATATATATTTCTATTTTCTTTTATTATTTTTATTTATTTATGTGTATTTATATATATATATGCCCGGCTGGCGTCTGTGTATCCCCAATGACATCATGACCCAGCAGAATAGTGTGAATGCTGTGTTTGGTTTGGCCCCAGCAGAGGACGTGATGATGGAGACGGTGGTGGAGGTGTCGACAGAGTGTGGACCCATAGAGGAGGAGTCCTTCCCCATCCCTCCCGAATGTGAACCCGCTGCCAAGAAGAAGAGGGGAGGTCAGTGTCGCTACAGAGCGCCTGTAACAATTCTTATTGCTGGAGGCTACATAGATTCTGTATTTCTCTACAGTCAGTCTGTACAGTGCTGCCAGATGGGGCCAGGAGTTGGGATTGGTCAGAGAGAATATTCACTATTCACTGCATCATCATTGCTGCACCAGACAGAGGCCAGCAACAGAAAGTTTTATATTTTACAGTTTTCGTACATTATTTCATCGCTTCACATCAATCCGCTTCTGAGAAGTTTTGAGGTGAGAAATCAACTGTGTAGATTTCGAATGTAGTTTTCGTCGTGTGTGGTGGTGCTATGACTGGGGTACTATCTGCATAGAAAACGGAGGAAACCGAATCAAGCAGTCAAGTCAAGCCCAGTTGAGTTGTTGGACAAACGGCTTTTGATATGGACTTACCAGACCATGTGTCTGACCGCAATGAAACCTGTTGAGTGCTGAAATTTGTTTACAAGGAATATGATGAGGCTCCCATTGACCTGCTCACATGGAATTCTCAAAATTCACCTGGGGATTGAGATTGACATGTTATTTTGTGTGTGTGCAGGCGGACGTAAACCCAAAATACACCAACCTGCTTCCAACGGCTCCTTTGACCTGGGAATCAAGAAGAGGCCGAGGGAGGGCAAAGGTTTGTCTGAAGCCCGAGTTGTGCTTAATTCCATCTGGACATCTCTGTTCTGTGAGAAAACCTAAATATTGGTAGCAGATTAATCCCACCCTGTTACACGTGGGCTGTTCTAAAAAATCAGAATGCATCTCAGAACAACCCAGAACTTTCAGAACATGGCCCAAATGTTTTGCTGTTTTTCTCCATCTTCTTCTGCACATACCAGTCATATAACGTACATCATGCATTATCTTGTTGTTTATGTAATTAACCCAAGCAGAACCTCCATGTCTGAAAAGTGAAGCCAATGCGGAAGTGCCTTAAACCTTCATTCTTTCTAACAGCCATCAGGGGGGGCTCCACTGGTTTCAAAAACTAGTCCGACCCTACTTCTCAGCTGATTTATCACCTGAGCAGAAAACTTTCCTAATGAGTTTATGGTCTTTTCAGCACAGCAAGATGTTCATTTAGAGGAAAATAGACCAGAAAGCAGGGGAGGCTTTAAGGCAGAAGAGATTGATTGATTATGGAAGGCATAATTAATAGGGTTAATTGTATGACAGAGCTCGATGATGTCATGACGCTGTGCTGTGTGTCCTCAAGGCAACACCACCTATCTGTGGGAGTTCCTGCTGGAGCTGCTGCAGGATAAAAACACCTGTCCCCGGTACATCAAGTGGATGCAGAGGGAGAAGGGCATCTTCAAACTGGTCGACTCCAAGGCCGTGTCCAAACTGTGGGGGAAACACAAGAACAAGCCCGACATGAACTACGAGACCATGGGCCGAGCCCTGAGGTCAGCCTGTCCTCCACAAACACGGAGCCCTTAAAAGTCCTGAAAACAGACTCTTATAATATAACACAGCTTTGATATTCCCTGTGTGTGTGTGTGTGTAGGTATTACTACCAGCGCGGCATCCTGGCGAAAGTGGAGGGTCAGCGACTGGCCTACCAGTTTAAAGACATGCCCAAGAACATCCGGGTGATCGAGGACGAGGACGACGGCGAGGAGGTGGAGGACAGCGAAGGCTTGGTCTCTGGCCAGCACCCGGCTCACCAGCAGGCCCCCGGCAGCCTGGGCATCAGCTCTCCTGCTGCCACCCAGCCTCAGCAGACCTACGTCACTGTCATCCCCAGCAACACAGCCACCAGGTCTCTATTCACTGTTTCTCACAACTTGGTATTTATTTATACATGATAAAGATGTCTTGAGTGAGCTTAGAGACTTGCTTTGTTCTTCAAACATGGCTGCACCCAGCCAAGCTAACGGGAAGTCAGACCGCGCCTACGTCGACAGTGACTATATTGGGTTCACCCTGAAAGGTTTGGGTCATGATCCCACTAACTAACCTTGTTATGCAAATGTGTTTGCAACTGAAAATGTTTTTTGAATTGAGTGCGGTCAGATGAATGTGCATGAGAAAAAAGATACTGTGCACGGCGGGGGTGTCATCACTCCTCCTCCCTGTGCTTTCTCCTGCAGGCCCATCCGAGCCATGCCAGTGGTCATGACCAACTCACTCGGTCAGGTGACATTGAACTATCCTACCACCACCACAGGAGTCCCAGTATCCGTAGCCAACGCCTCCGCCGGCGCTCCCCCCAAACTGGTCATCCAGGCTCTGCCCACCATGCTGCCCGCCGGCTCCAAAGCAGGAGAGAAGATCACCATCATCACCATCCCGGCCAACCAGCTGGCCACGCTCATGCAGGCCAACTCGTCAGGCCAGATCACGCAGCTCATCCAGGCTAAACCTGTTACTACACAGTTAGCGCAGACCGCGGCTAAACTGGCCACCACCGCCCCCACGATCCAGCTAACGGCAGCCCGGCCGACACCACAGCTCATCCTGGCTAAACCGGCGGCAGTGGCCCAGCAGCTGCCCCAGCTCTCTGTCCAGGTCGGCCAGCCTCACCCTGCCCCGCCCAAAACCCCCACCAAGACCCCAACGCCCTCCAGCAGTCTGCCCGAGGCAGCAGCTGAGGCTCCGCCCCCCTCAAGCCCGCCAGCATCAGCAGCAGAAACCCCATCATCCTGAGAGCTCCGCCCTGAGCCAGGGCCAACACGGAGGGTGGGTACAGGAAGTGACTGTGGACACTGCTGAGGAGGTGCAGGACACATTCCACACCCCCCCCCCCACCACAGAGCAGAGCTGCTCTGTGATTGGCTCGGACTGTCAGCGTGATGTTGGTCTCCAGGGAGACACCTGCTCTTACTATGGCGCTGCTGAAGCCTCGCAAAGGATTAAAGGGACTGTTCTAGACACACACACACACACACACACACACACACACACACACACACACATAGATCCTTCAGAGCTCAGAAGACATGGGCAGCCTTAGATTGTAAATGGAAAACTCCTTTTTGTAATCAAATGTAATATAAAAAGCCAGGCAAGACTTTGTTGTAAACAGAAATGTAAAAAGCATTTTTTGATACTGCATGTATCGGCACAGGCGGACTTTGAATTCCTCGTCTGTTTCAGTGGAAAGGTTTGTCTGCAGAGTGCCGTTTCTCCACAGCACTGTCACGTTCTTCAACACTTGTTGTCTTTTGTTTTGTTTTTTTTACCGTTCATAAAAAGGGAGTGAAAGGGTGTCTGCGTCGAGATAAGAGAACTAGATGGTGTGCTCCACATCTGAAGTATATTATACTATTTTCTTTCTTGTACTATCAGTGTATTGAAGTAGATTTTACTGAAATATGTATTATAAAAAACAAAAAACAAATGTGAGTTACAACGGTCTGAAGTTGTGTTATTCAGCCATCTGGAATAACAGTAAGTAAGTGCTACATAAGTGTTTGACACGTGTAGCACCTTGGGAAAGAAATGCTGAAGCTGCATGAGTACACCGTGTAGTGTGTCTGGCTGGGACATGATTATTGCTTCTCACTTCTTAAAGGAGACCTATTATACTGCATTTCCTATATTTTCTATCTTATACTGGCACTTCATGCAGGCCCTCATTTCAGCCTCTCTGAAACGAGCTGTATATGCTCCTGTCTCTTTAAGCCCCACCTACCCAAATCCTACTCAGGGGCGAGTTCCATCTCAAAACGTTTTGCGCCTGTTAGCTACGTTTTTGGACAAGCTTCGAGGTACATTTTCTCCCGTTTGGTGGACGTGTCGGCCTTTGTTACTCCATCAGCTGCAACAAGTTTGGAAACAGCCGTATTAAAAAGTGCAGTGCGCATGTGTACAGAACTGGGAGTTCAAGGCGCCACCGTTTCCATAAAAAAACATTTTGCTACGTGTTGTCAGCACTGAACTCGGCCCAGGTTGCCAGGATGGGACTGCACATTCCTTTGTGGACGTGGCCGGCATTCTGTGCCCGGAGCAAATGACCATATATGGAAAATCAGCTCTGTATGATGTCATATCGAGCCGTAAGTAGAAAATACGGGACATTGATAACGGAGAATTCTGAGGGATCTCTTTTGAATACTTTCATTATTTGAAGCTTTGGCCACATTTAACATGAACATCTGACACTAACATAAATAAGACAGAAAATATGGAAAAGCATAGTAGGTCCCCTTTAATGCTTTTTTTCAGAAACTGAATAGAAAAACAGGCTCATTTGACAGTATTTCAGGATGTGAAACATTCTGACCTTTTCACAATTGAGAGCCAAACGGGACCTCACCAACATCACTTGTTTCACATGTGGAAAGAATCAAAGTGGAAATACACATGTACTGCATACAGTGGCCCTGAGCCCAACACATGCAAAAGGGACAAAACAAAATGGAGGTTTCCAGATTATGTGAGAAATTAGCTTAGGCTAACACTATGTATGTAGCTAATATTGTCATTAATATATCTTCATCAATTATAAGTCTTGCACACGGTCCCCTACTCTGTATCCAGAGCTTTTCAACTACATGCCTCGCTCTTCCAGATCCCACTCAGGTAGAAGATGCAAAAAAAACTGCAAACAGGTTTATTTATCGATATTTCTGAAATGATTGTTTTCATTATGGATGAATCTGCTGGTTATTTTTCCATTAATCGATTGTTAGATTTGTAAAAAAGAAAATCTAAAAAAAGTGAGAAATGCTGTCACAATAACCCAGAGCCCAAAGTGACCCCTTCACAGTGCTCGTGTCCAACCAGCAGTCCGAAGCCCAACCTCATAAGATTTAGGAAAAGGGAAAAACGGCAATCCTCCACATTTGAGACGGTGAAACCATGAAATGTTTTTACATGAAAAACGACTTGAATAGTTGCCAATTAATATTCTGTCAATTGGTTAATCAGCTAATGGTTTCAGCTGTACTTCTGTATCCTGTAGTTTATAACAAAACATCAGATTTTATAGCTCCTCATGTTTTATGTGCAAAAATCAGAATTGTAAAGTAACTAGTAACCAGAGTAATCTGAAGGGTCACAACATGTGGGTTAACGTGAGAAGCGGTGGGGGTTGGCGTCCGCCAGAGCTGCACTTTGTCACCAATCCTGTTTGTGATATTCATGGACAAACGGATCAAGTGCGATGTCACATTGAGCAAGATGGTCCAGAAATGGCCGCCGTATGTCAGAGAATTTACGACCATATCGAACCTTTTCTCTGTAGAATAATAGTGGGCTCAGTTAGCCAGGTCTTAAATATTTCACACGCATGTCCAGGAACGGTGGGCCAGAGAGCCTTCTGCAGATATACAGCGGTCACACAGAGGGGAAATGGAAGGAAAAATCCCGTGCAGTTTAGCTTTTGAGTCATAAAGTCTGTGCATAACAGTTAATTGGATTAATTGATGACTGTAATTGAGAGAAAAGCTGGGGCGCAGGCGGTAAGGCACCAGTCGTATTTATCAGTGCTCTCCACCCGGAGTGTCGGCCAGAACACTACTGAGGGCCAGGATGTACAGCACAGGCATTGACTTCGTACAGGAAATGAGTCGACATGGAAGGATGGTTCAACGTTATTGTGTTCAGGAAATAGATGTGTGGGTGTGGTTTCTGTCAATAACAAAGAAATTAAAATGAGTACAATACAGTTTGTTACATATACTGTACATCATGCAACACTCCTATCATTGTCTGAACAGGAATATGTGAGGATAAACTGTCTAATGTACAATTTAAGAGAGAGCACAGCAGGCATTTAACGATCCGTTAAAACAGTAGCCACACTACTCTTTAACACAGACATCCCTTTAAACGCAGGGGCGTAGGAGCCCCCCTGAATTTATTTTTTTAAATGAAGCACTTAAATGCTCATTTCTAATGATTTTTGAAAACAGAATGTACTTATTAGTGTGGCTGAAAGAGGGTCTTTGCAGTGACAGAAGCTGGAGAATAGACTGGAGAGGGGAGATTATGAAAACTCAGAGAGGGTCAGAGAGAGGGAGAACAAAACCGACTACATACCATAAAAACCAACAGCTGCTAGTTAATGTAGCCACAGTACAAATGTATTTAGTTATCCTAATGTTACACTTGATGTAGCTGTCTGTGATATTTCCTGTGTCTCACTCTCCCTGCAACAAATGTTTGTGAACACAGAACTGTCTTTAAAGCAAACTCTGATGACATGCCGTTGGTCTAACAAAGTCTTTTTACTACGCGAGTTTTAGAATTTGCTACGTCTTCTAGCTATCCACACAACTTACTAGCTCACCCTCCCTAGTTTTTTCTCCTCCTGCTCCTGTGACCTCTGTCCTCTTCCTCTTTAAATACTTTAAGATGCTCATCTCTGTGTGAACACTGACTACTTTTCAACTGTTTATGGACACGTAGCAGAGACACATGCACACCACATGGCACATGATTTTAAGGTCAAGGATGGTGACAGACGGAGGCAAAAAAGTGGCCCAGGAGTTTGTCCCTGCTCAGCCATGTGTCGGGCCCTCTGGGCCTTTACAGACCTTTATTCCTGCATTCTTGAGAATTTTATGCAAGTAGAGTACATAACTAAATGTGCCTTTAAAATACATTTTCAAAACTAGAAACACCCCTCTAACACTCCTAAAGTAAAGTAATCACTGCCCTTGACTAAATGTTCTTCATCAATCTTACCATAAACTGCTGCTTTGACTCTGTTCTGCTATTGACCTCATCTCTGCTGTCTGTCTCATGTTCACCATGTCAGCGCTAGTACTGGTGCTGCTGGCCATCTGCAGGTAGAGTACTCAAAAAAAGATACTCAAGAAAAAGTACAATTACTCCCATAAAAAGTTAGAGGAAAAAATTACAAACCTATATATAGTCTAATAATATATTTCATCTGCTGTTCATCAGGTTTGAAACAGCTGCAACATGGTTATTTCTAGGGAATGCAATTTGCTTTGCTGGTTGATTATCTTTAGCTATTTCTGTTTAATAATTATTTCCCTTTTTAAATCTCCATAAATGTGTTGATAAGATCACTTTAAAATATTATGCTTACTGCCCAGCCGGCTATTGTTGCTTGTATATTTATTATGGACATGAAGCCAACCAAACCACTTGCTTTGCAGCAGACAGGCAGCCAAAACGATGTGATTAGTCCTGAAGCATCTAAATAATCTTTACAACGCAGAGAATTATTGTGGCAGTGACACGGAGCAGCTCGTTGTTGAAGCAGGTAACCTGCATACAGAGGAAGCTGTGCGTCATGCGTAAAGCCCAACAGGACTGTTTATCCTCCATATTTTCTCTCTGTGTCTTAAATATGATTGTTTCCTGAATAAATAACTGCTGGTAGCTGCTGAGTGAAGCCAAGATTAGTTTCACCAGCGACATTCTGTTTATCTACTCACATCGCTATTCAACAGTAGGCTATGAGAAAAAACAAAACAAAACAGGCGAATACCATCAAAATAAAGCGATGCTCTTTTCAACGACAGGATACTGAATCATTCTAGCCCTTGTGTTTTCTTCCCGTCGACGATGCACTTTTTGTCCTCCCGGGTCAAAATTGACCCGGTCCGGTTTGCCTGGTTTTAAAGCATCCAGTTTAACTTATCACCCAATTCTGTGTTACACCTTCTTAGCCAACTCCATTCTAACTCATTACCACTATTTTACACTTCTTGATGGAATTTATGGTCAATCAATCTCATTTATTTCTCATCTTATTTTTTAGTTAAAAAAATTCAGAAACTCTAAGTTATCTTCACTAATAGTATAAATCAGAGGACTATATGTTGTTGGACTATCACAGACTGGTGTATGTCAAAGTTGAGTCAGGATAGTGTTTTAGAAGCATTGCATTATTTTTAATGGTAGCACATATACACACCTGTTGTCCTTATGGGTCAAAACTGACCCGGTCTGGTTTCTAAAGCATAATGTAAAAAATGATCACCCAATTCTGTGTTACACAATGTCAGCAAACTTTATTACAGCTCATCACCAATTCATTTTACACTTCAATAAACCTCATTTACATTAAATTTTCAAATTTTTTAGGAAACCAGCAGAAATTATTATTTATTTTGGATAATCACAGACTGATATATATTCCTAGGTCAACATTTGATGGAATTTTATTCACAAATAACAGAGTAAACAAAGAGCTAAATAAATTCATTTACATAGAACAGTCAACATTTATTTCTAAAACTTAAAACTTCAGTTTCAACATTTCAAAACTTGTATAATATACATGTTTATTACTTACATGTGTAAGTGCAGGTGTGTGTCTCTGTGTGAATGTGCTATCATTTGCATGATAGGCAGCGTGTGGTGGCAAATGTTTGCCATGCAATTTTGGCACCTGATGCTGGTTTTGAGATCACTCTTGCCAGGGCAGAATCGGCACCTCTTCCTTGTGGCTGCAGCTGGGTTAGTAGGAGCTGCTGCGGAGGTAGAGGGTCCATCCGTCTGGATTTCCAGAACCAAGCTTGCAGATGCTGGCGCGCGGGGAAGAACCTGGCGTCTTTTAGATTAGAGGCATCACCAGTTCTCTCCCAAGCTCCTCAAGGAACAGCCTCCTCCTGTGGCACTTCCCCTGATTGTATGTTGGGTTGATCTCAGTCCACAGTACAAATGAATTGTAGGCAGACACGTCTAGTATGTTATAAAAGATCACCAGGGGCCAACGGGCTGTCTTCCTCTTACATGTGTACACACTTGTAACCTGCAACAAAAGAAACAAATACGTAATTCAAAATTGACACTACACTATATTTTATTACACATAATGCAATGAATTGGACTTTGCATGAATGACAATAAATATTGCATGAAAAAGGTGAAATACCTTGTCAAGGTTGTCCACTCCCCCTTTGTTGTGGTTGTAGTCAAGGATGACTTGGGGCTTTTTGTCTTCAGTATCCCGATGAAGAGTGCTCATCAGAAGCACATTTCTTCCTTTTTTGGGACAATAGGACACAACAGTATGTGTCTCAGAGAACACGAACTTGGAAGAATATCGAGCCCTGTCTTTTGTGGCAAGCAGTGCTGGTGGAAGCTCAGGTTTATTCTTCATTACTGTTCCTACCATGGACAGCTTTCTCTTGAGCAGCTCCTGGCCAAGGGCATGTGAAAAATTATCACAAGTGATTGTTTGTCCACGGAGACCTTCTGCCATCTCAAGAACCACACGCTTGCCCTGTTTTTTTTCTGGCTGTCCATCAGCAGGTTTGCCAGTGTACACTTGGTCCTTGCATCGCACGCTGTCCAGATCTTTATGCCATATTTCCCAGGTTTATTAGGCATGTATTGCTTGAAGGCACAGCGACCTCTGAAGGGGACCAGGCGCTCATCCACAGTCACATCAGCTCCCAGGTTGTACATCTGCTGCAGGAGACACACCCACTTGTCCCATACATCACGAATGGCGGCGAGTTTGTCACGTGCACGGCGTGCTGTTCTTGTATCTCGATCGTCGAACCGAATGACCCTTGAGATAATGTGGAACATTTTGAGGGGCATTGTGGCCCCAAAAATTGCTCGACCAGACTGGGCATGCCACAAACTGGCCGTGGATTCTTTATTGGATCGATATACTCCAGCGAGAATCAACAGACCTAAGTATGCCTGGAGAGCTATCCCATCCATCTCTCTCCACTTATTGTCATAAACACGACGCCCCTCCTTGTTGGTCATGTTCAGCACAATTTTTTCAACTTGGTTTGGCAGAAACAGTTGAAAAGCAGACATTATACTATCAACGCGAGCCACTGCGTACCTTGTTGGACCCCTGGGGCTCCTCTCTCTCTCTGCTCCCAACATGCGACGTCTGTCACTAGGAGGGATGGAAGACCACAGCAAACACTCTTCCATCTGAGGCTCCTCTTCCTCATCACTTGATTCTTCCTCATCTGTTGAAGCATTATTCTCATTTTCCTCGCAATTGTCCGGGTTCGCAGGTGTTCATCTGTTGAAAAACAAAACACTGTGACTTATTGACCCTTTTGCAACACCGGGTCAAATCTGACCGGGGAAGACCAAATAAAAATATAATAAAATACCCACAATTCAGTGAAAGTACTGATCATTTTGTTTGTTTGTTTAGAGCGTAGTGTGGAAGCATCCATGTTATTTTGGTGTAATTTCATGAAATAAAACCATATTTTTCACACAAAAGAATTTCAAAACGGGTCAAATTTGACCCGAAGACAACACAAGGGCTAGTGATCATCAGGATGTTACAGTGTGAAGTTTACGTTTTCTCTGCAGAGACTAAAGACGCTTTAATGCGCCGTTAATGGAAAGTGAAAGTAGGCGCAGGCTGCTTTCCAACAGGCCACCAGTGCCATGCTGTGCGCTCACTGGGTGTCACTTGTTTCAGTAGAACTATAAAGCCTTCAACTGAAAAGGTATTTTCCTGATTTTCTAAATGTTTGCATCTGTGATAAGCGCCCGTCTCTGTACCACAGAGGAGACCTGGCGCTCTTCTGCGTAACTGCGCGCACGCAGCCTGACGGCTCATTTCGTTAATGAAGCAAAATGCAGATAAAAGACTGGTGAAATTATGAAGGTATGAATGGAAAATGTAGCGCAAGTAAAAGTAGATTACTGGCCCACAGAAAATACTGCAGTTAAGAGTAAAAGTAGGCTGCAGTTTTAAGAAAGGAACGTGAAAAGGTGCCAATTACTTTATTTTGCAAAATTACGTTACTTGGCGTCCCCACTGCTGTCTTCAGGTACAAAAAGAACAGCACAAAATAAACATAATATTGAGGCATTTGGCTCGAGCAAACTCTTTTTTCTCCCTTAACTTTTCAGCCCACGCGTATGTTTAAACGTATCCAACAAGTATGTCTGTTAACTAAATAGAAAGGGCTCTTAGGTCAACTTAATACAAAGCAGCATACACACTCATAGGACTAGAGCTACGTGTAGTAAGTACCACTCTGATGTCCTGCTTTAGTTTGACTCTGTTATTCTGTATTTACCCGACCATATCGCTCTCTCACTGTCTCAACTAAAGAACACAGAATGGATATTAAACAACGTAAGAGAAGCTTTAGAGTCTTTTGTACAATGTCTAGCATTGATAGAACAAGAATGGATCCTGCTAAGGCCCCTCTCCCAAACCTCATCCACAATCTGCGTTCCCAGGCCTTTTCCAGAGAGTGTGTTGCACAATTTACCCGTTGAGGAGAAATACTTACAAACTGGGAAACCCGTTTTTTCGGCTTCAGGTGAGCCCGACAAAAGCTTATAAATCATTCTTTCCTCAGGGATAGGCTCAAAGTTAGGTATACTCTGACGGACTTCATTCCTAATCTGGAAAGAAATGTGTTGTGGGAAGAGAGAACTTATTTTATTAGCTGATCAAATGAGGCAAACTGCTTGTTAATATACAAATCTTCGGTTTCCCTGATTCACTAAAGATGCCTGGGTAGATGCAAGAGATGCCTCCAAGTCATTAAATCAACATAAGTCAGTCATCATCATGCTCTGACATCATAACAGGGCTTGACATTAACTCTTTTGCTCACCAGCCAATGTGTGCCACACAGCATTTTCACTGGCCACATTGTTAAGAAATGACCTTTTATATGATTACAGTTGACTATGGCGAGCTAAAATTGACTAACATTATCATTAGCTCTGATAAGGGTGTGTGTTACACTCTTTTTTTGAAAACATGTAGTCCATTAAGATAAACACATTAAAAGAGTAGCTTCTTATTGTACATAATAAAAGTGCTGCATGGGTGTAAAAGATTAAGATTGAAAAGATAAAAACTAAACATTTAATCAGAAACACTGTTTTAATCCTATTTATTTATAACAGTACTAGGCTAAATACTGTAATACAGAGTAGAAAATGATCTGCATTAGAAACAAAGAGCAAACAAATTATTTTGTCTAAGAAAAAATCCATAATTAAGGCAACAGGATGACAATTTGATGAAGGCCTCTATCAGTTTAGGGCACTTTTGGATTGTTTGTTTTGCATCTGCATTTCCTCAGAGCTCTGACTGGATTTATGTTTCTCATCATGAAGCTCTAGTCGCTCTCAGTAACTGGAGATAACAGTATACAGGTCTTTATTTTCCAGATTATTCCCATACAAACGCATCTCCTGCTTTCCAACATGGCATGATTACTTTTATTAAAACGGAATAAACTCTGGAATAGTTGTGATATGATGTTATATCAGCGCAGCCTTGCTAGTAGCAGTAACGTTGGTAGTGTCACAATAGTTTATTTGAGATGCTTTCAACAAGACTACAATTATTCAAGACGCCAAAATGGCTAGTGGGAGAGACTGTGTCACCCGCCTCGGCTGAAATCTACCAGCATTTGGCGGGTGTCAGTGTCCAGCCCTGATCGTATAGCAGGGAGGATGTTTGACTTTGACAATGTGGCAGGCTGGTTACCCGACGCTGAGGCTGTAGCAGCTCTGACCCGATTTACGGCTCAGAGGAAGGAGTCAGCCATTGTGCAACCGAAAGAGGAAGATGACAGCCTTTTTTTAGTCACCGTGGAAAGTAGCCAGCAAAAGATAACAGCCCAGTCCGGAGGAGGCGAAGGAGGAGGAGGAGGAGAGGTGGACTGGATCCATCGCTTGTTCATATGAAAATCAACAGATAGAAAATGTTATCACTGTCTCAGCAGAGAGGTTTCTTTCAGTTTGTAAAAAAAAAAAATACCAACCCAGTTTGCTCTTCACATAACAGTTTCTCATCAAAACTAAATGAATTAACTCACCTTTTCTCCTACTCCACTCCTCCTCCGACCCCTGCTGTGCTCACTGTACTCTTACTCAAACGGTACTCGGTACACAATTATTACAATTTCAAATGACCTCTTCAGGGACCATGCTTCTCTTATTCCCAAAGTGGTATTTTTAGTTTCTTCAGTCCTGTGGTGTTGGTAGTTGTTAGGCTCTGAGGAAAACAGAAAGTGATCCGGACGTCTTTGCGACAGCCGCCAAAAAAATAACCATTGTTGGCCTTGTCAGAGGTGTTGGATGGGGTTGAGGTCAGGGCTCTGTGCAGCCCAGTCAAGCTCCTCCACAGCAAACTGGGAAAAGCATTTCTTTATGGAGCTGCTTTGAGCGCGAGGACCGCGTCATGTTGCACCAGGAAAACGAGAAACAAGCTGTTGACGCAAAGTAAGAACACTGTTGTGTAAACTATGGCTGTATGCTGTAACACCAAGCAGACGGGGCTTTTCAGATACCTCAGGCTGTATAGTGTGTTACCTGAGAGTACCTGTGGGACTGTTTTCAGTTAATTAATCCTTCATACCTTCAGTTAGCTAATGGCTGCTTTAAACCCAGTGTGAATAAAGGCTTCATCCCATTCCTGTGTTCTCAAACAAAATGACAACATAATTCATCAACAGTGATCTGTACTATCCAGGAAATCAAACGGAGCAACACTAAGAATAAAAAGAAGTACTTTATTTATATATTAACATTTCATGTTCAGTGTAGTCACAGCAACAAGGCCATGATAACCAATGTCAACCATATGACTTAACCAATGCAAAATAATTAACTTAGAAACACTACAGTAAAAGCTGCTGATCACAGTATAACCAACTGATGGATAGTAAAAGATCATTTAATAAAAATTTGGTGATAATAGTCTTATCTGCGTACTGGAAACAATAAATAGCTGCAATTGGTTTCCGGAAACCTCAGCAGATGAACCTCGTAGCTGCCATTTCAGCTGCAGTTCAGTTAAAGAAAGAACATTTAATTAAAAAACAGTGGGGGCTGACCCCCGCTACACAAGTCAGTGGATCCATTCCCAACTTGTTGCTAAGACTACAAGTGCTTTTTCCAGCAGAACTGATGTCACAGTGCCTCATTTCACTTCTTCTAATGCTCCCCATTGCTGCTTTAAAATAATAGCAACATTACAAGAAGTGACGCAGGCTGTCTCATGATAGCAAAGTATGTGATGCTCCAATCAGGTTTCACCTGCCGTCACGCCGCCCTCAGCCTGCTGGCTTCACACTGGGCCGACACAAACCAGAAGTTGTCACGCTCACTTTCCTCACTCTGATTTACATTAAAGGTTCAGTTTTGTTTCTGGACAACGAGCCACTAATTCAGGCGTCCTATTGGTCCAGGCCAGCTGCGATTGGCAGCCTACATCAATCTGTGAGGCTCCTCCCTGAAGTTGATGTCACAGATAAGTGATAAATGGTCAGAGGGGTAGTGGTAGGATGGGAGGCGGTCGGGCCCATCTGTTCTTCTGTGGGAATGTCCACAGGCACTCCACCTCAAAGCATCATGGGTATACCAAATATAGTCCAGAGTGCTGCAGCTCTCTCCAGAGGGGCGGATCTTCCACGTGGTATAGGCCGGCTCCCTCTGTCCATCAGAGCTCAGCAGCTTGTATGCGGAGTTCAGGCCAAGAGGGGAGGAGCTGAAGCGTTGATAAACGTCCTCTGAGGGCTCAGCGTTGAAGTCCCCGCACACCACTAGAGGACGGTGCCTGACACCGCCTGGCTCTGGCTGTTGCTGCCCCCTCCAGACGTTATACTGCGTAAACTCTGCAGCAGGTCGGCACCCTGCGCGCTCCGCAGCCTTTCCCAGCCGCTACGAGCTTTCAGATGGGTGACGGCCACACACAGCCTCCGGCCAGTTACCTGGCAGATCAGTGTCTGGACGATGGCTACCTGGTTGGTGGGCAGCATCACGGCCGACAGCCGCAGGTGAGATGTGGCCTGGAGGGAAAAGCGTGACCGGCGGTAAAACAGAGCGCAGCCGTCAGGACCATTATTCTGCTCTACGTCCAGACAGGGAGACCAGGGTTTGGGCAGGAAGCTGCCATGGTAACCCAGGCTGGCCATGATTGGCTGGAAAGTGTCATAGTAGTGGTCCACTTCCTGTAGACACAGGATGTCAGGGCGGTAGGTGAGGATCTCCTCCAGGATCAGGTACTTCCTTTCCTGCCAGTTGAGAGCGTCCAGTGGACAGCGGATAAACCCGTCCTTCCCCTCCCCGAGAGCTGGAAACAGAGAGACACACAGATTTTTATGCCAAATTCATGCTTTAAGCTAAGTGGTAATGCATCTTAATTTAGCTTGTTAGCATGCTAACATTTGGTAATTAGCGCTAAACAGCAACTACAGAAGAGGCTGATGGGAAAGTCTTTAGTTTTGTTGGCATTTGGTCACAAACCAAAGTATCGGACAGATTCAAACTTTGACTGATGATGGCGCAAGATGAAAAGTTAAAGAATAACCAATCATGTTATTATAATTCATCCTGAGGGGAGCAAGACTCAGTCAATCCATCAGTCTGGACCACAGTGCTGGACAGAGACCTTTCTGTCCCTAGAGCCACAACCCCTTGCATTTTGAATGCAACTTCTGAATTTCTGTACGTCACTGGAGTCCTCACAAATGCATCCACAGATCTCTACCTTGCGCAAGTATATTCCACTGCATGACCCGTATGGGGGGGTTGTGCTTGTGGCGGCAGGGCATCATGCCGCCGGGATAGACCATATCCCGGTGCGGCCGAGCCGGACGCCTCTGCAGGGCCTCCTCGCACTCTCTGAGCAGCTGGTCCGGGTCGATCTCGGCCAGGTCATGGTCCAAGTCGTGGTCTGGGTTCTCCTCTGTGTACAGGTCTGGTTGGGGCAAGGGGCCGCTGTTCAGTGACTGGGCCAACGAACCAAACAACCTGCTGCTGCTGCCACCCATTGGACAAACTGATGAAGAGGAAACAAGAGAAGATGTACGGTCATTAAAGGTGCTTAGTGTCTGAAGTTTGGCAGCACTGGACACCATGAGCTACCGGTCATACCAGACCAAGAAAGTTCTCAGGTATCTTATGAATTATATGTACAGTCCCCTCCAAAAGTGTGGGAACGGTAAGGCAAATTCCTTTGTTTTTGTTGTTCACTGAAGACATTTGGGTTTAAGATCAAAAGATGAGTATGAGACAAGAGTTCAGAATTTCAGCTCTCATTTCCTGCTATTCACATCTAGATGTGTTAAACAACTCAGGACATACCAGCCTTTGTTTGAACCCACCCATTTTTCAAGTGAGCTAAAACTATTGGAACATGTGACTGACGGATGTTTCTTGTTGCCCAGAAAGCTGAAATTCTGACTGGACATTCAATGTTTCACTTGTCTGACTGACTCTTATCAGTCTGATTTGTCTGCAACACATTAAATGAATGGCTAGTTGGTAGTTTGAGATCACAATTCAAAGATTGTACAGAGACTGCTGTGATGGTCTGATCACTGGCTGTGTAGTAGACAGTTTTGTAGATACTGATGTAGAGAGAAGCATGTGTTATTTTCTGTCTAACTAAGACAGGGCAGGGTGTTTTGGGGAAATGAAAACACAAATTTGGAAACTAATGCTGCTGTCTGAGAAGATCCTAGAAGTCCTGTAATACACAGGAACTCACTGTAGCTACTCTGACTAAACTAACCATCTTGGACAATAACGCCCTCACCTTTGTCTACTGCTCCAGTCATTGTGAGGAGCTGAGTATACTCATCTTACCCATGGTCTCTATGTCTGGTCAAATGCTTTCCTCCCTCTTCTTCCTACGTCTGAACACCAGGACAATCCACCTCTGTCTGGCATTCACTCATGCCCTCCTCCCTTTTCTCTCCCTCTTAATCACCCTCCCCACCCCCCGGGTAGCTGGGAGACAGACACAGTAAGCCTGTCTCAGACAGAGAGAGACAGAGACAAAGAGACAGAGACAAGATAAGATAATAATCCAAGGAGAAGGACATACGGCAAAGCTCTCTGCCAAGTTATGTGTCCTTGTGTCACAACCTGAGGACAGCGAGTGACTCAGCCAGCTGTTGCACATCTGGTTCACTTTTATTTGTAGTTTACGCTGTGTCTGTATTTGTTATTTCTGTCATTTATAACTTAGAACAGGGAGTATGTTTAGAAGGAAAAAGGAAGGTGAAAAGAAGAGAAAGGGTGGTCAGAGCTGCAAGGGAGGATGTTGCTGAACTAATTGAGTAAGAAGGTGGGCTTTTGATAAGAATGGCTTTGTTTCTAACAGGTGGGGATGACAGGGCTATCTGGTGTGGCGCACACACACTAGAGAGAAGAGAAATGGACAGACTGGGTTGTTCTTTGCCAGTGGCACATTTACATGGTTAGAGGCTTTTCTTACTTATTTTCATCATTGATTATTCTGTTGCGTTTATGATTAATCATTCAGCATAAGAAGTGTCAGAATATTGTGAAAAATGCAATCACAATTTTCCAGAGCCCAAAATGACATCTTCAAATTCGCCAAAACCTAAATATTTTAATTTAATTCAATTACAGTGATACAAACCAGAGAAATACAGACACTCAACAAGATAAGTCAATGTTGAGCATTTTTTAATTAGTCAGTCAACTAATAATTTAAGCCCTAAAATCCATGTACTAAAACAAACCATGATGTGTTCTCATCATTGACCATTGAGTTTAAGAAGCTAAACTTCTGATGCTGATAATTGTCTGATCAAAAAAAGAATCTAAGCCTCATTAGCCAGTAAGCATTCTGTGACGGTTAATCAGCTTCATGAAGGTTTGCAGTTATCTGTCAAACCACACCCCAGTGACGTTGTTTTACAGTTTATTATGTGGCATAGTTAGTGTTTATATTGCATTGGCATTACATTATATTTATTCATTTAGCTGACGCTTTTATCCAAAGCGACTTACATTTGCCATTTATGTCAGAAGTCGCACGCCTCTGGAGCAACTAGGGGTTAAGTGTCTTGCTCAGGGACACAATGGTGGATGTGTCACAGTCCGAGTCTCTCACACCAAAGGCATGTGTCTTATCCACTGCTCCATCACTGCCATTACCATTAAAAGCTGTTTAGATTATTTTGTCCTCGCAACAAAAGTTTACAGCCATGCTAGTGTCTGTGAGGCTGTAAATGCTTTGAGCTACAACCACGCTAACTTGCTAATGTTAAGTCAGTATTGTTCACAGTGGTTGCCATCTTAGTTTAGCATGTTAATAATCCTTCAATGACAATGTCAGTCAAACTGCATCCTATCCATACTAGAGGGGAATGACACTGACTGCACCAGATTTAACTGTTGACCACACTGAAACATACAACACACATAGATACTTACATGGAACAAACTGGATGAAGGAAACACACACACACAGTCTGTACACTGGTTATCCACCTAACACTCTGCAGTCCTCTCAGTCATCCTTCATTCTCCTTGATCCACTCTCTCTCTGCAGAGCTGGACTGAGTGGGAGCAGACAGTCTGCTGGACTTGGGTATGGAGGGACAATGTGACTCTCACGAGACAGTCCAAGAAACTGAATGGAGGATGATGAAGGAGGTGACTCAGTCACTGACTGGCCCATTCAAGAATGCTCTTCCTCCTCAACACACACACACACAGTAAGGGAATGAGAGCTCTGCAGCGTAGGCAATCCAGAGAGCAACTCTAAACTAGAATGTCAGTCAACAGCGAACTGTCGGGCAAGTCAAAGATTATCATTCACTGTGTGTTCACGCTACACTGGGCATTCCTGCACCACCAGGTAAGAAAAACAGCCACAACACTTAAAGACAATTCTGGTGATATTGACACCGAGCAATCTTGGGTCTTGAACAAAACAATGTGCCTACTCGCCGAGGTCTTTCCTCGCCCGCAAAACCTAATGAACCCACGTACGGCGAGTCCGTCCCCTTGCTCTACGTGTCTTCTCTTCATGCAGAGCAGGGCCAGAGCAAGTAGACCTACCCTACTTTGTAGTGACATTTTTAGCAAAATACCAAACTAAGCCTTTAATGGTATCAAAGGAAGGGGTGTATATATGTTTGGCTGTTGAGTTCAAATACCATCAACAGGGCTCGACAATAACGGTGGCCCGATGGCCTGGGGCCAGTAAAAAGTAACGTTGGGACAGTTTAACTAGCAACTCACTGGCCTGATTGGGCCAGTGCAAAAAAGTTTAACACTGAGCCCTGAACAAGCTTTCTCCAGAATGACATACCCCACCTTTAATGATGTTATCTTCAGTGTGTCTCTTTGGGTTTTAATGAGCACACAGTCACAGTTGGCAACTGGTTACTTGTGTTACTGCATTCCTGGTGTTTGGCTGTTCAAGTTCGACGGCCCTGCTATTATGCATGCTGGCTTACTGGAATTACTTGCTGTGCATCATTAATGTTATTTGTTCCACCTGTGTTCTTCTTGCTGGAACAACTCAAAACGTGTTGGGACACAGACTGAGTTTGTATATTAACAGGCTCCTGCCTCTCTCACTGCAGAGTGCACCATTCCTGAGAGCTGTTGGGGGAGTTGGCAAATTGAACTTGGTGATCCAAACTCTCAAGGCAGGAGGAGGGAAGAACAAACAACTCAATTTGCAATTGGGTCCACAGTGTTCTTGCTGACATCACCAGTTCAGCGGGACTACAAAGATTACACTTCAACACACTTGTTGTGTGACAGGTTAATCAACACAAAAGGTCCACTTAATGTTTTTCAGTGAGATGTGGTCACTATACACATTATCATTATCTTAATTTTTACTGAAGTGTGGTAAGATCTGTATATACGAGGAGCCCAAAGTTTATCTTCCAAAAGCAACTATATCTTATGTTTAAATTGCTACAGAGACATCAGTGCATCCAGTAAATGAGCTAAGGGCTTTGATCAGACTGTTCCTCCAAGATGATCATGGAGGCTGAGCCTGGCTTAGATACACTAGCGGGTCCTCACATTTCCAAAAATATCAGAGCAAATTCTCAAGCAGGCATTATTTTAATAATCATCATCATCATGTCTGAAGTCTAAACGGTCCATTTCTCAGCTAAAAAAAAAAAAATCTATCACATGGTAACACAATAACAAAACGTTTTAACAGTTGAGGCTGGTGTCTTCCACCATTGCTGCTGGTTGATGTGAAATGCATGCTGGGATACTTGTCTAGCCCAAGTTCACAACTCCTAAAGTATTTTCAACAAAGTGGGATTAGAAAGAACCCTTCTGCACATTTAAATCCTACTTCACTTAAAAAGAACACAAGAAGTACAGACAGACCGAGTGGGAAAGGCCTGCTGTCTCACACATACCCACAATACACACCGAGTCACATCCAAATCAGCTGAAAACATGACCGGCCACATTTTGTTGTGTAATAGCACAAGCAATAGTGATTGTAGCAACAGTAGAACTAAGTGTTGCTACAAAGTGAGTTACATCCACAGACATATCTGCATTTATCTATCAGGAAACCTTCAGACCAGAGTAGGACCATTATTGCCCTCATTTTTCCCTAAAACTGTTGCTTTTCCTCTGTTCCACAGAAAAGAGCCCAGGTGGCAGAAATCCAGTTTCAGGACTGAGTGAAGCTGCAGTTGAATAATAAGCTACTGTGCTGTGTGGTGCTGCTTACACAGACGCAGATCAAATTCCAGGTCATCCTCTCCTCCACATAGAAATTAAGGTGAATTGCCAGAGTATTAGATTAAGTGATACATGGCGAAAAATAAATGAAGGGTTGTCCTGTATATATGTGACGTTAATCAGACACCGAGCCGTCTGTAGAGCTGCAGAATTCCACTGAAACACACTGGCACTTAGAGCAGGTCATAAAGGATGACACTGACAACCATTGTTTGAGCTGAAACCTCCAATAATCATGACTAAAACCTTTAATGTTTTTGACCACTAAGTGTGTTAATACTATCTGCATGTGACGAACGTAACTGCCCTGAATCCACGGTTTTATGGCTGTACACACAGTCCTAACTTCACGCTCATCAGATCAGTTTGATGTTTTAGTGCCGCTGTGCTGACACGGCCAAGAGATTTCACTTTTGAATGGAAGCTAATATAGGCCTGATTGATTTAATTAACCCTAGTGTGCCCTCGCCCTTGACCCACTGCATCTTCAGTTGATGGTTATACAACTCTGCCTGACCAATCCCATTACAGATGGAGGCCAGTAAGAGCGTTAGCCTCCAGAGGTCTCAAGCACAGAACTATTTAAGTGGCTAATTTAAGGCACCATTTTACTGCTAACCAGGCCACACGAGCAGATCGCACAAGTATGTACAGTCTGTGCGTGCGAAGGGTGTGACCTGACCACAGGCATGAGACTAGAGACCTGACCTGTTTCCTTGTGACAATGGTAGAAAAATTTAATACCGGTTAGAGCTGCTAACCTCGACCCAAACGCTGGTGGTTTTTGAAGGCGGAAGTTGATATTTCATAAAAATCAGGCTTTCCTCCAGTTCCCCCAGTCATTTAATACCTCGTATCCGTTAAATGTAAACGTAAATAAAACACTGACATAATTATGGTTGGGTTTCGATGGCTGGTTTCCGCCTTATAACATACCAGGATGAAACAAAAGAATCTAAATCTAGTGATTAATCGACTAAATGATAAGCTAATAAACAGAAAATTTACCAGCAATTTTGATTATTGATTAATTGTTTCAATCGCTCTTTAAGCAATATCTCCAGTTTGCTGGTGGCAACGTAATGGCGTTACGTAACGGTGTTACATAATCAGGATACAAAAATAACGTAACTGTACAATTACAGTAGAGAAAAAAAAAGACGTAATCAGATTACAAGTACATTTTGTAAAAACAGGGATTACACATAGGGATTACTTTAAGCACAGAGATTCCATGAAACAGAAAGACAGCCCGCTCGCTCTGCGCCGCTCCCTGCAATCATTCTCCGCCGGGTCCCCCAACCTCCAGTGCCTGAGTACAGGTGTAAACCTAAACATACATATTGGTGCACCAAGTTCACAGTACGGGCAGAGTAGCTAATTTCACCAGTAGCTGCACGCTAACTGAGCTAATTAGATAATGGCAGTTAGTTAGCAGCAGTTAGCCGACTTGCCGACTCCACAGAGTAGAGGCAGAGCAGCTGGGGAACATTAGAGAGAAAACCAGAATATATTTTCCATCAAATATGATCCAGTTTCAGCAGTGCCTGGTCCCAAAAACACCATTTTTCAGCAGCTTCATCAAAACTAAGCACATTGGTCACTTAATTAATACAGCCCCCCCCAGTGCAGCATGATTCATTAACATTTTAAAATCATTTTACAGGAAATGACACTCAATATCATCAAGAATAGCCTACCCACAAAACAACATTGTTCGTCATGCCTGGCCAAATTCTGCCATGACATAGACCGGGTGCAAGGCATAGCGTATCATATAAAAACAATTAAACATCGATTTTGATTTCATGGGAATGGGATATTTTACAGGTAGGTAGGTAGATTTATTTTGTCACAATACAACAGGTTACAGAGTGAAATGGAGTTTGTAACTCCCCTCTGCTACAGCAGTGCTGAGGATGAATTAGAGTTTAAGAGTCTGATAGCTTGGGGGGAAAAGCTGCTCTGCTGTCTGGTGGTGCAGCAGCTGAAACTTCTCTCTCTCTTCCCAGAAGGCAGCAGGGTGAACAGGCTGTGGCTGGGTGGGTACTGTCCTTTAGGATCCTCTGGGCTCTGCGTAGGCACCTCACGGATATCCCTAATGCTCAGTCATTGGGTAGCAATGATCTTCTGAGCAGTTTTAATCACCTACTGCGTACGTTCTGAGCAGACAAGGTAACTTTTATAGTCTCTTGTCTTTATTTGCGTATTTGGTATACAAGTAATCCAAAAGTAACTAAAAGTGATCAGGTTACATTATTTTGTGGTACTTAGATTACGTTACTGATTACATTTTTTAACAAGTAATTAATAATAGATTACCTTTTTGAAGTAATCCTCCCAACCCTGCTCAAATGTGAATATGCGCTGCATGTCTTTGTCTTGCATTACAGTAAACTGAATATCCTGAGTTGTGACTGTCTGACATTTTATCAACTAGATGAAATAAGAAAATAAGCATTAACCTAGTTGCAGGCTATGAAAAGATTCTAGTTAATTGCAGCCCCTTGTGCTAGTGTATTTTGTCCCAGACATGTCGGAGGGCATGTGTTTAGAAGTAAGCTTCACTAATTGAAAATGCTTCTATATCATGATTTAGATAATATCTAGGTTTTGGGTCGGCAGTCAATGTAACTCTCAGTTCCTGCCGTTTAAAAGCTGACATGACAAGTAGACCAAGAAATTACAATTTTAAGAACCATTCTGTCCAGTGCATAAACATGTAGCCTAACTGTTTCCATGCTCTGTCTAACCAACTAATCCAACTCCATGCATGGTGATTGTGTAATGGATAAGGCACATGCCTTTGATGTGAGGGACCAGGGTTCAATCCCCCAATGTGTCTCTGAGCAGGACACTTAACCCCTTATTGCTCCAACGGCGTGCAACCTCTGACATGTATAGCAATTCTAGCAATAATTCACTTTGGATAAAAGCATCAGCTAAATGAATAAATGGAACGTCAACTATTTGATAACTTTTTCTGGTTGCTTCAGAGGAAGTTTTTTGTAGGCTAGCCCCCTTTTAAACCATTTGAACCCATTATTATAATTTTGTTCCCACGGGTATGAGACGTGTCCATATAGGGCAAAGGTCAGTGTATGAATCCTGAGGCTAGATGAGAGTTCTCTTTAGCTTCACATGTGGAAAACCAACAAATGCTCAGTTTCACATGTGCCTGAATTTTAAGACAGTTTTGTAGCCGAGGTGAAAAAAGGTGCGATCACAAAACAACTGCAATGCTGTGTGGTGGTGAAAAACGATAAAGTAAGAGCTGTTCTTTCAATATTTCACGCTTAATTTACCAAAACGGTGTGATGAAAAGAAGTAGGTTTGTGAAATTGTAAGTTAGCTGTTGCCTCATGGACTGTTAGGCAAGTAACTTTATGTGACTAATTGAAAGAGGACAGCCCCGGCTTCAGAAACCGCATTTTGTCATCATGGAGAATGAGTAACTCACTTTGTCGTCCCCTACTCGGGTTGCAGTATTAATGTTGGTGAATAATGGATGAAATACTAAAGTGTACCTTACCTGGCGACGCTCCGCTCGGCTTCAGCTGGGGACATGTCCCTTTGACTCCCCCCCCTCCTCCTCCGACACCGGGATGACAGTACCGTGCTCCCGCTGGGCCTGACACCGGTCCCGGTGAAAACTGTCTCCTGGCTGTCGGTCCCCCCCGGGAGGACACACACAGCTGGTTCAATAAAGTCGAACAGCGACGAGCTGGATTCATTCTTTACTATAAAGTCCACCAGAGATAGCGCTGTAAGTTACTGGCAGTGTGCCGCTGTCTTTTCACCTAAAGTAACGAAACCGAGCCATTTGTTGAACAAACAAGCTAGAGAATGTTCCCCTACACGCGGTGTGAGCATGACAAACTTCTTTTTCCTCTTTGAACCTTTGAAGGTAACAGAAAGCCGGCAAAAGTTGCGTCATTTTTCTAGTGTATCACGGAACACCGGCTCCTGAGGGGTTGGCCAATAATGGACTAGTCCATAATGCTTCACCGAGGGTACCAAGATATTTTTGAATTTACTGTATACTATGAAACGTGAATACACTTCGTTGATGATATATTCGAAAGTTTTATTTCCCTTCACAGATGGATAAAAGTCTACATTTTAAAAAGATCTAATACAACGATCCCCCTCATTTCAGCAGTGGTTCGAGCCGTACTGACACTTGCACCAAAGAGGCGGGAACATGCGAGAATTTGGCTTGACTTTTCGTGAACAACCCAATCAGCGTTCAGTGCGGTTATGGGCCAGGAATGACGCACACTGCATGCGTCACGGTATGCAGTCAGCGGGTATCCAGGTATCCACCTAGATACCACAGCCGGCCTGTGAGCATGGATGCGCTGATGCTCGTGAGAGATGCGTCTCACGGCCATATTGCAGCAGGTTAAATTCATTGTTCAGACTTGTTGTACTGTTTATAGATGTTCTTAAATGCCCAAATCAAGTAATATTAGTAATATTTTACAAATGGGAAGTTGTTTTACTGTATTCCTAATTCACTGTTTGTGTTGAATTTGAAAATAATTAATCCTTATGTAAGGTAATGTTAATTAACTGCCCTGATACTACATTAAACTAACTTATGCCAGACAAATGAAAAAGAATATAAAAGAACATTTCTATTTAAGTGATATCAGATGACGTTCTTTGTGATCTGATCTGGAGTTAGTTGAGGCCAACGTTCAAAGCCATTATATAACCAGATGCAGCGACAGGATCCAGGACATTTTCTCTGTTAATTATTCATCAACTCCAGTGACAAAAACAGTGCTTTCAAGGTTGCATGAGTTGTTTGTTTTCAAAGTACATTTTACATAAATTCCTAGTATAGGTGCATAGTATATGTCATAACACTGGAAAAACAAAACAAGCTGCAAACTTGGAACAGAAGCTCCATATGACAGCAATATACAATTATAGAGCTCTATACCTCCCTGTGGTGTTTCTTTCCTTATTTACTGTCATGATCCTGTCTGCTTTGAGTTTTGAGATCTTGATCCATGTTTTGGCGGTTATTTGATTTGATTATTTGATTATGATCTGTCTGTCCTCTGTTCTTGATCTTGGTTTCAGTCTGTGTTTGTCTTGTTCTGGTCTGGTTTTTGTCTGTGTACCGGTTTATTTCTGTCCATGTGCCTGTTAGCTGTGGTCACTTCTGGGTCTGGTCCTGTTTGTGTCATTGTCCTGTGTCCGTTTTGCCTATTACCCGATGTGTGTCACCTGGTTGTGCTCCACCCTGCCTGTTTGCTCTTGTGTAAATGGTTGTCAGTTCACTTCACTCACTTTCTGGTCATCGTGGTATGTTGAGTGTTCTGCTTGTCTCTGCTGTTGAATTTACCAGCTCGGTTTGGATTTAGTTTTGTTAAATGGATTACACCCCTTTCTTGCCATGCTTCCATGTAAGCCACATTATTCTGCTTTTTGTTAATAAACCTTGCAAACTGATGTCAGTCTCCAGGGTCGTGAATTTAGCCTCAAACTTGCTTGTCACTCGATGAAGCCTGACATTTATCACATTACTTTTTAGGCAGTTTTTGTTATCTTTTCAGATGAGCTCTTTTTTTGGTCAATTTAAATAATTTTATGTTTTATTAATCTGTTTTAGCTCACATTAGCAAACTACTAGCACCAGGCAGAAGAGGGTAACCCCAAAATAGCAACATCAGTTATTATGTGGTAGAGAGACAAAATGGGCATCATAGTCTGTGCTCGCAGATCGCTAAACCAAGCCAACCCATAACCTGTGCACAGGGGACAGCTTTTCCTGGCCTGTATATTCTTCACATATTAATCATGTATCAGTTATCAAATGGTACTTGCACAGCTGCCAATTCATACACTGCTCATAGTGGTCTTTGCAACCACATTAAAACATTAATGTTAAATGTATCTGTAAGGTTCCAGACCTGACTAAGTTCTAGGGTAGGTTGTAATAAAGATGACAAAACATAATAAAATGATAAAAATGATCATTAAAAGAACCACATTCAAAAACATCAATTCAAAAGGGATGTTAAAAAGGTGCTGGACCTGACAGAGTTGGGAGGCCGTAGTGAAGTGAATAAAGGTAGGTTTTCATTCTTGATTTACAGATTTCAACAGAATATTCTTCTTTAACATGTAGTGGAAGGCAATTCCAGAGGTAAGGAGCACATCACTCTCCACTCTTGAACTACACCATTCAAACATAAGAACATGCTTCCATAGTATTCCATATTCATATTATTACTTCTGAAATGTTGAGACCACAGTCTCCAGTGTGTAACCAGAAGGCGTTTAACAGGCTCATTGTCTTTTTGTTCTGTTTCAGTTCTACCATCTGGTGGCCATCTAATGAAAACACATGGTTTCGATGCTCACCTGCCAGAGCTGACTGAATCAGTCAAATGATAACTAACTTCAGGTTCCTTCATCATTCTTGAACTACACTGCTGTTGTTGTGTGTAGTAAGTATGAAAAAAGGCTAAGGGGGACGGTTTTAGTGATTTGCTATTAACTATTGATACCAAACAAAAACACTCAAAGTAACCAGTTGCAATCAGCCATAACATTATGACCACCTGCTTTATATTGTGTAGGCCCCCCTTTTGCCATCCAAACAGCCCTGACTTGTGGAAGCATGGATTCCACTAGACCTCTGAAGGTGTGCTGTGGTATCTGGCACTAAGGCGTTAGCAGCAGATCCTTAAAGTCCTGTTAGTAGGGAGGTTGGGCCTCCATGGATCTGACTTGTTTGTCCCGCACATCCCAGAGATGCTTGACTGGATTGAGATCTGGGGAATTTACAAGCCAAGTCCACTCCTTGAACACGTTGTTGTATTCCTCAAACTATTCCTGGACAAATTTTTGCTTTGTGACGGGGTTCTTTATCCTGCGGAAAGAGGCAGCTACCATCAGGGAATACTGTTTCCATGAAATAGTGCAACGATGCTTAGATAGGTGGTACGTGTCAAAGTAACATCCACATGAATAGAAGGACCTGCTTTCCCAGCAGAACATTGCCCAAAGCTTTGGCCCGTGACCCTGTCGCCAGTTCACTGCTTTTCCTTCCTTGGGCCACCTTTTACAAGTACTGACCCCTGCAGACCGGCAACACCCCACAAGAGTCGTCTAGCCATCACAATCTGGCCCTTGTCAAAGTTGCGTACATCCTTCAACACTTTGAGGACACAGTGTTCACTTGCTGCCTGATAAATCCCTCCCACTGGCAGGTGCCATGGTAACAAGATAGCCAGTGTTATTCACTTCGCTTGTCAGTGCTCATAATGTGATGGCTGGTCGGTGTAAATGTAATGGAGTAACATGTACAAAGTTTGCCTCATACATACAATACAGACATAAAAGGGGCTGAATCCCAAGTTGAAATGAAGTAGAAGTATAAAGTAGAAGTATATAATAACTTTCTACTTGAATTACTTTCTCACATTGACACATGAAGCATAAAGTGTTTTTTATCTGTCTTTTAGTTATTTATCTTGTACTCCTGTCCAGTGCAGCAGTGAATAGAGCAGCACGTGGTTCAATCTGTGTATTGCATTGTAGAAAAACACAACTTTCTCTAGTAACTGAGAAAACCCTCCATCTCCATCATAAACTTGAATTTGTCCACTGGGAAGCGGAAGGAAAGCTGCATTTAGAGGGGGTGTAATTAATCTTCATAGTGAGTCGATAATGTGTAAATGCAGAGATTTTACAGAGAGCTGCACAAAAGTGCTTCAGTGATGCAGAACAGAAATAGAAGTTGCTGCTCAGTGCTGATATCACACTATATGGAGATGTGGGAAGGAAAGGTTATGGCTTCCATCAACATATAATGTATGAGCCATGATAAGACCTGAAACACAGCACACCATTTCCTCAGCAGTTTTGTACCTCATTTGACAAAGTCTTGCTGAGAAAGCAAAAGTAAGTGTGTTAAATGTTTGTGATGTGTGTGCCTCTATGCATGTGTGTGTGTGTTTTTAGTGAGAGGCTGATTTGTCCAGTCTCAGTAATATTTCTGGGTTATTACCCCGAGCAGGGATTTTATCCTCCTAAATGTAGTTTAAGTAGGGATCTAAGCTGTGTCTCTTCATGCGTACACTTTCAGAGCTCGCACTCGTACGTTAATATTAGCTAAAATGGATTAGACAGGAGAATTTAGCACCTCATTTGAATAAGCGCAAAACAAAATTACCCAAATTAATGAAAACTCAATTTTATTATGAAAGGCAATTGCGATGAAAATCTCTTTCATAAATTATTTATGTCCCACAGTGCTGGCTATTTTGTAAAGATTAAAGAGGTGGGACCATATTCAGCTGTGGGTATTTGAGTTGGTGTGAGTAGAAGGTGTCCTACTGGTGTCTGAACACTAGGTGGCACCAAAGCTCCATGCTGGTACTACACTGAGCAGTATTCCAGCATGTATTACTATTTTCACATCAGGATATATCTATTTTTTAAATAAATGTAATCTTTACTCCATCATATCTCAATATGCTTTCCTTCATCTTTATTTCATCTTCAGATTTAAAGCTGCAAGAGGTTGGAAGAGTTTGAGGAGCAAATGCCAATCCCGTGTTAATATGGACAGGGAGGAAAATAATCTTAAACCCTCACCAGATGATATTAATATCAAATGGTAATTTTGTTTGCCTATGTAAATCAGTCATTTCAGCCATTCTGCCATCCATACAGCTTAAAAAATCTGCTGGGGACTGTGTATCCGGGGCCGTGTCACCCAGCATAAAGAACAGCAAATAAACCAAACTTTAAGAAGCTTCATATCTCTATTAGGAGAGAAGCTTCTTCAGCCACCCGTGGTTACGTAGCTCTGGTATTATCCAGATGCTGAGCGCTCTAAAGGTGTGAAACGCCAGATGTTGGTGGGGAACGGGATACAGGGTGAGCTGTTTACAACCAACAGCTCATACAGCAGTGTGAGCCACAAGCAGAAGCAGAGCGTTCTGTCTCAAAACTGTGTGTTCGAGTGGATCATACTGAGTGTATTGAAGGACAGCAGATAAGTGGATGATGCTGCAGGAGGTTTGAGAAATGTCTGTGGATGTTTTGGAATCCATTGTAACTGAATCCAAGCTGACAGCTGTTCTCTGAAGGATGAAAGAAGCAACTTTTAACAGCCTTTTAAGTCTGCAGGGGGCGAGGCTTTCATACTACACAGAGTATGGTTGGAGTATCACTTTAAAGGATAATACAGGTTTATTACACCTTCAATCTTATTTTTGTAGTTTTTGGTCATCACATCATGTCTTTTTATTTATTTCATCATTTATGATAACATTATACTCAAGTCAGACAGGGCAACAAACACAAGCGGTCTCCTGATCAGACAAGTTGTGAACTTTATTTGGAAGGAATGAGCGCCAAAAAAATGTCTCTAATTATTCCTTGCAGGCAGGTAATCGAAGAACGCATTTACATGCACTGTAGCATCCGGGTTAATCAGTGTATATGTCTCCCCTACCCCCAACCTTATTTTGGATGCATGGCTTTCTTATTATAATTGTGTAAATGATAGACGACGCTGCTTCCAGACAGACAGACAGCTTCTCCTCACACTGCAAGTGTGTCTGGATTACAGATAACTTCTACAGGATACTCTGTGTTAGTTTCACTTCCAGTCAGACTCTTAATGGAAGTTTAAATACTGGGAACCATTTCTATGTGTAATAATTGACTGCAGACAAGGAAAGTAAAAAGCCCGGAATCCTGGTTACCTGTACATGTGGTAAATTGGTGTTCTGAGAAATCTACCTGGGGAAACCATCCATCCATCCATCCATCCATCGTCAACCGCTTATCCTGCGTACTGCGTCAGGATAACTGTTTGCACACAACTACAAGAAGTACAGTAGGTCCAAGGTGAAGCAGAGTGTAGGTCTGTAAACTGGGATGGATGTTTACAACAGTTCATTTTCTCTTTGAAATTCCGTTTAAGCTGGGGGTTTGATCATAGCCTGACTGGTGGCTTGAGCTTGTTTGCACAAAACTATGATCCAAGTAGTACTAAACTGGAATTAGAAAGAAAAAAAAAAAGAACAAAAGGCTTTAGGGGATATAAATGTAAGCCTCTGAGTTGTTGGGCATTTGATTTTACAGCTGAGCCAGCATGGGGCGCAAACAAATGAATTCTTAACTGGTGCATACGAGGTACTTAGAAGAACACGTGGCATTTAGTAACTGTCATAGAAAGTAGTGTGTAAGATGGTCTGCCTTTCTCCACAGAGGCTGAACACAGAACTCAAGTCATGAAATAACATCCGGGCCATTTCCTTTTCCATTTTTTTTTAGCTGTAATCTCTTCTGCAGCGCTTGCTCCTCTCTGTCTTGCTGATTTTACAAATATGTCTGAATTAACCGCAGCCCCTCGGCTCGCTCATACGCCTGTTTTGCAGTTTACGAGTTGGTTCAGAGGGTTTGCTGAATGTGACTCATGCAAGCAAGTCTCATGGAAACAAGAGTCTACAGCCATTCTAGCTGTGAGGCTGTGCTTACACACAGCGGTGCTTGGGTGACGTCAGCATGCTAACAATGACAATGCTAACATGCTGACACAGTAAGAGTGCACTGTCTTACCTTAAACTGACTGGTGTGTTTCTTCCTCTGTGCACAGCATCCAGCACTTTTTTTAGCGACTGAAGTGATTAAATTCATTTTCATGTAAGACATGGGCTTTTCTTGCTCTGTTTGTTCTCCATGCATCTCAACGTAAATCAACAAAATGAATGTCTGAAGAATATTTGATAGAAATCCATTCACTAACTGTAACCACAAATGGGAACCCCGTGGTGGCACCAGGCCAGGAATCACGTCCCAGTTTGGGTTGGAGGCAGACGGCTGCTCGAGGTTTCTGCCCGTGAAGAGTTTTTCTCTGCCACTGTCAACAAGTGCGTGTTCATGGTGGGAAGTGTTAGGTCTCTAGAAATACTTTTACAAAGAGTACAGTAGACCTGCTCTGTATGAAAATGCAAAGAGATAACTTCTGTTCTGAATCGGCTAGGTGAAAATCAGGACATCATCAAAGTCATTGAGATACGTCATCTGGCCACACTTTCCATGATTTTTTTTATTCACAGGAAACACCTCTGTAATTACAGCAACAACCCAGTGATTCCTAGCAGCAGGAGACTCTGGGGAATTGTCATTTCTATTAGGGGGGCAATCTGATGACTGGAGATGGAGATTGTGATCTAAAGCCTATCTGGAGCTGTAGCTGACTCCACATCCTGTGTTGTGAAAAGCGTCGTCACTGGCGGTGATTGCCGCGACGAGCTACAGCCAATGACAGAGCAAGGCATTGGCTGTTGAGGAAGGGAAACCCATATTCCATTCTTTCACCCTTACTCTTTCTACTCATATTCTTCTTTTCCTTTTTGTGGTTTTATTAGAACAAATCGTTCTACAGCTTGCACTGCTCGTTTCTTTCCTACGTCCATTTTCAAATAGACAACTCCTGTTTCGAGTCATTTCTCTGTCACTTCTTGTGGGTGTTTTCTTGACAAAACGTGCTTTATAGACTAGCGAAGCCCGCCAGATGACAGAATCGCTGTCAGCTCGTGTAGTGTGTGACCCTTTGTCGCAACACAGCAAGTTGTGTAGTGTGAAGAGAACAGCGATCTGCCATAAGGCGTCCCCAATCTACTTTTAAGGGGAACTGTACAGATTGCAGTCCTTTTAAGCCTAGTTCACTCTACACGATTTTAAGCCCGATTTGCCTGTCGAGCTCGGTGACCACCAGGCTGTGATCGGGGGAAAATCAGCGATCGATCGGAGCTCACCAACCATTATGTGTGAACTACTCAACGATGCATCGAAACGGTTCCCTGACATCAAAATGGCTCAATCTATAATCTATATCTAGCATGCCAAATATCTGGAAAAGTCGTCCGACTCGACATCCAGCCAACAGCACAGCACAGCGATATTTGTTTCCACACTTCACATAACCACATTGACTAGTGGATCTGCACTACCTGAAAGTAGCCAACTATATGGCTATGCTGATTGGACGATTACTTCAAGCGGCTCTTCTTTGGGTAAAGCATTGTAAACACTGCAATTGAGTTGTGAGTACTTGAAAAATGCTATTTTATATTTATGTTATGTTTTGGCTTTTGTTTCCAACTTCAAATTATACTCAGGTTTTACCTGTGTAGTATCTTTAACACAATATTTTGTTTTAATTGCGCACATGGAGAATTCCCAGTGTTTTCTTATTTTAATTCTTTTTGCCAGTCTGAATTACTGCTGTTGTGTGAGGCCAGTGTCTGCTGTGGTCCTGTCAATAAATTCAACACTGAGAAAAGAGTGTGTAACGTTGCCTTGCTGTATCTCTGGAGGTCCAAAATTAGATAAACATCCGCCTGACATGAAAACAGCCCTAAAATGTCCTGCCCTCCAGCTTACTGAGCAGACATAGAAAGGGCAGTCGGCGGGACCGAGCTAATCGATGCCTCCTCCACCTCTCAGACCTGAGCGCTATTGATTCCCTCTCTCCGTGAAGAGGAGGTGTTGATGGACTGAAGGTGTTGCCTAAGGGAGCGGAAGAAATGTGAAAAAGGAAGGGGAAAAGGAAAGGCCAAAAGGCGGGGATGAATGAGAGAGAAGCAGAAAGTAGCGGTGGAGGCGGCTGCCTGCCTGCTGCCCTGACTCGCCTGGAGCTGCAGGAGGGTTTAAACAGACTCTCTACCCATCAGTTCTGGTGTGTAAGGTCTGTTTCTAACCTGGAAATAATATTTTACTGTTTAAATCACTTAAATTAAATTTGATGTTCTTATTGATGCATTATTCTGAAAGAATGAAGAAATGACACTTATGAAACATATGGGCATAGAGAGTCACTTTTAAAAATTATCAATCATCCTAAAAATATCCATGGGGGAAAAAAAGGATGCTGTCAAAATTGAAGTTATTAATTACTGAGTGTCACACAAACAAATTATTCTTTGTGTTACCAAAACCATAATCATCCATCCAGGGTCGCGGGGGAGCTGGAGCCAATCCCAGCTGACATCGGGCGAAAGGCAGGGTACACCCTGGACACCGCCAGGGCTGGACTGGGACAAAAAATTGACCCTGGCATTTTTGGCCCAGGTGGCTCACCAACATACCATCCTTCCATTTAAGGCCTCAGACTAGGGGTGTGACGAAATACTTACCCCATGAGACGTGACATTGCACAAGATTGGGGCCATGACAACAAAACAAGAATATATTTTGCGAAGAAGATTTTGAGAATCAAACACTTAATTTCCTGCATTCTGGAGTAATTTTCTGCACCGGGGAAGCACAAAATTCAGGTGGCAGGTGACAATTCAGAATATAAAAATATTATAGAATAGAATAAAGTAATCAGTCATTTATAATTGTTTTTAGCTTAAGTTACTTTTATGGACTGCAAGCTATTTTTCAGAACATTTTTAACAAATGCTTTCAAAAAGTGTGAGGAAATGTCCCCAGCGTCCCCCACTGCAAATGAGCCTCCCTCCCTACAGGTTGAGCTACTCCATGCTTACCGGTTCACCTCCACTTGTCTTTACTCCTGCTCAGTTTCTCACTCAGCCCTGTCACTTTGTCACTCGCTGTCTCACACCTCCTTCTCTGCACGGCTCTCTTTCCACCCTCTAGTGCCTGCACTACGTCAGGTACTGCAGCTGATGTTAAAACTACTGCAGCCCCGGTAGCAAACGGACGTTCGCGCATTTGGCGACAGCTGTCTGTCGATTCCATTGCCACCACAACCAGTTACACTCTCACCTAAGGACAATTCAGGATCACCAATCAACCTAGGCCGAACTCCACACAGAAAGGCCAGGGCAACCCTGCGACCTTCTTGCTGTGAGGCCACAGCGCTATCCACCGGACCACCGTGCCGCCTACTTTGATCATTTGGTCAAATAAAAATGCCAAGTGAAAAGGCTGTATTGATATTTTCGTGTGCAGGGTTAATTTCTCCTGAAGATACACTAATTTTTAATTTCCTTAACTCAACATCTGCTTTCTAGGTTTCTGGGGCTTCTAACAGGATCTCATGGTCTTCATCGGTGGATGGATCTCAGAATGCACATTAGTTAGACCCGTTGACTTGCCAACACACATTAGTGTTGTAGTCCAGACCACCCAAACTGGGACAAAATCACGAGTCCTCTATGTTAGAGAATGTGACAAGACCGAGTGGAAGTGCGGTAGATTCCAAAACGAGACCAAGGCCTTCAAAACCACTGCGGTCTGAGTGGAGTGAACATGAAGTATTTCAGTGTCAGCCATGATAAGAGCAGGGTGAATTTTCTAAAAGCTAATGAAAGGTGCTTCAGTGCTTCCTTTCATATCTTCTTTAGCATAGGGTACACTGGACCATCCTTTGAAATGAAATAATGCCGTCCCACAATTCCTTTGCGGCAGCAATGTTTGAAGCGCCGCACCATTAAAATCTATCGACCACATTTAACAAAATCCTTGCAAAACAGACGCACATTATGATACTTGAATAAGACTCTCACAATTTCCTTCCTTCTTTTGGCTTTGTTGTAATCTCATACTGTTTCAACACCATTTTATGTTTCCGATTGTTGAAATATGCTATAAAGTCTAGAATTTACTACAATAAAAAAAAAAGAAATCACCGGCCATGATGGATAAAGGAGGTTGATCACCACGTAAGTTACAATTGGCTTTTAAGCCTTTTCTCTCTTATGCCATAACTTGCTAATATGCATGTATCTTAAACTGTCAACAAACCCAAACCCAAAATGCGAGGTAAAATGATCAAAGTGAGGAAAATGTTGAAATGTATAGGCTCACATTATATGTTCAGTTTGCAATAGTTATTTTTGGCCATTGTATTGCCAGCCTTCAGCAACATCATTAATTATTTGCACTTCAGTATAGATGCTGACACCCTTGCCTTAATGAAGGCAGGGATCAAGCTGGATGAACTCTACAGTAAATGTAATGTATTATTTACGTACAATAATTGGGATTCATGTTGATAAATATGGGTGGGCAGGAGGGTGAGAGTGAACATTCTCATTGTAACAAACCTTTCCATTATTTGGTACCCTATAGGCCTTTTTGCTATCCTGGTTATGAAGCTAATATTCCACAGTGTTGTCCACCTTTAGATGGCCTGCATTAAAACAGCATGGGGGAACATCGAAGGGGGTCACGTCAGCAACATCCGCTGACGCATAATTACGTCGCCTAGAAAAGAGCAGTCGGATTCTCTGAGCCCCGCGGTCGTCTTTTCCTAAGTCCTTATGAATTTTCATTTCTTTCCTTGACCTCATGATGTTTTCCATCGAGGTCAAGGAAAGGTTGTTAGAAAAAAAAGGAGATTGTTTTTGACCGCAGCCCAAGACTGATTTTGAGTACTACAACACCAGCAAACATGGTGCAATACCTGCTTGCTAGCATTACTGATACTACTTGCAGCTTTTGCTGAGCTTGCTTGAAGGACACCTATTATACGTTACGTTATTATATGTTTTTCCAGTCCTATATTGTAGTTCTGTGACTCCTGTATGGCAGCTTTGCATGAGTCAAAGTTCAAAAGAATTATTTTCTGTCTTAAGCTGGCTCTTCATATAGGCTAGTGGTTGGCAATAGGCGGCCTGCGGGCCACAGCTGGCCCGCCAGCAACAATATCTGGTCCATGCCAGAATACTTTTGCAGCAAAAAATAAAATACAATAATAGCGGCCGGTGCTGAAACAGATCTCAGTCATGACAGCAAAAGTTACTCACATAATCACTTCCTTTTCAGTGATTGTGCCTACAAAATAAGTAATATATAATAATCGTTTTTTGCAGCAGTACTTTATGTCCTGTTTAATTGAAAGCTTTTACTTTGAAAAGTTCTGATGGAAATTCAAAAGAGTCTCTGGCTTGCTTGACACACCTCTGAAAAAGCCGTCAGAAAACGAGAGATCGGATTCCCCTGAATGAGAAAGGCAGGAATTTCCTCTGCCTGGAGATACTGGGGGAATAAAAATAAGCTCCACAGCTTGATGTGGACCAGTCACCGGGACGCACACACTCCTGCACATGCTTAATTGTGCTTGTGGTAAAACGATCTCTTCATAATCAATTTGTTGAAAAGCTAGGAAAAAATTTCCAGCAGGGAGTGAACCATATAACCCCACAAACAGAAGTCCTGTGCACTACTGTCTGAGCTAAGGAGGCACATGCTACATGACAGATCATAAATAATTAATTGGCTATGTCCTAGCCCGCCATCAAATGACTTGAAAAAAATTTGGCCCGATGCCAGACTTATTGGACGACCCCTGATGTAGGCCTTCATTTCAGCCTCTGTCTGAAACAAGTTGTAGATGCCCCTGTCTCTTTAAGCCCCCCCGTCTCAAAGCCCACTGTATTCTGACTGGCCAAGACCTGAAGCATGTTACCAGGCTGTCGTTGTCGCTGAGCGGTACAGGCAGACTGAGCGTTGCTGTGCCATTGCTGTGTGGAGCAAATGACCATATATGGAATACTGGCTCCGTTTGGCTCTGTGTGTCATCAAAGGGAGCCGTTGGTAGAAAAAGCAGTTGAAAACAGGATTATATCTCAGGTTTTTGCTCACAGGTATTTCTTTTAAATACTTTAACCTCATTATTTGAAGCTGGCCATGTTTCACATAAAATGTGGACAAGCATAATAGGTCATAATAGGTTAAGCTAGCAGGAAGACATGCTTTTTTTAAAAGAATGTTGTCAGGCTGTACAGATTCCATTTACGAGCGGGGCCATCTCATAATGTGGTCTGGCTGATTCAGTCGTATTAAGATCCCTGTGCATTCTGCATCCATTTACACCTGGTGTTAACATGCACTTTTCTTTTTCTTGTTGAATTATACAGATAAAGAGCACGTGGTCAGGTGTTAATGAGGGGTCAATGACAAGAATGAACTCATTTATAACTTCAGAACTTTGATGAGCTGTGTTTACCTTAAACAATTGATGTCGTCTTTTTTTGTAAAATGATCTTAAATTCACTTTGAGGTAATGTTTAAAATGTCTTAAGTGTGTTTAACTGAAACCTACTGACACAGCAGGAAGAGGGATCTTTCTTTCTACTGCACTCTTCAGCTGGATGGAGACTGTAGTGAACTTGTGAAAAGAGTACTGATGCCTTGTGTGTGTTTTTCTGAAGGCCTGATGTGACTCCATGACGAAGGCAGTGGTGGATCCACTCTCTCAGCCCCTAATAGGGTTTTATAATCGCCGGGTATTTTCCGCTTGACATCTCCAAGCGAAGATTGAGCGCTCTAAAAGCGTCGGACGCAAGCCACGAGGGGGATGAGCCTGCGTGTCATTGCTCTCCAGCTCAGTTGTTGCTCCTTCATGCCCTTGTTTTTCCCGTCTGATAAGGTTCACGTCTTCCTCTTTCCTCTTCACTCCGGCGTGGCACCCGCAGGACTCAACTTATCACCTCTCCCCCCTTTACATTTCTCGGTGTGTTGCTTTCTCCTAGTGCTTCCGCCCTCTTCTTGCACCCATGGCCTCTGCTGCAGAAGGCTGCGGGGGCCGGTGAGAACAAAATCAGCTCAAATCAATGTGTGGAGTGGATTAGCTTTGAAGAAGCGTTTTAACATTCCTTTGTGCTGGAGAAGAAGTGGGGGCGACACACTGTCAGGGGGTGTCAGGGAGAGGGTAGTAATAGCCTGTGTGTGTGTGAGCGGGGTTATGCTGAGAAAGGTGAGTGCAATCATCCAGGGTTGTGTTGCTATTTAACACTTAGATTTCCCCTGAGAATAAGTGCAGGCCAAAACATGCTTACTATAGACACACACACAAATACAGTACATATATAGAAATAAAACACCCCAATAAAGCACTCGCATAACAAAACACCGGTGGTTCCAGAGTCGGTCAGGTCAAGGTAAAGTACAGTAAAGAAATAACAAACATGTTTCTTTTTCCAACCTTTTTTATCTCCTCTTTCTCATCTGTCTCTCCGGACTCATCACAGTAGTCTTGTTACTCCAGATCATGTTAACCAAATATTCTCCGTCACTGACTGAATGTTTTGAACAATGACAGTCATTTTGACAGATTAAGACTAAGGGTGATTTATCGTGACACTAAGTAATTAACATGCAACACTGTCAATAACCAATGCAGATCACCTGTCCAGCTGGTGGCGAGTGTGCATATTAATTATCTATTCTCTAGTAGTCTTGTCTTTGACATCACAGGCATGACCTCGCTGTCTAGCTGCAATGGTAGGCTATATCACTACACAGCCTAGCTGTTGCAAAGTCCCGGCAGCTGAGTGCCCAAAGTTTCTTTAGAAAGCTACATAATTGTATCGTGGTTTATAAAGTAGGTGAAAAAAGAGGGATTGATGCAATGGAGGGTGAAGGACAAGCAAGGAGTACTGATAACGTTATCAGCCAGCTAATTATGCGGGGGCAGCAAGTGGCAGGCAAGTGGAGGTAACAATCATTCACTCATGACACATATATAAAGTGTCTCTCCGTGCCCTTATAAATGCATAATCTGTAACTTTTTTAATTTTAAATCTTCCTGTGATCAAGTTGTTTTTGAAAAGTAAATGCTATTATATATGTTTCACTATCATTACAAATTAGAGTGACGGGTAATACTAGATTTACACAGAAGTGGTGGGGAAAAAGATGAGGAGGACATGCCCTCCCATGCAAATTACGCTCTGTGTCCCGTTTAATTGGAGGAGAAAGGAGTGGGCCAAAACCACCAGAAAAGACTTACATGTTATAATTATACCCCTCCCAACATAAACACCTCATTTTACAGAAAAGTAAACCAGTAGGGATCAGGTTTTGTGGTGTTCTGGAGAGATGCTGCACCTCTGGTGTTATTTTCTTGAGTAACCTCATGTGCACAGTTGTGTTACTGATCGATTACTTGGTGTGTTCTACAGTGTGTGAATCCTGTTGAAATGTGTTCAGAGGGTTGGACATGAGGCTTAGCCAGGGCTAAATATTTATGGCGAGGGCAGTGTTTGTGGGGTCTCTGAAAATGAACTAGGTTCAATGATATGACCACTTTGGACACAAGCTAATAAGCTGCCACTGTTCATCAGTGTCCCAGGCCTTTTGTAACATGCTCAACTACTCTACATGCCAGAGCTTGCTTGATGTTTCTGTTTAAGGGAGAGATTGGAAGTCTTCCAAATCCATCATCACATCCAGATTCGTGTGAATGCCAAGATGTTCTCATGGAGCCCAGATCCACAGTGCAGACAGTAGTATGTAAAGTTCAACGTGTATTATGTTGTTATACTGTGCAAAGCTCGGATCAGACGGTGGTTGGTTGGGCTGTCCATGTCGTAGGAAGCAGTGACTTCAACACTTAAAATGTAAAGCTGTCCGAAAAGCTCCAAAATCACGGGCCGTATTCCAGTAAATTCCTTGACAAATCAAAGTGTTCTTTGAGTGTGGTGGTCGTTTCTAGATAAAACTCCACAAACTGGAAAATCAAGGCAATACACGTTAACGGCCACCTTTGCAATGTTCTCCTGTATTTCAGTATTCATGTCATATAATCATGCCATTTTGTAGTGTTATGATGTTAGGATTCTTTCACTCAGCTGACCAATTGCTAAGCCATGGATCCCTTAGTTACTGTTGCTACACTTGTCAGGCTTTCCAATCTTACTACACATATGCAGGGTATAATGATGATGGTGGACTGACCACTTGAAATTTGTCATATTTAATTGAAAATAGTAATCAGACTTTTTTTTCATTCGTAACATAATAGTTTGGAAGGTTATTAAAACATTTCCAGCCGACGAGAGCTGCAGATCAGCTGCAGCGCTCAGGTCTGTGTCGCCCGTGGGTCCGAGGAACGTCATTTTTGACGAGCTTTATTACCTGCTGTAATCAGCTGTTCCGCTTGTTTTCGAGAGGAGGAGACTGACTTCGGCTCTGTGCAGATACCTGCTGACTGATGAAAATTTAAAACATCGACGGACCGACATCAGCGAGACTTGTTTGGCTATTGGTTAAATGTGATTTATTGGTTTGCAAACAACGGTGGAAAAGAGAGGAGCAGTCGTAGAAAACCAGCCGACATGCTCGATTTAAAGCCAGTAGCCTCTACTCGCCCATTCAGAAATTCACTGCAAGGCAAACCCCACCCCCCAAAGTACAGGTACTTTCAGAAAGTACTACTCCCCAAGCAGGGACTTTTTGGCGGGTAAAATTAAGGCCCTAGAACTAAATTTAGACCCTGGTCCCTTCGGTGGAAACGCAGTGAGGCTCCTAGTTCCTTTGGTCAAAACGCGGCTTAAGTTACGGGCTTGCTAGTCTTAGATTTAGTAACACACACAATGAAAAAAACTGATCCATGGAGTGGTACCCACTCCTGCAATTCTGACTCTAGCTGTAACACCACACTGTGCTCCAGTTCTGTTCCTGGGGGCTTGGTGTCTGGCCTCCCTTCCTGTCCTCCTCCTCTGTCCCCTAATATCGTATCTTTCACTCTTTGGCTTTCCCCCGATGCTTCCCAGCAGAGCGTTCAGCGATGTTGAACCAAATAAACACAACACCACCTTATGAATTAAATATGTAAAAGCAACAAATATTCTGCTGTTATTGGGTTCGCTTGTCATTTTCTTGATGCAAACTGCGCTGTGGGGCAAAGCATTGTTGCTGCGGTTCAGGCCCATTAAATTTGATTTCTGCGGCGGTTACATGACATTTATTAAAATTTTGCCGGTTGGCTCGGCAGCTGTGCATGTTAACTCAGTTATTTTTAGGCGCCGGTAATAGCTTACAGATTAGCAGGTTGCAGGGCAGACAGCAGAGCCTCATAATAAGGACTTAATGAAATATGAGCCTTCAGACTTATTCTTGTTTAAAAGATGGGAACTCTCATTCTGTCTCTGCATGCGTGTGGGGTTTTGCCCTACCTTTTCATTGCTTGCCTCCCTCTCCTCAGCCTTTGCATAAGAGGCTGTTTATCAAACCAATCGGCTGTAAAAAAAACATTAAGAAGCAAAAATAAATAAATAAAGAAGGATGGATTACACTGTACAAGCACAAAAAGTTTCACTGCAATGAGTTCATTATTCTTCTTAATCTCTCTAATGGAACAAGCTGAATCCTCTAAACAGCTGTAGGAATAATGCAGACGGATGGTTTGTATGCTAGGGCACACACACACAGAGCTCGTAACCTGAACTCTAAAATGTTCTCTGCTGTAGTTTTTTTACAAGCCACATATCTTCCCAACATTCTCTGTTCACTTACCTATTTTAACATCTATTAACATCTATTTCCTTCACTCGTGGAAAGCTGTGTGCATGAGTAACAATTTTACTTCGGACTGCTTTCTCAAAGAGGATCAATAACATTACAGACCAGGATTTGCTTCAAAACTGAAGTGCAAGGATGGACTGAAAACCGACTGCAAACTTTGAACACTGCAAGTTTGGTATTTTATTGTTGCTTTGCTGTTTACTTTGCATGTTAGCTGGTTGAACTTGGTGCTAGCATGCTTCGTGGCTAATGTGGCTAGCGTCTGTTGCAGTGGTTCTCAAACTTTTTCACACCAAGGATCCCTAACCTGACACAAATTAGACCACAGACCCCCATTTGAAAGAAAGCGGATGAAACCACTGACCAAAATAGGCGTCAGTTCTGTCATTGTGTTACTGAATGGATGGATTTATAGTGAAAATAAAGTATTTCCTTTTTTGCTGAAGATCTGGGCGTTTTTGGACCCTACGATGAGAACCACAATTCTATACACACTCTGGAACAGTGTTGAAGTTAATACTGAGGGACAGTCAAGAGAAATTGTGTGAACATTAAGCCTCAATTGAAGCCCACTAAATAACCACCGTGGTAGATTGGATGGGGTATGTTTTGTACCGCCACATTAGCTGGCAGTATGAAGTCTTGCAATAGATTACAAACAATGCTGAGTCTTACTTGGAAAAGTTGGGTTTCTTAACCAGGAACGTTACGGTCTTTTGGTATGTCACAACACAAGTCACAGTCTAAGTCACATGTGTCAAACTCAAGGCCAGCGGGCCGATTCCGGATTTTGTGACCCGAGAAGTGAAGGCATCCCGCCATTAGACCGTGATGTTTCCACACCCACCACGGTAGTTTTCCGACAAGTGAAGATGAGAAATGTGTACAAACAATCCCTAAATGTCCGAGACGAGAGAAACTGATGCAGAAGGAAGGCAGTTTCATGAATGGTAGGAAAGTGAAAACATGTTTGTTCTTCAAGGAGAAAAAACGGTAGGCTAGGCCTATGTCTTTTGTGTTATGAGGCAGTATCAGTGATGAAGGATCAACGTTAGTTAAGGCTCCTGCAGACTACACGATTTTCAGCGTCGGCGATGGCCTTTTACACTACACAACTTGCCGTCTTGTGACGGGAGTCTTGAAGTCGTTGTGGCGTTCACACTAAGTGACTGATCGGTGACAGGTCACACACTACACGAGCTGACAGCGACTCTGTCACCCGACGCTGGTCTCCAAACCACGTTTTGTCAAGAAAACACACCTGAAATGGCAATGGGAAATGATGCGAACCTACAGACAAAACAGCTGTTTGTTATTATAAAGACAAAGACTCATGGGTGAAAGAATGGATCAGCAGACGCAGCTAGCAGGGATCATCTGAGCTACAGAGCGCTGCAGGGGAGTGAAAAGTGTTTTGCAGTGAAAAGTAGCTGCCTGCTCTCATTGGCTGGATGTGGATGTCGAGTTGGACGACTTCTCCACATTATTGGCACGCTAGATATCTGGCAGAGGTCGGTGATGTGTCAGAAATGTGTCGGAGAGCCGTTTTGATGCGTTGTTGAGTAATTCACACATAACGACTGGCGATCGCAGATCAACGCTGAATTACTCCCGATCACAGCCTGACGGTCTCCGAGCTCGCCGAGCGGCAACCTGGGCTGAAAATCGTGTAGTGTGAACCAGGCTTAGGCTCCAGTAGCCTATGTCTGCATTTCTCCAGGTAATCAAACTACCTGTCATTAGTTGGACGTATGCCTCTGCAAGGCTGTGTGCAGCTGGACTATTTGTTTTATCACATCTGTCCCTCATGTTATTAGCAGCTCACAGTTATTTGTTTTACCAGGGTTCTGCACCTCTGGACTGTGGGAAAGTGAAAAGTTACTGTAAAAGCTTGTGTTTGATGATATTTGTCTTTGTTATTTATTATTTATTTCATTTATTTATTTTATAATAACACAGAGACATTTTCTTACTAAGGCTATCGTTTTACATCTGATAAATGTCCTTAACTTGAATACATAATCAAATAAAGAGACAGTAATTTAACAATATGTTAAGGAGTAGTTACGTTTGTACAGTCTTACAGTTGCAACTGGCCCTTTGAGGGTAACCGTAATGCTTATGTGGCCCTTGGTGAAAATGAGTTTGACACTCCTGAGCTAAGTCAAGTGCTCTGTGTAATACATTTTTACCTCCATAATCCATATATTCTTTTGTACACGATTTCTAGCTGTTGCCATAACTACACATTTGCGATGAGCCGTCCGACCCACAACAGAGACATACCATAAAGACAGCAGAGGATGGAAGGTGCAGGTTTTTAGATATATTAGGACTACTTATGTGAAAGTGTTAACAATTAGCTGTTGCAGGTGTTAGTAGTTGTACTATAATGTAATATAGCTTTGTATTTGTCTTATGTCATATAGCTTGGTGTTCATAAAAAAAGACATTTCTGATACAATGTGATTGATGTCCAGGCTACTGTGTCTGCAAAGACTTTGGAGCTGTTATATCCACTGTTTCCTATGCAGCTCCTCAGGCCGTTCTAACATGCACACCAACACAGAGACCTTGTCTGGACTATGAGGAGCCAGTCACAGCATTGACAGTTTCAGCAGACATGTTGTAAGTTATTCAAAAATCCCTAAGTGTGTGTGTGTGTGTGTGCATCACTTGCCAGTTTATTCGCTGAGACTAATGCAGTCTAGTTCAATGTGTGAATCTTTTCTGTAATGTTAGAACTGTGATAACTGTAACAACAGTAATCTATGACATATTCTGCTAAACTGAAAGGGTGCTTTCACACCTGTAGTTCGGTTCATTTGGTCCGGATCAAGTGAAAAAAATTAGACGCTGTTGCATTTTAGTTCTGGTCCGGTTCATGTTCACGCTGCATTTTTACAAACGAACCAAGAGAAGTAACCATGACGTTACACAGACGTACAGGTAACTTGTTGATTGGACAGTTTTGGCGACTGTCATCCTGCATCATCAGGACCCACGTGGGGAAATTAAACTCTGGTGACTGAGAGAAGTTTATGCAGCACTTTAATGTTTCTGATCTGTATCGCAAGGAGCTCACAAAGAAATAACTTATTATAAGCATGATTAGTAATTTTAGAAAGCGCACCAACACCACCTCTTCAAGGAGGGCTCGGTACGCTTGTTTGGTCCGCTTTTGGTGCGCACCCGAGTGCGATTGCTGCATTCACACCTGCCCAAATGAACCACACCAAGGGGGCAAACGAACTCTAGTGCGATTCAACCAAATTAAATGAGGCAGGTGTGAAAGCACCCTTACCTTGGAGTCTATTACTGTCTTTGTTGTTTACTGTTGTATCCTTTTGATAGCCTGCTGTGTGATAATATGATGGGAATGCTATTTTAAAAATCACATATTAGAGAAAGGAAATTAAAACATTCATAGTTGGGTCTGCATTAAACAGTTGTATTTCTGACACAGTTCAGATGGTCACTGCACCATTTTTCCCACACCTACACATTTTCCTTTGATTTGTCTTTGAGAGGAGGTTCCAACTGCCCACGTTGCTCTTTGCAAAGCAAAACAAACAGAGAAAATCCTTAATCTGGAGGGGAAAGTGGCTGAACAGAGGCATTTTCTCCATGAGAAATTAGAGGAAGACACAAGTTCCACTAACCAAATCTGAGGCAGTAGCAGCTGGGCACTGGGGCTTCCAACCCTTGAATTACCCAGAGAGGAAAGGCTACTCAATTTTTTAAAATATAAATTAATTAGATATTGCTAAAATAGTTTCCTTTCTTTATGTATTGTACATGCTATCAGCTACATGCTATCAACCATTTGTGCATACATAATATGAATAAAACAAAGGCAGATGCCTACAGAAGCATGAGGGTGGACAGAAACACAATCTTCAATCAAGCATCGATTGCAGAGCTGGCAGCATCAATCCTGAGATGTGCAGGTCTGTGAGAGCTAAAAAAAAAAGGTGACAGATTTCAAAGTTTGCTGATAAATGGATGGCTTAGTGTATTTTGGGGACAAATGCTGTACTCACTTTTGTTGCCAGCGGTTTAGACATTAATGGGGGTGTGATGTGTTATTTTGAGGGGAGCAAATTTACAGTTTAAAGTTATATAATATATATAAGCTGTACACTCACTGCTTTATATTGTAGCAAAGTGTCATTTCTTCAGTGTTGTCACATGAAAAGATATTACAAAAATGTGAGGGGTGTACTCACTTTTGTGAGATACTGTATATATCTTTGTGCATTAAAATAGAATAGAATAGAATATCATGGAAAGGTTCACTGTGAGCACCAGACCCAGACTGACAGATTTAAGGCTCACAAAACCTTTTGTGTTTTGAATTAATAAGATGATTAGAGCAATTCTCAGAGCACTTCTCACGTCGACATTTCTGTATTATAGAATCATTATTCTAAAATTCTAATACATTTTGGGATACAGTTGAGAACAAAAAAAGACTGTGTGATTTTGTGTGTAATGAATCTAGAAAATATGAAAGTTTCACTGTTTGGCTTCCTGTAAGTCAAAGAATTGATTTCAAAATCCTGCTGTTAGTTTATAAAGCACTAAATGGTTTAGGGCCAAAATACATTTCTGATCTTCTGCTTTATTATGAAACATCCAGACCTCTCAGGTCTTCTGAGGTAGGTCTGCTTTCTGTCCCCAGTGTTCAGTTATTATGCTCCGTATATCTGGAACAAACTCCCAGATAACTGCAGGTCTGCTGAAACTGTCAGTTCTTTTAAATTAAGACTGAAGACTTTTCTTTTTACCACTGCCTTTAATTGAATATTTACACGGTGAGAAATGAGTAGGTAATTGAGTGAAAAGATAATGAGAGTGAGATTGAACAGAGTGAAGGAAGTGGTCTTAAATCTCACGCCTGAGTGATTTGCAGGAACCTCTGTCCACTTGCAAACACGCAGGTGGGTCCAGAGTATAACTTGATCAAAGTTCCCTGCGGACAGACATGTCCTGGTTTCTCTGTAGTGTCCGAGGGTTTTTGGAGTTTCAGTGGACCCGAAGATTGCTTTGGACCCGAGTACAGACTAGCTAGAGAGAGTAGATTAAGTGTACTTCTGTTTATTCTCTTTTCAGAATAATTGTAACTCAGTTATTTGCTCAACCCCATTTTTATCCCTGATTATACACGGCACTGTAACTTTTACTGTCCTGTTTTATCCTGTTTTTTAAAATCCTGTTTTTATTTTCTATTTCACCCTTTCCAAAATGATATTTTAATGTGTATTTTTTATGTTTAATGTAAAGCACTTTGAATTGCCTTGTTGTTGAAATGTGCTATACAAATAAACTTGCCTTGATTTTGAATGAAATTACAGAAGAAAATGTACTTTCCCACGATCTGTACAAATGTGTATATGTATATATATATATATATATGTGTTTTTTTGTTCTTTTGTGAGGCATGTGTTTGGAAACGTTTTAACAAACCGCAACATTAAAGAACATTAAATAAAGACTTTTTCAAGCTCCAATGATGGTGTGAATTGTTGGCTGTACTGACTGACTATTTTTGTTATTACTGGCTACTGTTTAAAAGTGAAATCATGATCAGCATCTGTTTTAATGAATCATAGCTAATGATTTGCTAAGACTTCATTATTTTATGACTTGACTTGGTCAGGCACATGACTATTAGCTCATTAATTACATATTTGGTTGTGGTTATTGGTTTTGACACTGCCTGACAGGTCACACACATCCACACTAATGTATGTGGGACAGTTGCACAGTGAATGTCAGAGAATGTGTTTAAAGGGAGGGTTAAGTTGGGCTGCACACAAATATCAGAGCACCAGAATCTGAACGATTTATTCGCACTTACTAATACTGAAATAGCAGTGTATATATGGCCGAATATTCTCAATATCCTGCCATTCAATCTTGACCGCCAGCCTCCACCAGGAATACACCTGTCCCATGAACAACAAGGCATTTAGTTAGTGTAAAGTAATATATTGATGCACCAGTTCATCGGGGACAGTGTAGTGGTAACTCCCTGTTGCAGACAGCTGGAAGTTGAATCCATGGCTTTGATCCAGTGTGTTAATTAATGCATGAATTATTGAATTGAATAAATGTATTCATTTATGCTAGGTGGTGGTGGCACACTTAATTAATAGTTATTCATAAATGACTTAGTCTGTTAATCAGATGGACTCTTGCTGATGCGGTAAACATTAATACAGTCATACATTAACTCATAATGATTTGTCCTTTAGTTAAGTACTGAAGTAGAATATGTAAGATATGGCCAGAATTTTAGTTTAAAACATACAAAACTAACATTACCAACAGGATGTGAAAACTTAATAGATGTGAAAACGTAAAGACAGCTGTGTTTTGTGCTGCAGCGATATCTACTGAAGTTAGCATGCTAACCAGCTAGCCATGGTCTGAAGTGTCTGGAAATACCACTTTGTGCCACAATAATAATAATAAAATAATCTATATTTGTAGAGCACTTTTCAAAAACAAGTTACAAAGTGCTTCAACAAGTGCAAAGACAACAATACGAGCAAGAAAACATTGAAAAGACCAAAATACACGTTTAAGATAAATATAAAATAAGTAAAATAGAATAAAATAAAAGGGATAAAATAAAGTCAAATAAGATCAGGAGAGGCTCTCCTATAAAAGTATGTTTTAAGAAGGGACTTAAAAGAGTTCACTGACTCAGCCGACCTGATTTCCTCGGGCAGGCTGTTCCAGAGCCTCGGGGCCCTGACAGCAAACGCTCTGTCCCCTTTAGTTTTCAGTCGAGACTCTGGAACAGAGAACAGACCTCTTCCCGAGGATCTCAAGGTTCTTAAAGGTCAGAAATATAACAAGGTGAGAGGCTTTAAAAGTGATCAATAAAATTTTAAAGTCAATTCTAAAACACACTGGGAGCCAGTGTAATGAAGCTAAAACAGCGGTAATGTGGTCATATTATTATTATATATATTGATCAGTAGATTTTTGGGTTAAACAAGTGAAAAGGCTGTTGCAATAATCCAGGTGTGATGAGATGAAGGCGTGTAAAATTGTCTCTGTGTCCTTAAAAGTTAACATAGATTGAATTTTAGCTATATTTCTAAGTTGATAAAAACATGCTGAACAAGCTTTGTGGTGTGCTGTGCGAAATTTAAATTACTATCAAACCAGACACCAAGGTTCTTTGCAACAGGCTTAATGTGATTTACTAGGGAACCAGCAGATGGCAGTATTTGTTTTGCCATCTGCTGGGACCCGATGACCAGGATTTCTGTTTTGTCTGAGTTCAGCTGGTGGAAATTATTTGACATCCATTTTTTAACTACACAAAGGCAGTTGTTAAGTGAACTGATTCCAGGATCTGTGGATCTGACAGGCAAGTATATTTGAGTGTCATCAGCATAAACATGAAAAGAAATACCATGTTTATGGATAATATGTCCAAGGAGAAGCAGATACAAGGAAAACAAAATGGGTCCTAAGACCGACCCCTGAGGCACACCATATTTAACTGGACAGAATGAAGAGACATAGTTGTTTACAGACACGCAAAACTTCCTATTTGACAGGATGAAAACCATTCTAGGGCAGTACCAGAGATCCCTACCCAGTGCCTCAGTCTGTCTAACATGATGTTGTGATCAATGGTGTCAAAAGCAGCACTAAGGTCCAGGAGTACCAGGACAGAGCACATACCTTCATCAGCAGACATTAAAAGGTCATTGGTGACTTTAAGCAGGGCAGTCTCAGTGCTGTGGTACTTCCTGAAACCAGATTGAAACTTTTCAAATAATTTGTTATTTTCCAGTACAGTGAGCAGCTGTTTGGACACAATTCTTTCTAGAATATTTGCAATAAAAGGCAGTTTTGAAATTGGTCTAAAATTATGTGGGAGGGAGGGATCTAAACCAGGTTTCTTTAAAAGTGGGTTCATGCAAGCCGTTTTAAAATAATCAGGGACACAACCAGTAGATAGGGAGCTGTTAAAAACAGAGATCAAATGGGGCCCAACAGAATCCATTACTTTCAGTAAAAATTTTATAGGTATTACATCAAGTGGGCTGGGGGACACTCTCATTTGTGATACTGTTTTTAAAAGCTCAGACAAGTCGATGGGATAAAACTGGTTAAAACTCTCTTGTTGCTGGTGAGGAACCTCTGAGTAAGAGGTCGTGGGGGTAATAGAGGCTCTGATTGACACCACCTTATTGGTAAAATAAGATAAAAACAATTCACAGTCATCATTACTTCCAGCTGAGGCACAAGGAGGCTTTGGGTTTACCAGCTGATCCACAGTCTTAAACAGAAACCTGGGATTGTGTTTATGTGTAGTAATGAGTTAAGAAAAGTAGTGTGTTCTCGCATCCTTAACCATGTTATTGTAGTTAATTAATAAATCCTTCAGACTGAGGTAATGGACTTGGAGACTGGATTTTTTCCATCTGCGCTCTGCTTTCCTGCATTCCCTTTTGAGGCTGCGAATGCTGTCATTTATCCAGGGTTGCTTACTAGCTTTAGACGTAGGCCTAACCTTTAGAGGAGCAGTAATATTTAGTGACGACAAGCAGATATGATTGAAGTGATCGACCAGATTGGTGGTGTTGGAATCAGACAGGTGTTGGCTTTGGCTCTGAATGTGCAGAACTGTGAAACACTTTGTTCATTAAAGATGCGAGAACACACGGAGCTTGGTGAGGCGGCTTGAGTAACAGGCGAATCGCAGCTAAAAACAATACATCTGTGGTCAGATATGGTCATGTCCACTAATTCCACAGAGGAAATGCTGACACCCAGGGTAAAAATCAAGTCCAGTGTATGACCACGGTTATGTGTTTGCCCTTTGACATGTTGTTTGAAGTTAAAAGAAGTGGCCATATTTAAAAAGTCAGTTGCATTAACATTGGTGGGGTCATCAACATGAATATTAAAATCGCCACAAAGAACAATTCTGTCATAATTTAAAACCAGAGTAAATAAAAATTCAGGAAGTTCTGATAAAAATCCTCCAGGCGGTTTTGGGGGGCGATAAATTATAACAAATATGATAGGTTGCAGCCCTCCAACTTTAAGAGTGAGAACTTCAAAGGAGTTAAATTCATCACAGCGTTTTTCCTATACACAACAATTTTTCCTATACACGCTCACTAGCCCACCACCACGACCACTGACCCTCGGAAAACAAACAAACAAACATATTGAGGCAGACACAGGTCAGCTAGCTGGCTATAGTCATTCATTTGCAACCATGATTCAGTTAAAAACATATATAAATAATAATATATAAATCTAGTTAATTTGCAGACAAGATAAAATCATTTAAGATAACAAGTATACAAACAATCCCTAAATGTCCAAGACGAGAAAAACTGATGCAGAAGGAAGGCAGTTTCATGAACGGTGGGAAAGTGAAAACAGGTTTGTGCTTCAAGGAGAAAAACCGGTAGGCTAGGCCTATGTCTTTTGTGTCATGAGGCAGTATCAGTGATGAAGGATCAACGTTAGTTAAGGCTCCTGCAGACTACACGATTTTCTCTTGCCGTCTTGTGACGGGAGTCTTGAAGTCGTTGTGGCGTTCACACTAAGTGACTGATCGGTGACAGGTCACACACTACACGAGCTGACAGCGACTCTGTCACCCGACGCTGGTCTCCAAACCACGTTTTGTCAAGAAAACACACCTGAAATGGCAATGGGAAATGACGCGAACCTACGGACAAAACAGCTGTTTGTTATTATAAAGACAAAGACTCTGGGTGAAAGAATGGATCAGCAGACGCAGCTAGCAGGGATCATCTGAGCTACAGAGCGCTGCAGGGGAGTGAAAAGTGTTTTGCAGTGAAAAGTAGCTGCCTGCTCTCATTGGCTGGATGTGGATGTCGAGTTGGACGACTTCTCCACATATTTGGCACGCTAGATATCTGGCAGAGGTCGGTGATGTGTCAGAAATGTGTCGGGTAGCCGTTTTGATGCGTTGTTGAGTAATTCACACATAACGACTGGCGATCGCAGATCAACCGCTGAATTACTCCCGATCACAGCCTGACGGTCTCCGAGCGGCAACCCGGGCTAAAAATCGTGTAGTGTGAACCAGGCTTAGGCTCCAGTAGCCTATGCGTCTGCATTTCTCCAGGTAATCAAACTACCTGTCATTAGTTGGACGTATGGCCTCTGCAAGGCTGTGTGCAGCTGGACTATTTGTTTTATCACATCTGTCCCTCATGTTATTAGCAGCTCACAGTTATTTGTTTTACCAGGGTTCTGCACCTCTGGACTGTGGGAAAGTGAAAAGTTACTGTAAAAGCTTATGTTTGATGATATTTGTCTTTGTTATTTACTTGAAATGTTTGATCTTTGATTGTTGGAGTAATGAGGGTTTTAAATCTGATAAATGTATTTATTTATTTTATAATAACACAGAGACATTTTCTTACTAAGGCTATATTTTTACATCTGATAAATGTCCTTAACTTGAATACATAATCAAATAAAGAGACAGTAATTTAACAATATGTTAAGGAGTAGTTACGTTTATACAGTCTTACAGCTGCAACTGGCCCTTTGAGGGTCACCGTAATGCTTATGTGGCCCTTGGTGAAAATTAGTCTGACACACCTGTTGTAAATGAATTACTGGCATGTCCTTCTCAGGACATGCCAGGATTAAGAACGTTAAATGTTTCCAGGGCTATACCAGTGTAGAGCAAAGCATCTGTGTTGCTTCAAAGTAGAAAGTAGGCAATCTTATCACACTGAGTCATCTTATCCTGCACGTCTTTTCAGCTGGCTGTCTGGCAGTAATCATGATCCAGTCGTGAAGGGCCCTCCCACTGTGCATGCACTGAGTGTAATTGTCGGTGGGGGGCTGTAGCAAAACTTGAGTGCTGATCTTGTCTGAAACAGGTGAGGACTGGTCCACGGAGCAGTCGGAGTATTGCCAAAGTTACACGGTAAGAGAGCAAACACTGTGGAAGTTCAACATGTCATTATTGTTTGGTATTATGATCTAGCAACTAAAGCTGTGGAAATAATCATAGTGGTGTAAAAGCCTTTGAAATGTAGTGGAGTAGAAGTAAGTAGTGCCTGTACACAGTTAGCTTGAATATTTAAAATATGGAAGAAAGCAGGAGTAGTAGTTTTTAAGTATGATATACTGTGTGAAAGCCTGTCAAAGCGTCAGTGTTGGCTGAACAGTGTACTAAATTTCCATATGCAAACATTAGCTTCTAGCACTATTTGAAAGTCATACTACCATGCTGTAGCTTCAGCCATTATTCTGCTCTGAACAGTCATAAGGATGTGTGACTGTGGTAGGATAACAACGCACTAGAAGGCTAAAAGTAAAGGTATGATGCATTAAAACTACTCTGACAAATACAATTTACACAAAAAAGTTACTTGAGCACATGTTGAGTAAATGTAACTCGTTAGTGCCCACGTCTGATTAAAAATAGGCTAGGTCAGTTCAGTTTAAGAACCGCACACACAGAGTTCAAGAGTTATCTAGCCTAACATTATTAATTAACAGGTCAGTCGTAGCCCAGATAGAGGGTGTAGTTTGTGTGCGGAGGGTGTTTTGGGCTACATTCAGACTGCAGGCCAAAGTGACCCAAACCCGATTTTTTTTGCTCATATGTGACTCAGATCTGATCTTTTTTATAAAGAATCCGATACAGATCGACTCTTTTTAAATGCGACCTGAGGCTGGACACTCAGATCGGAATTGATGTCACTCTAGAGCAGCTGTTCTGCTGTAGATGGAGCCACGGTGAATAGAAAAACTCCACTAAAGCCATTATTATTCGTGTGGCTTTCTTTCTCATCCACCTTGCTACCATCTGTTCACAAATTCCCTTTCTTCCACCTGAAATCCACCGGGTCACAAGCTCTCTTCTGAGGTAAGTGCATGCTATTTGTCCGAGTGGAAAAAGTGGACAGGCAGAGACAGTGAGTTGTGGGGAAGATGCGTTGTACACATAGACTGTATAAAAGAAGTGGGCGTAGTCATCATGATGTCACCCGTTTTGTTTGGACGATAGGGTGCTGCCATGTTGAGTTTTTGCAACCAGGAAGTGCCCGGACCATATTTGGAACAGACGGTGGAGCGGCCGTGTTTGGAGCTAGCTAGCTAGGTGCATCTGTAATTCACATTAACTGTCATTTTAACTGGGCTGAAAAAAGCCACCTGTAGTCAAATGGAACATTTAGGCATTAAAAACATACATTTTTACAAGTTTCAGCTTCTTGTGTAAAATCTGACTTTTAAGTTACATGACTAATCTAAAAATATCCTAACCATCTGCATGTTTGTGTGTGATTCACACACTTCACTGCTCCCTCTCCCCATTTCTCAGCTTGCCCTCTCTCCCCTCCTAATTAAACACTGAGCTCATGGAGACAATTTGATCTCCCTCGTTAACAAGGCCTCATTAGGGCCCCACGCTTCATTTTCTTAATGAACTGATCAAGTTAAATGGAATGGAAAGTCAGGACTGGGAGTTTAAACACAACTGCACACTCTGCTGAAATGGAGAGTCACAGTGTGTTGTGCATGCTGAGGGGGGCCACTCTTTTTTAATGTCTTTTTAACAACATTGAAAAGTCTGCCAAAATCTGGTTGAAGGTAAAAATATGGCCGAATGAAGACATTATTTTTAGCTGTTGTTTAGCTGTTGATTGGTCAGCTTATTTATTGCTCAATAGACTCAACGTGGATAACTCAAGTGAACAATAATTCATTTTAGTCCTTACAAAACATATCTATATATATATCTATATATATATATATGTTTAAAATAAAACTTGCTACGTATAAAATGAAGGTAATAAAATGATAATTTGATTGGACTTACTGTAGTTGCAGGCACATGTGATATTTATTTAAATGATGATTTAAAAAACAAAGATACAACAAAGAATATTTAGTAACATTTTTAAAGAAATATCTTCTGATCCAAAAACTAGGGCACATCATCAGTGATGTTACCTGAGGTCATAGGGTACACCCTTGACCGGTTGATCAAGCCTCAGCATCTCCCATGGATCCCCTCTCTTAATCAAGAGCCACCTGGAGACTTTCTCTGCAGCCTCTGTGCTGTTGAAGATGGCTCTCCTTCTCTTCTCCCATGAGATCCCAAGTGCAGTAAAAGCCCTACAGAGAGACTGGCATGCAAAGAATCTGCACCCAAACTCCACTGGTTAGCACCAAGCCTTCCAGCCTTTTCTGTGGCAGTCGCTCACTAGGCCTTCGTACTTATTGACTGCTCCCACAAGAACTCCATGGCGTAATCTTGACTCTACGTCTTCCACTGCAGCCTCTGTTCTCCACTTCCTGCCTGCCTTGACCTCTACCCCTGCCTTTCGTGCAGACTTTCGGGTCAGATGATTCCCGGAACTGAAGCACCTCCCTTGCGCGCAAAACCTTGAACTCCTTCTCGAGAGATTTCGGGGGAAGAGTCTTTCATGTATTTCCATAAAGGCAATGCTTCTCAAACCTTTTCCTGGCTCTCTGAGCTTGACCTGATGTTGCAGGAATGCTGGTCAGCTGCTTGGTGTCCCTGTTCCTTTTCCTCCACTTCACAGCTTATATGCTCTGACTGCCATACCAGTGAGCCTAGCTCTTTGGCGGTGGGGTCAAGTTGCACGTTTGGTATTATAATTTGTTGGCACTATTGAGTACAGGGGGATGGTAATGGGATGGAAGTCAGGGTTTTAGATTCAAAGCTGGCTGGGAGTGTAGTGGTAATGGCAGTGAAGATGGCGAGGGCTGTGTGGAATGGAGGGAAACATGGCTGTCAGGCTGCTTTTCATTTTATCGCTCTATACTATGCTATAGATGCTATAACGTTGGAGTACACTTATCTGAGGACCTCACTTGGAAAGTGAACACAGCATGTTTGGTGAAGAAGGCCCACCAATACTTTTTCTTCCTGCGTACACTCAGACGCTTAAAACTCTCCCACGAACATCTGAAACATTTCTACCGATGTACAGCTGAGAGAGTCCTGACATACTGCTGCACAGTGTGGTACTCAAGCTGCACAGCAGAAGGAGGGAAGGATCTACAGAGGGTGGTGAAGACGGCTCAGTGGATCGTGAGTGCCCCTCTTCCCCATCTGAACAATATCCACTCTAGCCGTCTTCTCAGACCCACATCAATAGAGACCCTTCAGACCCAGGTTTAGCAAACTTCCTTCAGGCAGGCTCAAGGTCATCAGGACGAGGATGAACCGCATAAAGAACAGCTTTTTCCCAAGAGCTGTGGACATGCTGCTGAAATTTCGAATGTCGATGATGTGATGTCAAACTGTACTTAACACACACTGAATGCACTTTATTTTTTTACTATTTTATGCAATCCTTTTATGCCTTATTTATTTATAGATGCGACTTTCAAGCTGTTTAAAGTTCAATGGTTTGCTCTAAACTGCATTTCGTTGTATTTTATATGCGACAATAAAGTCTCTCGCTATCTATCTATACCACACATGCTTCCTATGCTAACATAACCTAAGCTTCAGTTTTACAATGGTGGTTCAGTTCTTAACGGGGTCATCGACATCGCCATGGTAACTTGAACGCCTAACCTGCTCTGGAGCAGGTTATGTTTCGCACTGCCTACTGACCAAACAGTTCTCTTGGAAAATGGCGTCACCAATCGTACAAGATCCTGCAGACTGTGAGAAGTTCTTCTTAGTGAGTTGGAACGACTCAATACCCGATACTGGACAGGTAATCGTCCAAAAACAGCGGTTCTTTGTGTCAACAGAGACCATCTGGTGGGCCTCCATTTTTGTGAGGCCGGCTTAGCCAATAAGTTTCGTTTCTGAAGTAGAGAAGAAGAGTTTGTGAAAAAATGTTTTGAAGATAACTCCCAATAAAAGGGAACATAAAAGCAGTAACTATGGCCAAAACATGAACATTATAAGATTGTGTAATAACTGTTGTATTCCAGTTGTATTAGAAGATATTCAGGTGCATTGTAATCTACCTTATGATGGTTTTGATGGTTTATTGCATTAAAATGTAGCTTTTTTTTACCAGGCGAGGATGAAAATATCATATCCCAGACCACAAGTATGTCTGTTTCACTCAGCCACTGTTTGTTTGCAGAGCTAGTTGTTACATATTAGCTAACAGTAGACCAGCATAACGTCAGTTAACTTCAACCCTGCCGGGTTCTTTGTGAGAAAACAACCGATTTGTTTGAGAGTTCCTGGTAAAATTGTTGAAGCCATTACCTCAGGTTAGCAGTGATACCAGAGGCTTCAGCGTGGACAAGAGTACGGCTGGTTCAGGAAGAGTGACGTTTTCTTCTTAGGACGGCATAACGGTGACAGAGAGTTGAAAGTGAAAACACGTCACACTGAAAAGAAAACTGACACTGAAAAACATGTGACATGAAGAAAAAAGGAGAAAAATGAGATCATTTTTAATGCCTTTGTTTAATTTTTTGGTGAAACTTTCTCAGTGCTAATACGACTTTTTCAGATACACCTGTTTCAGGAACACTTTACAATGCTGTACACGGTGTGAGGGGACCTGAGGGAAAATGAGCATAACTGCTAAGATGGCACGGCTACAGTGCTGCTGTAATCAGAACTAACCAGCTACTGTGCTGTCACACTCCACGTTTCTCTGCTGGAATAGATGGATCCCCAAAGGGGACATTTGTTTACACAAAGTGCATTAGGCAAACAATACATAGTGTGTTGTTAGCGAGGTGTGACATTTAGAAACCCTTTCCCATTGAAGTGTCCTGCAACCAGATGGGATTAGAGTGAGAAATGGGGTGGGCATGTACTATGAGAGTGATGTCTTTTGGGATCTTAGAGGTCAGTGGTTTGACAGTCACTAGAAGCACGTTTATCTCTGTCTCTTTCAGACAGTCACTGTGTGGGTACTGTGTGTCAGTACACAGTCGTAGCCCTGTTTATAGTCCCTTGGCCTGTGTGTTGTGTTCACTGCCAGAGAAAAGCAAGTAATGTCTTGCCACTAATTTAGTGGCAATTACAGCCTTGAACTCTTACATTTTAAGAGTAATATTTAATCACATTTTTGCACCGCTTGGTAGCTATTACAAGAATTTAGAAATGATAGCTGTGTGTTACAGGACATGCTCAGTGTGAGTGCTGTGGGTAAAATGTAATGGAGGCTGAATGAATGCTCTGCAGCAGGATTCTATTGTAGCTCGTGGTTGAATTGCAGTTGAGCCAATGCTTCAGTCCACTTGGACTAAAAAATTGCAACAACATCAGTCAAACTGGACGTGATCCTTGAGAAAATACTTTTGTCTTTGTTCCTTCAGATCAAAAATAAATGGGGGTTATTCAGTGGAAACAAGTGTGATGGCTGGCAGTGCTTTGAGGGAGCTGTGCCCAGAGCGGAGCAGCTGTTTGTGGAGTTGAAACCCCCTCTGGCCCTCTGATGTCTGTAGCCCACACAGCCTGCCTCGCTTAACTTCGTCCTTCAGGATCTTTCTACAGTGAAGGATGGATGGAATTCCACATACAGTTCCTTCACCCACTTCATTCTTGCATGTTTCTGAGCATGCACCTGACCCTGTGGTGCATCTTTAACTATGCTTTCAGGAGGAATGTTATTATTTTCACTAGTGCTCAAGGGTCCACCACTCAGAATGCCACTCCCCAGAAAATCAAAGTGTCTCTCTTCTTTAAACAAGAGGCTTTAAGGATTGCCAGCAACGAGCCATTGCTGGCAATCCTGCCTGGCTTGTCCTCCTTTATCCTCCTACTCATCGCCATCTTCGTCTCACAAGGATGAGAGGGTCCTGGCATTATTTCACAGGTTTTCCAGTATGTGACCAGCCTGTTCAATAAAGCTTTTAACAAGGGAATGGAGCGTGATGCATCTGCCCACTCTGGTTTTCAAACTGTGTGTCTCTGTGATCTAACCTACACAATATTTTCCTCTCAACTTACTCTTCTTAAGCGACGCTCTGTATACGCAGCTGGCCAATCACAGCCAATCACAATATAGGACTCGCTCCAACTGCAGTCCGACACTTTCATGGATGCGCTCCACTAACTCATATGGGAATGGTATCGTTTTCTAGCTTGTTTTTGTTGTATTTTTCCAAGACATGGTCAAACGCTCTTCCTGGGGCTCTTAATTACAATGCTACCCAGAGAGGTTGAAAGGAAAAGTACGATTTATTCCCTTTTCCAAACCTAAAATAAATAGAGAAAAGTGCTGAATGTAATGTTATAAAGCCCTACTGTTTTTGCTTTTTAATGACTGTAATAGTGAACAGAGGCCTACAAAGCTGTACAGGAACAGTGTTGATCTTTAATATCGTTGTCCTTTGTCTCAATCGTCAGGTGATGCAGTGGTTCACTTTTCCTCTGTGATCGGTAGCTTTAGCTTCTGTCTTTATTTGTTTCACGTCAGTTTGACTGCCTGAATACAACTTTCCAATGTATAATGCAAACCTTTCTGCCTCCTTTCTGAAGTTGCTTTCTTTTTTTCTCCAAATATTAGACGATATTTCTTCAGGGAGTGCAGTTGACAGTTGCAGCACAGTAATAAATCCAACAGGTCCGACAGTTTGTCTGACTTAGCAACAGTAACTAAGTAACTAAGCAAAGGAACAATTTCGACACAAACTCACACACCCCACTTAAGCAGCGTTGCACAAAATTGGGTGGGATCCCTCTTGAACAACTGAACACTCAAAAGTGAGTATGCGTTACATTGAAACAGCTGCAACGTAATGCTCGCATTGATTGTAACCTACTTTAAAACAAGACTACTTGATGTAGGGACAGACAGACGTCTTGGATCAGATGATCTCAGTTCTCTCACAGTGTGATATGGGGACAGGAGTTCTGTAATGTAAGCAGGGACGCGACCATTTAATACTTTGTAGTCAAAGATCAGGATTTAAAAATCCATCCTGTAGCTAACAGGCAGCCAGTGTAGGGAGGCTAGAAGGGGAGTAATGTGCTCCCTCTTTTTGACCTTGTCAAAACTCTTGCTGGTGCATTTTGTTTGTCTGCATTGTTTTAATCTGTGAATGAGAGTAGAATGAGCTTCAGTGTTTCAAAGGCTGCAGTTAAATCAAGAAGCAAGAGGATGGAGCAGTCACCCGAGTCGGCGGCCAGCAGGAGGTCATTATTTATTCTCATTAATGCAGATTCAGTGCTTTGAAGAGCTCTGAAAGATGTAGTTTTGAGCCAGGTGGGACAACAGTTGGTTAAAAACTACTTTTTCAAGGATTTTAGAAAGAAAAGGGAGTTTTGAGATTGGTCTGTTTTAAAAGTGAATAACTGCACGTTTGAAATATTGGAGAAGTTGGCCTGTTTCCAGGGAGATATTAATAATTGCATGAATGCTGGGGCCAGTGGTTGATTTTCGCTGGAATAATGTCAAGAGAACAGGTGGAGGTCTTCATAGAAGAGATAATGTGATGAAGTGCTGGAAAGTGACTGCTGTGCTCTCAGAGGAGACAGTCTATTTACAGATGGAGTAATACTAGCTCGGATGTTTCTGAAGTATTTTGTCTCTAAAGATGATTAAAATATCAGATGCTTCTAAACAACAGGTGTGAGTGGAAGTGTTGAGGTCAACACACTAAAAAGGACCCTGGGATTATGATGTTCATAATATTTGAGAAGTATTGAGCCCTGGCATTTTTGACAGCCAGTTGGTATTTATCCAAAAGATCTTTCAGACTTTGGAATGAGATCTGCAATTTTTCCCACCTCCACCTCCGCTCTGCCCTTCTGCATGCTCTCCTTATAGCTCTAGTATTATTATTATTAAGCCATGGTGAGGCCAAAGGCCTGCGATTAGACAGGCTGGGGGAAGGTGGTGAGACTGCCTGCTGACCACTCTTCTTGTGGCCCCTGGCTACTACCTCATTCCAGATAGGCAGGGAATTGGGAGTGAAGCAGGAGAAAGGTTGAGGATCCCAGTGGACAGTGTCAAATATGGTTCATTCATTCTTATGGTTCAATAAGTTCATCGCAGATATCTTTTGAGCCTGGGCAGAGGCAGTGTCATCAAAGTCAGAGTCTATGGATATCCTCCTTGACTGTACTCCCCCCTTTTATAATCTGTCCTCATAACTACCAAATTGTATTAAATTTTTATATATATTTAGATTAATTACATTGCATCATTGTTTTTTGCAATGGCATTGTGGTATCAAAATACAGTACATTTCTCATGGATAAGGACAGATATTTGTACTTTTGAAGCATATATTATTGCACATATACATTTAAATGTGTACTATTTATGAGGATCTATTGACAGAAATGCAATATGATATACATAACTGTGTTTTCAGTGGTGTATAAAGACCTTACATAATGAACCGTTATGTTTTTATTACCTTAGAATGAGACATTTCTATCTATATACGCCACGGGTCCTCAGATGAAATTGGCCATGTTTCTACAGTAGCCTGAATGGACAAAAGACTCTACAGAGCGTGTTTCGTCACTACGCTGAAGTACTCATTCATAATCAGAATCGGTCTTCCATACTGAAATCGTTATTGCAAATAGAGAGATAAAGTGTGGGTTTGTGCAAAATCACATATCGCGCATACATATTTTGCAAACATGTAATTCATAAATATGGTTATAATCCATGTAGAGTCTACGTGTTGTTTATATGCTCTGATAATGCTGATCCAACACATCTTTGTAGTAGCGTCCATGTTGATTCCACATTCCGACTTAAGAGCACATGAACACACATGAACACAACATGGGAAATGGGACCATATCATTATGCACTTTTCAGCCGCTGGGAGAAACTACACTAAAATCTTACACACTTAAAATGGTGCTTTATTCACTTAAACTAATCAATTAGAGCTAAAAGAATACATCCTCAAGATTTTGAATAAACCACTCAAAACATGCTTTGTGTTAAAATCTCCACCATTCTCTTACTGTTTGCTAAATAAAGACTTGAAAACATTTGAATAAAATGCAAACAGCACAAAACACAATGGCTGTCTTCTCTCCTTGGCCTTCATCGCTTTCTCCCTCTATACTCTGCTCTGTCTCTTTCTCTGTTTACCATTTATTTGTTCTCTGCTCTCCTCTTCTCTGTGTGACTTTCATTTTCTTGTATCTCTCTTTGCATGCTACCTTGCTTTTAACTCTAAGCTCCTTCATCTACCTCTGTCTGTGCTGCCGTTGCTTTTTGCTGATGCTGAGCGGATGTCGTTCCAGTGCCCGTCCTTGAGCTTCTTGGAGGTGGATAAAAGCTTTAGAGGCGCTAGCTACTTGGACACGCACAGAGAGACTAAAACACCAACCACCATTGTTGTTGGGAAGGTTACTTTCAAAATCAGCATTTGGCTCTTCTTCCCTTGGAGAGTCCTCTGGTGTTATTGTAGGTTTCCAACATTAGGGAAATGTGCTTATTTTGCTTTCTTTCCTAGAAAGAAATAAAAAGATCAACACCACCAATATTTACAAAAATGTGAGGGGAGTACTCAGTTTTGTGAGATACTGTACATGTGTTATAACTGAGACTGTGGCCAGCTATCAACCATGAGGAATACTAAAAATATATCTTAGTTTACCAAACCAAAACTTTAAATTAACAGCACATCTCAAGTTTAGTCTTGTTTTGGTGGAATTTATCAAATAGAGGGTACGCACATGACACAGAACGCAGTTACGCTCACTGAGTGGCAGAAAGACGAGCAGCAGTGTGAGCTTGAATCAGCTGAAACACAAACAACACATCTAAAATGGGAAAGAGCTGGACCGCTGGTTCCTTGGTAAGCAGTAAAGATCACTGTTGAGTCCGACTGCCTTTAATATGAGCAAATAATCACTTGTTTCACTCCTGCAGCCATGGTAACAGATGTTTTGCTACTCAGTCCAGCCTGTTCCGGAAGGGGAAGTGACATCAACGCAGACCCTCTATAGGCAACTTAACTAGTAGGAACACCAGAAAAAAGCGCACAGCAGTGCACTGCCAGTTAGTCACTAACTAGTGACTGTTTGAACCTGAAATGGAACCAGATATCCACGAAGATCAGCAAGGCCTGTGCCTGACCTCTCAGAGCTAATGAGGCTCTACAGGTAAAGAGACGCTGTTTGTTGGCATCAGAGGAGCAGTAGTTGGCACAGTTGAATGCAGCTAAATGGTTTACAAATGCTGATTTCCACTCTGAATTCTGGCAGATACCTCCAGCAGAGGAAACAAACAAGGAGCTCATTACATTCATTTCACCCCTGCAGGCGTTGCTGCCTCAATACCTTGCCATTTGGCATAGACTCTGGCCCAGAGTACCTCCACAGATGCCTGTCTCAGCTGCTGGATGCACGCCGGTGGTATAATAATCACGAAGATGATATTCTTGTGCATGTGGAGGGAAAGGGCGCAGCATGAATAACATTCATGTTTTTGTTGCGGCTCCAGGAAGCTGGCCGGATGCTAAGTGAAAAAAGGACCCTTGCCAATGCCAGAGCATCAGCTGACACATGGGCAGCCCTCACACAAAGACCGGTCTATACTAAATAACACCCTGCTGCCCACAGCCCGCTGGAAATGGAGCAATGAAATGTGGAGAGGGAGTCACTGGCTCTGTTTGGACTTAAAGGAGGTTCAGCTCATTACTGAATGAGCTTCAATTTTCTATAGAGAGATACTACAAATGAATAGTGGTCCTGCTACAGTCTGAAGCATTTGGTAACCTCCCTCCTAGGCATCACAGTTTCTGGCTAAGTGTGTCTCCCTATAAGACTGCCTAGACATGACAGACAGACTCATGATCATAAAGGCAAGCCATGAATAATAAACGGAGACACACAAAGAAAGATTAAATGAAATACCACTGTGAATGATAATACAACAATAACAAGAAAATATATAACCAATGAAATAAACAGGCAGCTCAGATCAAATCAGAATGTGCTTTCTGATAAAAGTGCATTTTTTGAAGAGACTTAAAAGAAGACACTGACAGTCTAATTTCCTCGGGCAGGTCGTTCCAGAGCCTCGGGGCTCTGACGGCAATAACAGAAATGGGAGCTGCTGGAAAATGAAGCTGAGGCATTTATCAACACAGTAAGAGACAAGCTGCTGGCTACTTAGGCTGAATTACAATAAGCCGCAGCAGGGGCGGAGGCAGACATTGAAAACATTCAGGGCTTAGCCCAAACCTAGGGGGGTCTGGGACATGCTGCCCCGGGGAAATTCTTTTCACATTTATGGAAGCTATGTGCACTATTTTTAAGCCATTTAAGATCATTGAATGTCTAAAAATCTGACATCATTTGAGAAAAATATGAGAGTTGCCCAGGGAAAAAAACATCCTGTAGAGCCTAGATCCTGTTTTTTATCAAATAGATTTCCAACTGTCTTTGTGAAACCATAACACAACCAATGTTGGGGATCAACAGTTTTCACTCCTGCCACCTAAAAAGAGGCAAACAATGTCTCTAGTTAGTGCTGTTACATAACATAAACTGCGTAAACAGAATTATTACTCTTGGAACCTACGTTCCCAGAATGAATGTTTAGCTGACAAATCTGCTGCATCTGAATCCATCCCATAATAATATGGGCTGCTCTTATAGCATTATAACTTGGTATCAGGAGGAAATGTCCTCATGCTAATTATGATTACCGTAAAACTTCAATTAATAGCCGAGTCCCACATAACCGCCTACCTCGAGGTAGGCGGTTATGTGGCCAGGAAACGATCGTTTCCTGGCCTGGTGTGGGAACACATTTTGACAAATAAACGCAGGTCTCCATTAAACGCCTGGTCTGGTTTTTCTTTGGATGTATAAAACCTCTTAAACCCTGCAGGGTCGCTGTTTTAGCTGCTTCTAAGCTGCTTAGATCGTTAATACAAATATTAATGGTTAAACGTATGATCAGTATGTCAATATGGACATGCTGCACATCGCTAGACCGGTTAGATTCTCCACAATTCAATCGTTCAGTTCATTTATCGGAAACAATGAGCCTAATTCTTATAGATTTACCGGTGGAACCAGCATGGTACAAGAGATGAAAAGGAAAAGAGAAGTGCCGACTCCCGCTAACATAAAAATGTATCCAAGTTATGAATCCTGTCATGTGAAGTCCATCGCTCTCTGCTAACTTCTGCCACTCTTCTCTCATCCTGCACCCTGTTGTTGTTTTAGTTATGTTGCTGCCTACAAAATAAAGTGCATAAGCCATCTGTGGAGCTAGTCATTTATTTGATTATTGGATAATTTTTATACAAGTAATATTCTGTTTGAAATAAATAAACTGCGTCATAGTAGCCTATTTCAAAATATAGGCATGTCCCAAATAAAGGCAGGGTCAATTCAGTGATTTTAGCAAATAAAAGCCCAGGCTATTAATCAAAGTTTAACGGTATGTCTTGTAAAACTTTCAAAACTGTCCACTGCATGGGAATGCTGTTCCAGGACTAAAAGTCAGGAGGGGGAATAGCTTATAGCTTTACACTAATGCGTGTTCATAAAACAAATTTCATTTATTGTGCTTAAACGCAACCACAAATCCAGCTACTGCACATACAGCCAATGTGAAGGCGTGACATTGTAGGGTCCCTGGAACCAGTGAGTCTGTGTCAGCGTCATGGCCACCAGCTACAGGTATACTGGAAGTTGCAGTGTATCAATGTTGATACGCGTCCTGCGTCTCTGATGCACTCAGTCTGAAAGGACAAAGGAACTTAGAGGCGGGTCTACACAGGAGGCATTTCAGCAGGCTTTTCAGTAATCTGTCTTTGTGTGTCTGATTGAACAGACACACCATGCCTCTATTTTAATCAATCCAGCTGTCACTTGTGTTTCACTGTGACCCGAGGCATATTTGTACGCTTCAAGTCTATTTTTTTCATTTTTGCATGTGTAACCGCAGTGATTGTGTGTTGGGCTCTGATAAAACTGTGACCTACACTCAATAATGTGCCTGAATGCATCCTGTCAGTACAGAGCACTGATGCTGCTGCAATGCTAACATTCAACCTGTGTAAACATTGTGTAATTGTCAGTATGATAAATACTTTACCAAATAGGAAGCAGCATCAAATACAATTGTGAACCAGAGTTACAGGAGAGTCACACTTGCTCCTTCGAATGAGTAATCTTGCATTTTCTTAACAATATTTGCAATGACTGTTATTTAGACTGACTGTTGATGCCAAAAAATAAATAAAAATAAAATAAAAAATCTTGAGACAGATGCAGCCAAATGCCAAAATAACCAACAGGCTGCAGTAGCTTCAACATCAGCTGCAGTACCCAACCTTGTGCAGTCACAGGCACCTAAAGGGATTAAAGGAGAGCGTTTGACAGCGCAGAGGGACAGAGTGAGCAGGAGAGGAGTGGAGGTGAAGCGGAAAGCATGGAGTAGCTTAACAGGGACCTGCAGGGAGGTAGGGGGCCATGCCATATTGATGATGATTACTTCAATTAAGGTCAATGATGATAATATAATCATAACACTATCATAAAGTGAGACTTACTGCTGATGATCACTCAGTCAGTCAGTGACTGTCAAATTGCACATCATAAGCTATCTGACATTACTTTTGTAGCTAGCATAGTTCCATGCAGTCACAACTTCGGCTAACTGTCCTAATGACTGACTTGGTGACGTTATTTTGAGCCCATGCTGCTGTAAGATAACTAGGTCCAAATGTATCATTTTAAAATTATTAAGATTATTAGGCTATGGGTTCCCTTCATAAAGATGTGACTGGATGTTATGGCCAATTATTCAACCCCTGTAGCATGCTACTAAAATGAATGAATGCTTATGTATTAAGAAAATGCATGCCATGCCTTCATTGAATAAACAGCTGTTTGCTCAGTCCCAGTATGTTATTACTGAAACTGTACAGCTTTGTCTGGACTTAATAATAAAAAAATGTTACTTCTAGCAGAGTTTTTTTCTTTGACAATTGCTTGTACTTGTGTAATCCATGGCCACCTCTGATCCTCAGGGAGTCAGTAAATGAGTGTGAATGAGGACACTGATCCTCTTGCACTGGTACACTTATCCACGTGCCTTACTACTCAGCTTTATAGTGGTTCGGGGGAATATTACAGTAGGTACACATTTTTAAGAGGACTGCAAGGATGGTGAATTGGTGAGGGGTGTCTGCCTGTGCCAAAAATGCCCAGGCTGGTTTTTTTTGTCCCAGTCCAGCCGTGCAGTAAAACAAGTAGCAAGGTTGAGTTTTATTGTTTGAGCACAGATTTGTAAGACAATGTGCTAATTTGTCTATCATAACTAACACAGTCTTGCTTTGAGTCCCCTTGCACAACACTTTCACTGATTCACTAAAGGTAACACAGGAAAGAGTTCAATGCCAATCACCAAAATGAACAGAGAATTTAGGTTTTTCTCTATTTTTCTTTAATTTGCTGTGTGCCTTAGTTGCCTACATGTGCACAGAAACACATTTTCAGTAAGTCTTGGATACACGCATGTAGTAATGTTTAGGATAAACTGACATGTTTAGTAGTATCACATGTTCATTAGTTACATCTGAAACAGCAGGATAAACAATGTGACCCATGATGGAGGATATTTAAACCTGCAACAAGTTCAGCTGCTGCTGAAGAGAGATAAAGCTTGATTACATGTTGATAACCTGAACATGTCCATCCTGTCTGTTCTGTCTGTCTGTCCCCGGCAGCTGCCAGTACTTTCTCCACGCAGAGCTTTCGTGTTTATCTGTTTAGCTCCACAGGTTGATAGTGGGTTAGTTGCTGCTAGGTGCGCACAAGATGACACCGAGATTCTGTTTAAACAAAATAAGGACACGCTGCATTTACAGGATCAAAGCCACCAGGCAATACAAAGACCAGTTTAAATTCTGAATAAATGCGCCTGTGGATGTAGAGATAACACTGAAGACAGTGTGTCCCATTTTCCCATTTTTTGATGGTTTTTGAATATTTTAAGTGGAGACACATGCTATATGTTATATTGCAATTCATTCATTTGCTATGCCAGTTATGTTCAGAAGGGTACATATGCCTCACAGTAAAAAGATACTGTGTGGAATTGGTATGCTCATTCCAACATTATACTGCATATGAAATCCCACTTCCACCTCTTGCGTTTTTTCAAGTGACTACAGATTCCTTTGAAAAGTAATGCTTGGGGCTTTCATAATGGGGGCATCTTCAGCTGGGAGTCAGACAGGCACTGCAGAGACTTCTCTGGCGCACAGTCTCAGATCTGAGCAGAGAACCTCCAATTATAAAGCCGCTCTGCGACATGATGATGTCAGCCTGGGTTCACACAATTTACACTCAGAAGCTGTGAGGCAGCGGCTGTTTGCTTGGACAGCACTTACTGCTGCCACAGCTTGACTTGCATAAGTTCCTTAATGAGTTTGATGAAAACTTGGCTCAGGCAAATGAGGCACAATAAATAAATAAACTAACAAACTTATCAGCTTGAGAAATAAGAGGCAACAGTGTGGGGGAGAGAAAGTCTAGCTCCTGTGAACTCCCATATTTATTTCACCCCTTTTTTGTGTAAAGTTTGGCATCTTTGTAGGTTAATTTTTCAACTTAAATTCATAAACGTCCATTTGGAAATAATGCACCATTTACTAAAAAGCAACACCTCCTCCCTAGGGTTTTTTGACAATTGGTTCTAAAGAAGAAGAACTGCTTTGATGAGCGGGGCCCCTGTGCTTTGAGAGGCCCAGACTGGCCTTTGGGACCACCAGGAGAAGTTGTGGTGTGGCCAGATGATTGGCCTGGACTGGCTGGGCAGTGTTAAATATGCAAAATGACACGCTCAAATTAGGTCACTCAGAACTGTAACTCACAAACATCAATCCAATGTTCAGTCAGTGTGTGGAGTGCACGTGGCCGAGCAGTGTGGAGAAAGAGAGAAGACACAAGGAGAAAAGGTGGAGCTGAGATGGAGCGCTTTAAAAGAAAAAAAGCCCTGGAGGAAAGAGCTGCTAAATGCAGCAAAATTACGTTCACGAGTAAGGGACATGCAAAAACATGCTAGATGTCATATTACAACTAACCTTCCTGAGTTGAAATGAATAAATGGCATCCACACTCAATCATGCTACGTAGGAAAGCAGGGGATGCGTGTGCATGGAGATAATGAAAAAATAAGGACCTGTATTATGTTTTCTGTCTGACAAAGGCAAAATATCAATCAATCAAAAAATTCGGATCAAAATAAGTCCAGTCAGATCTCTGAGGAATGCCAGGTGCAAAGCAAACACAGACAGAATGTCAGTATTATTACATTGTCCTTATTCTAGGTATCACAGGAATGTCAATTCAATTCAATTCAATTCAAATCAAATTAGCTTTATTGGCATGAATGTGTAACAACAATATTGCCAAAGCATCATACAAACTACACAAGAACAATCAACCCCATTCATTTGATATGATACATTATCATACATACATTACCCCATATGATGCATTATCATACATACATTACCCCATATGATACATTATCATACATACATTACCCCATATGATGCATTATCATACATACATTACCCCATATGATGCATTATCATACATACATTAACCCATATGATGCATTATCATACATACATTACCCCATATATTTGATTGATACATTTTGGAATGTCTTTATCTGAAGGGTGAAAGGAGGATGGGTGAAGAAGCAGCCTAGACCAGGCACACATCACACCAATTTACATCTTCTTCCAGTAGTGGATATGTGTACCTAGTTCTGGTTAGTTCAGTTTCTGCATCAAAATCAGCATGTTGAAATCAAACTTCACGCTCTATGACATTAATTAAACATGGTATATCTATGTCCTCTCTCCTTCTATCGCTTTCTCCAGGTGTTTTTGCCTCCTGAGCTGTAGAGTCTGGATCTGTGGTTGCAGTCTTCCTGCTACCCCCATGTTCCTGCTCACCACCAGCTGCTACAATTATTATTAATAGTCATATTATTGTTATCATTAATATTGCCATTATTGGTATTGTCCTTCATTTTTAGTGATCTTTAACCACAACCCCCCCACCCCCCCACCCAACCCCCAGTCTAGGTTCTGCTCAAGGTTTCTACCTGCTCTGTGCCCTTTGAGTCCTGGCATGGTTCGTTTCAGAGTCAGAGGTCATATGCAGGCTGTTTGGAAGATGGCATCAGTTCTGTGTGGAAAATTAAAATTGGACACCATCATATTTCCTACAACTTTTTCCTGTACAGGCTCCTGTCTGCCTGCCTGACCATGCCCTGATCTTTGATTCTTTGCCTAACCCGTGTGGTGAAGTTTGCTTGCTCAAGCTGCGTTCCTGGTTTTGACACCTGCTGGTGTAACAGGGATCGGCCTGATTTTGAGTGCAGTGAAAGTATGATGGGTGAGCACCTTGTGTGTTTGGTTTTCACATGGGGATGGGCTGATGATGGACAGGTATGCTTAGGTGTGACCTCCAATCTGCAGTAATTTAATCAGCTAGACAGACTAGGTGCAGTCAGTTTCTGCTTGTCTCCTTCTGCGTACAGTGTGCCAGAGCTGCTGCTGGTAATGCCTTAGTAATCGTACTATAATAAGATACACTCACCGGCCACTTTATTAGGTACACCTGTTCAATTACTTGTTAACACAAATAGCTAATCAGCCAATCACATGGTAGCAACTCAATGCATTTAGGCATGTAGACGTGATCAAGACAACTTGCTGAAGTTCAAACCGAGCATCAGAATGGGGGAGAAAGGAGATCTAAGTGACTTTGAACGTGGCATGGTTGTTGGTGCCAGACGGGCTGGTCTGAGTATTTCAGAAACTGCTGATCTACTGTGATTTTCACGCACAACCATCTCTAGGGTTTACAGAGAATGGTCAGAAGAGGAGAAAATAGTGAGCGGCAGTTCTGTGGAAACTGGAAACTGAGGCTACAATTCACACAGGCTCACCAAAATTGGACAATAGAAGATTGGAAAAATGTTTCCTGGTCTGATGAGTCTCGATGTCAGCTGCGACATTCAGATAGTAGGGTCAGAGTTTGGTGTAAATGACATGAAAGCATGGATCCATCCTGCCTTGTATCAACGGTTCAGGCTGCTGGTGGTGGTGGTGTAATTGTGTGGGGGATATTTTCTGGGCACACTTTGTGCCCCTTAGTACCAAATGAGGATCGTTTAAACGCGACAGCCTACCTGAGTCTTGTTTCTGACTATGTCCATCCCTGTATGACCACAGTGTATCATCTACTGATGGCTACTTCTAGCAGGATAATGGACCATGTCACAAAGCTCAAATCATCTCAAACTAGTTTCTTGAACATGACAATGAGTTCACTGTACTCGGTGTACCTAGTAAAGTACCTAGTCTAATACCACTGTATTACTACTTTTACTTCTGAGTTAAAGTCTCTTGTAGAATGAACTTACAGAGAATAATGACCTGAAGCTTATAGTGAATTTCAGCTCAGTGTTTAGCTGTCCGGCTGCAAATTTACTATTTTGGTTCACTCTCACGGTGTCCTTTTCAGCAGCAGGCAGCTGTTTCAAAAGGAAAGGTCGATGCCCTCCCCCTGTCCACGGGTCAAAGTGTCCTGTGGCAAGACACTGAACCCCAAATTGTGACGCCCACAGCTCCTCACTGAAGGGGGAACGGAGAGAGAAAGAGAGGAGAGAGAGAGAGAGGGAACGCAGACAGACAAAACAAAAACCCACCAAGCAGACCTCATCTACACAAAAAGGAAAAAATAACAAACCTCACTCACTCACACCAGGTCACTACTGGCCTCAGGGCAGGGGAGTCGTGACAGTTAGATTTATTGGTTGACTAATGATTACTGCAATTACTGCAATACAGACCTTGCACATCCTGTATGTGTTTGTACATTTGTAAAATAATTACACAGTTTGTTTGTAGGTTATTAATGTTATATGTATACAACAGCATGTATATTTTGCAGACACAAATGGTCCTAAACAGGGGCCTCCAGTCAAACCGTTGCAATTCTGTTCGACAACTAAATAAAGTATTAAAAGCTGTAAGTATTACTAACAAATGTTTACTCTGGTTTGATTGAATATTTTGGGACATGCAGAAAATTGTCATAATTCACTTGTTTCTGCATTTGAATTTAGTTTGAGTCATTTGGCAGAAAAGTACTAGTAGTAGAAGGAGTGTTTCACTGCAATACTGTACAGCTCAGCATGGACAGAAACTGTGTAAGTGAATTTGACTGAAGGAACTTCAAAAGCTGACACTCCACTCCTGATGACAGCTGCCATGATGAGAATGTCAATAGTAATGATGAATAATCATTTCCACTCGGAGCTGAAGAATGGCACTCTGCAGAGAGGGAGGAGATGGATGGATAGACAAGTGTATGAGTGGAGGATCTTAGGGAGGAAGGGAGGGAGGATAGCAATGAGTCATGATAAAGACGACATGATTGATTTGTGACGTGTGGCTGCAGAGGGAGAGTGTGCAACACACTGAGATACTGAAGAGATTCATGAGGCTCATAAAACATCAGAGAAATTGAGAAAGAATTTACAAATTCACCCTCACACAGTCTCTTGGAGTTTAGGGTTGAGTTTCGTCAGTCTTCACTTAGCTGTCAGTCTTCATGCTGAAAATGAAATCAATTTTATTATCTCTAAAACAAACTTAAGTCAAGGTCCACTCACTAGCTTCTTTCAGAGATTGGGCAGAGCAGTTGTCTCCATGGCAACGGAGCAAACTCCATCCACTGACGAAGACCACGAGATGCTGTTGATAGATCTGAAAGAAGCTAGTTAGTGGATCTTAAGTGCAATTACAGACAAGGTCAATGCAAAGACGCAAATTCGTGGAGGATGATGCAAATACGCTGGGAGCTCTGGACAAACCGGATTCTGCTCTGGTCGGGAGCTGTTTACTGACGGGTGGAGATCAGATTAAATTCTTCTAACTTTTAGGATTAAAATGTAGATTTAGAGCTCAGTTAAAACTTTATGGATACAGATTAATAACTCACCGCTCTGAAACTCTTGCTCCAGTCCATGTTGCCAAGCTGGTCGGCAACATGTAGCCTACAGCTGAACCCGAGCTGTTTGCCGGCTATTTAAATTGTCTGTTTTGTATGACCAACAGTCCAAAACTCAATCTAGATGTGACAATTAATTATCAGAATTCTTGCCAATTTCAGGCCACAAACATATATTACATATCAAGCCATAAAACATATAAAACAACACACAGACATCTAGTTCACTCTACATGGACAGCAAACTAACCATTATAACCATATTACAAATGACATTTGCAAATGCAAATGCAAAATATGCATATGCGATACGTGATTTTGCATGAATCAAAATTCTGAATACTTCTTTAGTACAGCCTCTTAGGGCCCTACATTACACCCAGAGCAAAGCAGCTCACAGTGCAGAGCAAATGTGGTTGTTAGTTTCAGACCAACACAACTGTAATTTTTACATTGAGCACACACATTGTGTCAGTAGCAAATATACTTGCGTCCATCTCTGCACCCACGGGTGGTCTTCAAATGAGGTGTGGTCAGGTGCCTTGTTGGCGCATCTTGAGCAGCAGAAACCAAAATCAAAAACCTCTTGTCTTGTTTTGACATTACAAAGGATCACAATAGCTGTGGTTGTGTATTGATATAAATTAAAATTTAAATGCTGCTTACATGTTAATGCATCTCCAGTAATCTAAACGCTGGTTAAATAAAGGTCTCTAAGTATTATATACTCTGAGCAAGAAAATTACATAGTAAATAATATGTAATAAACGTTTTCATAAAGTGATGGAGACATTCTGATTCTAACATGTCTAACATGCTATTGGTGGAAGGGCTGGTGCTGCTGGTGAGAGAGATGTTACTGAAACTATCGCCGGAGCTTCTTCTGCTGTTCCACTCTCAACCCTCCTGAAATACCAATCATTGAGAGGGAGTCCCCCCCGACTATGTCTACCGCTAGCGCCGAGTGTCGCCCCATGTCTGGGTTTGGGTCACCTCCTGTTGGGACATTTAATGGAAAGTCCTGACAGGAGGATGATTTCTTCATGTTCAACAGTTCACATACTAATGTCAACATAACATTAGGCTATGTTACAGGATAAGCAGGTAACTTAACTGTAAACTAAATTTGACATTAGACACCAAAGTTATAGTGTTGACAATCAAATATACAGGGTTAGACAACTTTTAATGAACATTTACTAATTTATAACAGTTTTCTAGTGTAGGTCCATCAGCAGGACCCCCAGATCCCCCCTTTGGTTTTGGGTTTGCGTTTTGAGTATGCGCTTCACACACACCTTTCCACCTTCAGAGCTATTCTGCCTTTCAACCTTGAAAACCTCACTGTTTTTCACACAGTCAGACTTTCATGTGCAAGGACATCTATTTACTCAGGCATCAGTGAAACAGCAGATCTGTCAGCACAGTTTAAATGCCATCCTTTGCTCTCTACACTCCATCTATGCCCTTTCACTGTCAGCCATGGCCTCAGTGTTTCTACAACCACCAAAAAGGAAATATGACATTTGCGTGTGTTTTGAGTTTTCTCCCCCATACTGAACCTGAGGGAGGACCAGAGAGCAGCTTTTATTTAAGCCATTTGAACTTTGGAAACAATATCTCAGACACTGCTGTTGCAGTGTTATGATGTGTGCGGGACCAGGACCAATTTAGGTTTATGAACATGAATATGAACACATAACCAAGAATGCTGAAGGGGTTGGAAGTCATTATTCATGACCTGATTTTTGATAAGGTCAAATGGTGAGGCAGCTTGTGGCAGCACTGCACAATTTAGAGAATTCAAACCTTATTAATTGTAAGCTAAAAAGAGTTTTGTGTTTTAGAAACTTTAGGTGACTTTTGATGACTATCAGCAGGTTTTAGCATTAGTTGCTCAATGTCATAAAGTTTTCATTGTGATAAGAACTTCGTAAAGCGTCTTCACAACAAGCTTGTGTCCACCAGAGTCATCTGAAACATTTAACACCTATTAAGATGTAATGCATATCTAGATAATACACTATGCATGCTCACCTATAGCGGCAACCTGACTGCACCTGTCTCCTGTATAGTAAGTGTATACTTTCAGTATTTATTATATTTGCTGTTTTCACATATTTTTTCACAAACAGCATCATGGAAAGGATCCCTATGAGTGACAACCACTGTTTTTAACAAGAAACTGAAGTCTTGCTCAAGGACAATTCTCCCTCTGAAATCTCATGAGAGGAGAGTTGTTGCAGGAAGATGTGATCAGAGTTGGAGAGAGGAGATTGTTGTGTTGGAGTCTATGTGTTGTGTTGGCGATAATGTAGACTACCTACAGATGTTAATAAACACACTTGGATTAATTGATCTAGAAAATGGAACTTTTAAAGGACATGGCCATTCCAGACATGTTACTCTTTCTTTATGCAGAGATTAACCAATTTAGACAGAGCATGATGGTAAACTAACCCAATTATATATTTCTATATGTATTATAAACAACAGTTTAAGGAAGAAAGAGAGGAGGAGGAACAGTAAGAGATGTAGGAGAAGGATGATGGACCAGAAAGAGTGACAGGTACAGGGGCCTGTGCGGGGCTGGGTAGGAAATTATCCATAGATAGAACTAGAAAATGGATTATTGTTGGTTATATTTATTACTGATGTTCGTAACATTCATATGTAGCTGCACAATCATTACAAGCAGAGTCAGGGTCCAGCACAGCGGAAGCTGATCCAGGGGGAGGCCCACTCAGAGCTGAAGATGAGCTATTTGATTTTTATGCACACACATACACACTGCTCTATTTTATGGGACTGCATTGTAGTTTTTTAATTATATTTAACTATTATAGCATTCTGACTGACTCGGGCTTGCCTGACCTGGTCTTGTTCAGTGCAGTGGTGCCTTGCTTATACAAACTTAAGAGGCAGGTGTCATAAAAAGTTTCTTAAAGGTCTTCATCATAATGAAATGGACTGTATACAAGTACAACACTATATGTTAAAATAAGCACAAATCTTTCTCTGCGCCTCCACACTCTCTGTCTCAAAGTCCCGGGCTGAATTTCAGTCCCAGGACATCCCTGATTGCCATTTACAGTAGCCAACAGCACTGAATATGCATCCCGCCCCACTTCCAGGCAGACTCTGTGCGGACTGGGAGTTCCCGGTGAGTGCGCACTGTGTCTCTCAGTCCACTGGTCAGAATCTGAAGAAAGAAGAATCAGAAGGAGCTTTATTGCCAAGTAGTGTTTTACACAGGAATTTGCTGTGGTGATAAGGTGCTACACATAGACGGACATACAGTTGACATAAATAAATGTAGAAGTCAAGTGACCCTTCGCTAAACCCCGCCCCCCTTAGTTACTGACAAACTGACAGACTTTTATTACAGCACTGCCACTGTCTATTACTGCACTGCCTGGAGAAATTTTGTCTAATTTTTTGGAAAAAGCGACCTTAGAAAGGAGACAGAAAGGTTTGCATTATACATTTGAAGGCTGTAATCAGGCTGTCAAACTGACGTGAAACAAATAAAGACAGAAGCTAAAGCCTACTGATCACATTAAAAGTGAACTACTGCATCACCTGATTGAGGCAAAGGACAATGATGTTAAGGATCAGAACTGTTCCTGTACAGCTGGGTAGGTCTCTATTCACTATACCAATCATTAAAGCAGAACAGTAGGGTTATATAAAGTTACATTCAGTGGCAAGTTAGCTAGTGTTAGCAAAATAACATTATATTAGGAACAATCCATAGTCTATATTTTTCTGGATTTGTTTTAGGTTTTGGAAAGAGAATAAATTGTACTTCTCCTTTCAACATCTCTGTGTAGCGACTGTAACTATTAATTTAAAGTGCCCCAGGAACAGCGTTTGACCATATCTTGGAAAAATAAATAAAAAAAAAAAAAAATGAAACTAGAAAACGACTCCTTTTGCATTAAAGTCAATGGAGCACAGCCATGAAAGTGTCGGACCTCATTTAGAGTGAGCACTATACTGCGCTGTGATTGGCCAGTTGCATATTCGGGGCAAAGCTTCGGTCCAAAGCAAATATGGAAGAATTTGTTTGTAGCCAATAGTGATGCAAGGCAGGAGCAGCCAGCTACATTAGAATGGATATGTTGCTGTTTCCTTTGTTACGTTCATTTCACTGGCTGACCCACATAATATACAATAATGCAACATAACGGTGCAGGACAACAACACACATTCAGTACAGTAATGTTAGTTATTATTAAACTCTTGTACTAAAGTACATGGATTAGTATAACTTCAAGCTGATAACAATATCACTGTAACGTTGCAGTGGAGTTTATCTTGATTTTCCAGCATGTTGGTTGACGCCGTCTCCGGTTCCATGCATGTGCATGTTCACCACGCTTGGAAAATAGTGGTTGCAATCTAAAACCTCACCGCTAAAGGCCACTGTAAACTACACACGGCCCCTTTAACAGACTTACCATAAAACTTCAATCAATAGCCCGAGTCCCAAACAGCCGCCTACCCTGTTTCCTGACCTGGCGTGGGAACACCTTTTGACAAATAAACGCAGGTCTCCATTAAACGCCTGGTCTGGTTTTTATAGAAGTTCTTTGGATGTAGAAAACCCTCTTAAACCCGGCGGCGTCACCCGCTTTAGCTGCTTAGATAATTAATACAAATATTAATGTTAGATTCTCCACAATTCAATTGTTCAGTTCATTTTATGGGAACTTCAAGATTTACTGCTGAGCCTTCTTATATCTGCATGGCCGACGCCGTTCCCTTTGAAGTGCTCCTTTAGTCTGAGTGTGTCCGTTTCTTGATTATTTACATTCCTTTAGTCTGAAAGGGTCACCGATCAAAAGAATCAAAACAGCTTTTCATAAAAATGAATCGAAGTTGTAAATCCTGTCATATGAAGTCCATTGCTCTCAGTCTGCGAACTTCTGCCACACTTTTCCCATCCTGCAGCGTGTTGTTGTTTTAGTTACGTTGCTGCCTTCAAAATAAGCGCATAAGCTGTCTGTTGGAGCTAGATCAAATGAATGACGTGTTTGATATTATTGGATAATTTTTATACAAGTAATATTCATTGTCATGATTCAGATAAGACCCAGGAATAGACTGGACACTTGGCAAACAGGCGAGGGAAGCTGACTGGGATCAGGGCGGAGAAGCAGGCAGGCAACGGGCAGGAGAGTGAGGTCCAGGAGGTAGGGGAGGAGAGTTGGTTTCCGACGGGATGAGGGAGAGAAAGGGAAAAGGGCCAAAACGAAAATGCAGCCACACCAAGGGGACAATAAAAACAAAACAGTCTCTCTCACACACACACACACACACACACACACACACACACACACACTCATCAGAATTCACGGTTAGGTCGGTTGAAATAAATAAACTGTTTCATAGTAGCCTATTTCAGTTTTGTGCAAGAGGAATTAAAGGCCTGTCCCATATGGACGTCTGTCACAAATATAGGCAAATAAAATCCTGGGCTATTAATTAATTAAGTTTTACAGTATGTTGTGAATGTGTGAATGTAGTATAAAGCAATTTCAGTTGTCAGAAGATTAGAAAATGCATAAGTACAATCCATTAATCTTTATACTAAGACCATCAATGTTCTAGCACCCGCTACAGGTGCCGCAACGGTCTGATAGACTGTCATATGCAGGAAGCAGTTTGTTGGAAATTTGTATCGTTGTGGTCTATATACAGTATCCGTGCCTCTGCTGAAGTATTTTAATTCCAGGTTCCATTCTGTTTCAAATATAAAATATCCAAATAAAAATTTTCTTTTGGAAAGATGGGCGACACGCTGCGGATGAGCCCTCCACGGGAAAGCAGACAGAAATCTGTCATCAAAGCAGAATATTTTCGTAGTCTGACAGCTAGGCATATACTATCGCCCATAGTATATGCCTAGCCTATGCCTACCATTTATGTTTATGATGACAGCACGTTGTGCTATTGCATGTAGTGATTATTTCTCAGTTTATAATGTCCATTCATTTATTTACTGCTGCTGCATGTCTCCCGTCCAAATGGACCACTTTGCTTTACAATGCCAAAATAAAACTAAACTCATATATAACTTTCCTATACAAGTTAAATATTAGTAAATGTATTTTAATAAACACTTCGCAGAATAAAATACATAAACACCGAAATAATGGAGGAAACTGTTTTTATTGACGCTGCTGCAGGCCGCCTATTTTACAGGTTCTGGTGTTCTGCTGGTGTTTGCACTATTGAGATTTATTACATTGTTATTTTTATGAACAAAATAGCTATTGTTTGTTGGTGCTTGCATTTGACATGAGACAAATATAGCCATAAGTGTTTTCCAATAATTGTTCTACCTGGAGATGACATGCGAGCTCTCAGAGACCAGTGTGTCTCGTGAGCTGGACCAGACAGCAGCCGGCAGCACTTGGGCATCTGGTGGTCGCACTGCTGAGATTTATTAAGCTACATTACAATTCTTATTTATTGTGTTTGTATTGTTTGAGTGATTTTAGACGTTGCTTACTGTTTACAGCCAGTAGCCTACTATTTACAACATCAAGATCTAGTTCGTATGCACAAAATAGTTTGTCAGGTGGCTGCGCTGGAAAGCGCTCTCCATCTTGATTGTTTGCTTCCCAAGTTGTAGGCAGGTAGGTCCTGCGAATTAAAGAACGGAATACACACACACACACACACACACACACACACAGCGGAGCAGAGCTGAGAGTCTGCTGGACACAATGAAAAATCAAAGACACGAAAACAAACCCTGCGAACTTACCGTATATGCTAATAATGTATAATATGGCAAGTGGCAGTCAGAGGTTGCTCACATATCTTGTGTGTTTTATTTTGGTAACTTCTAAACTTCAGAAAACACCAAACACATATTTAGGAAAAGTCATGGGCTGACAGGCTTGTAGTTTTTATTCAAACAGAGTTACTTGCATTTGTCTGTCAGACCGTCTAGGCGGTTCTGGTGTTAATCACTATCAGCATCGAGACTACGGCCTTACAAAGCCAGAAATTTGACAGTGATTGGGTCATCTGATAATCTGAAGTAATTTATGTAATACTAATTATGATGAATTTCTATACATTTATAACATTGGAGTGTATAAATATATAAAAGCCTTCATACAAATCTAAATAAATGCAAAAAAGTTTTCACACCTTAAATTCCAGAAGAAGACAGGTATGACTCATCAGCCAGCACCACACTTTTTCTGTTTAACAACTGAAAAAGATGGTTTAAAAATCTACTGTAGCAAAATAAAATAACAAGTTAAACCATGGTTAACAGAAACACACAATAACAGCAGCTGCCCGAGTTACTGAAAAGCCATCTAAATTGTAGCAGTGATGAATTAATCATTGCCAGCAGTGTGTGAGTGATGATGGGATGTGGGGGATGGGTCAGGCAGAACCGTGAGCTCCTCCACACTCCATCACTGAAGCGTTTGATAGGCTGACTAAGTCTAAAGCTGTTGAATTTTAAACTGTAATGAATCATGGTGGCTCTGATATAACCTATCTTACTCAATATCATCCTTCACCTCACTTGAACTGCACTTAAGCTACTGTATTGACACTAATCGATGTAAATATATGGCTATGGGTTACTTTATAGACAGGAACAGAGGAAAGTTTTGAACTTAACACTTTCAAATGACGGCTGGTTGTGTTTGTTCTTGTAAAACTTGACTTCTACTTTGCTGGATCCACAGTGAGACCATCGTTACACATGCATGTTACGCAGCTTAGCTTTGTTCAAAGAACTGTATTTTAAATACTAGTAGAGAAACCAACGTTTGTGGTTCTGACACAGAATGTATGATATTGCGAGCTGCTGTAGGTAGTTCACTCAGTTAACCGTGCAGCTAACTTAGCGGTCCTATTTATTGACTGAGTGAGGAATAGGCAACAGAGCCGGAGTCACTCAGCAGCCTCCCAGTTAATATGTCCAGACCAGGGCATGACCGATAGAGCCCAGTTTGGCGACAGGTAGTACAGTACCAAGCTGATTTAGAATGGCTTCAACCAGGACTTTGGTTCTGGGGACGATGAAGACATGACAGGTTCAGGCGGGGACAGCAGAGGGGAGTTTACACACCCAAACATAACATTTCTTAGTTCATTTTATTTTATTTCATTTCAAAATGTGACTTTATTCTATCTTGATTGATTTGATTCTGGTTTCCTTTGCTAATTGTGTTAAATGTCATTCCAATGCTTTTCTTTGCCTATGCAAAGCACTTTGAATTACCTCTGTGTTTGACATGTGCTATAGAAACAAAGCTGGCTTGTCTTGCCTACTACATTTGTAAAAACAGTTAGATATCCTGTCTTTAGTGTGTTCAGAGGTCGCTGGGTGAAGTCTGATACTCAAGTGATGTTGCTTGAGTCAGCGTCAATAAAAGACTAAAAGTTTGAAAATGAAACAAATCTGTTGGTGTGGAGAAGTGAGGTTGCCAGATCTTTGTCGCCCGCTGCTCATCTCTGCTGCAGGCTACATTAGCCGCTTCTAGCCCAACACACTCGAATCTCAAACCAAGGACATTTTTTACAAAAAGAATGTGTGGAGTTTAAAACGACAATATCTAATTTCTGCTGCAACTTTTTTTTTCCTTTAGTAAAAAACCTGTCCATTGTGAGTCAGTGTCATAAAAGTGCAGTGCTAAATCAGATTTTTTTTTTTTGGATGACTTGTGTGTAGCTCCGCAACAAATTGAAAAACCTCAGGCTCTGACATATTGTCCCTTTGAATAGCAATACAGTTAATATAGCTAATGTCGTAGCAAATAGTGACGTATTTACACACAGAAACACAGCAGACAAAGCCACATTAGCAGTCAGTTGAAATTGTATTTCTGGTCATGTGAATGTCATTTTGAATGAAAGGATGCAACAGACCAACGCAACAACATAAGATTCACATATAATGTACAGGAAACTGGTTCTACTGTAAGAGGGTGTCGTATTGTAAAGCCCCTTGATGCAAATATGTGACATTGGGCTGTATGATTAACATTCACTTGACTTGACTGTATGGAGATTCTGGACCTGATGGTGAGCAGAATCACCTCAAGCTTTTTCATCCAGAGGGGGACAGCAACAGTTGATGATGTCATTACTGTTGCCTTGTTTTCAGGCAGCCTCCTCTGCTGTCAGCCAGAGAACATCTATAACTACAATCCATACAGCCACCACGCCTCCCCCTCTTCTCTCAGCATCAAAGCACATAGGTTCTGTGTAAAGTAACACTTACCTCTGATGACTCTCTGTGGCTTCTAAATGCAATAAGACAGCTACAGCAGAGATGGTGAGAGGTGAAACAGGATACAGCGGTTAAACACACATGCATGAACACTGATACATGCCTGTGCAAATATACACACCGTTCCTGTTGACGGTATGATACTGTAAGTTTGTTCTGCAGGGGGCACTGTTGTCTCACCTAATAACTGAGCATAAACACACATACACACACACACACACACACACACACACACACTAAAACACACTAAAGCAGGAAGTCAGCAGTGTAATGTAGCGTGGGCAGGAAACATAGTCCTTTCATTATGTCAAAATTCTCAAAGTGGGAACTGTAGATCAAAGTCTGAGGATTCAAACTTCATAAGAAATGTGTTTATGTCTTTGTAGATATGAAAAAGAAGAGCCATAAGTAACCTTTTTTCTTCTTAAACAATTTCCAAACTACCTACATGCCACAGTCTAAAGGGGAGATGGCTTAGAGACAGCAATAAAAAAGGATATTTGTGCATCTCTTAATTGGCCACAATAGCCATCATCTTTTTCGGAAAATATGGAGCAGTTTGGTGGTGAAAAAAGGGGTGATGACAACATAGAAGTGTTGAGGTAAAAAAAACCCCAACAACAATAAAGAACAGTGTGATGCTGGAAGTGCGGCAGCTGACAATTTAGCCCAGCAGAAAAGCAGAAACTAAATATAAAAATGACACTTAATTGTATTTCTCCATCAGATGGACCTGCATCCTGCGGCAGGAAATTACTGGCACTGGAAGTGAATGCACCCCCCACCTACACCTACCCACACACCACAAGTGAGGTGTCAGATGAAGCTGTGGGAAAGCTGGGTGGAATGACGTCAGAGGTGTCCAGACTGGCATTAGATCACTGGTGTGCTCTCTGACAAGCCGAGAGTGCTGCACCTGCAGTCAGACCCACAACTCCTTGTGTAAGACCTTAAACTTATTCTAATTAGACATTCTTACTGGATTTGAAAAAAGTATGTATGATATTATATTACTTAGTATAGAGTTTAAGTGACCCATATTGGTCTATATGCTTTAGTATACTGACTCCAAAATAATTTCCTGGAATGTTCTGGAATGTGCTCTGACTTTTAATGATAGAATTCATAGTTTTCACGTGATGTCACATTCCATGGAAAACGCTCCCTTGGAGGGCAAAAAGACGTTATTTTCCGCTGCCTGCCAACCAGGAAGCAAGTGATACACTGTTACTTTGAGTTGCTGGAACTGCTGGATGGTTGTTGTGCTTTCAGATTTCAGAATCCAGGAGGCAGGGAGGTAGAAAACATGCTACCACAATGTCAGATTAATTATGAACATTTAGAAATTAGGTAACTTGCTGGAAAACCTCTGCTTCAAAATGATGCTGTAGCTCTAGTGTCATTAGCGGATGCGCCGTGCTCTGCCATCAGGTCAGCAATAATAAATATGCAATATCTGGTTAGACTGGTCAGTCTCCAGACTTGGGGAAAGACATGAAGCACACTATTATAAAACCAGAGCTGCCAACTCCTCAGTAAGGAAAGTAGCTACAGTATTGGCTGTCCTAAAGCCGCTAGAAGTCGCTGAATGACGTCACTACCTAATTTGCATAACTGTCCATGTGCATATAATTGTGATGAACGCTGTTTAGAACTACAACCATGTAGTTGTCGTTTTGTGCTAACAAAACTAACAAAACGTGGCTGCTGATCTTCTGCTAGCTGCGTGCGGTCTGCGGCATTGGGTCACTAACATAATAGTGACTGTTAAAGAACAAACGACCACAGCTAACACTGTAGGTCAGTGTTGTGTTGCTACTCACCTGAATTCAACCCAGAGGATGGTACAATTTGTAACCCTCCCCCTGAGAAAAGCTTGCACATGTTGTTACCATCTGAGCATCATCATAACCTCCAAGTATTAACAGACCTGAGTACACAGCAACACAGAAACAGGGTCATGCACCAAATCAAATCACGTTTATTGGTCACTTCCATGTACAAGTAAGAAGGCAAGTGAACGTCTTGGTTGGTTGTCCACAACAGTGAATTTGTATAATACAGTGTTAACACAAGCTCCACATGTTTCACCTGGACATGAAAGATCACTTGGATCGCTTTTGAACAGCCGTCTGCTGCAGTGTTTCTATAAGTGCTCACTGGGTCACATCACAAGGCTCTACAGCTGATTCTGTAACCACTGGATCCACCTGACCCAGGACTTTTTCCTCTCACTTAAATACATTGACACTTTACTAAAGGCTTGTATTTTATTATTACTTGTACATTTTTTATAAATGGCATGCAGCTATAGTCAGAAAGAGATGCTGCACATCTATTATTTCCACAGTATGTAACTGTATACTTCTACTATATCTCTAATTTTAAGATAAGACATTGTTAAAATTTGTGTTTTTCAATAATCGTCAGAAAGTTCCTGTGCAGGGAGGCCTGTGCCAGGATCAAAAATAACACTTGAGATTTCTTGTTTGTGAAGGAGTTGGCAGTGGCAATCTGGGGCACTAGTACACTGGGGAAAAGAGCCTTACATGGAAGGAACCAGACAGCATTTAACCCCAAAAAGTAGCAGTAGCCAGAATGTTTTTCCCAGAATCCCATTTACCAGAAGGTTACTTGAACTTAAATGCATTTTAGGTTAAATGCAGATATTAGGGTAAGTTGATGCTGAGGTGTCACTCATTTATTGTAATTTGCTTGTTACTTTGTTAAATAACCATATTATTACTGCGTTATTGGCAATGTATAATACATATTAGTTGAACATACTGTTATGAAAGCCTTACATTGTCTTTATTTTGGTAGTTACTAACGTACATGACACACAAAGTGAACAGGCTAAATCCGTGTACGGTTCGTTCTCTCATTTTGTTTCAAAACCAAATTGGAAAAAACGAAAAAAAGTCACTTTTCTGTTTTAAACCCATAAGTGAAAACAAAGGAGCTGCGTTTTGTTCCATCTTTGACCGATGTTGTTCCCTACAATTCGTCACATATGGCATTGTCAAGGCCAATACCTGAATGTGTTTTGTCCTCGAAGCTGAGGCCAGGCTGCGACCTCCCCTGCTTCGCCCTGTTCGCTCCAGCGCCCCGCTCCCCCTCTGTTCACCCTACTATGGGTTGTGTTGCCATTGAACGGCGCACTGGATGGATGTCAGTGGTCGTTCCCTTTGGCTGAGCTCCTGATTTTAAACATAACATCCCAAATACACATAAACGACCCACGGGTCATAACACCAGGATTCCATTGCCTGCATCCCCTTGTACGTAACTTTTTTCCTGACAGAGCTTCGACAATTCCCGCCCTACTGTGCTGTTTGCTGATTGGCTAGTGCTCTTTACTTTTACACGTCCTTGTGATTAGATGCTAGCTCCACAGCAGGCCACTAACCGTGTTGGACCAAGCTCAGCCCACCTTTTTGACTCAACGAAAGGTGAAGCTTGGGGATAGACGCTAACTCACAAAAAAATGCAGCGACCGTCGACCAATGCTACAACTACACCAAAGGATTGAAGACTGGGACTCACAGTGTGCCTCAAGCTACAGATGTGTGTCGCAGCAACCCATAATAATGGACTCTTCACCACTGCGCCCCTCAACCCCGTTAGCTGAGGAGTTGTTTGCATGTTGTTAGTTGTATATACGTCCTTTTACAACCTACACAATGTGAAGTAAGGTTAACTACTGTATACCAGTAGTTCTTTTATCAACCTCCCCATCCCGAAGTAAATCTTTGTGTAAACAAAGCATTCTGGTGTACTCTGGGAAGAAAATAAAGGTTTTTTTTAACTGTTCCTCATTGTTATTGTGTCTGGTTTCAGCTTTGAAGATGTGATGGCTGCTACATTGCATTTACTTGAATTACCATTCAGTGTTTCCCCTAGGGTAGAGTTGTAGCAATAATAGCAAAATATGCAATTTCACATCATTTAGGACCATTATTATTACCATTTCTGCGTACAAAGAGTGCATCCCTAATTTGATTTACTGACCTCAGCTCCTCCGTGGTCACATCGTCTTTTCTTTTATTAACAACCAGAAAACTGTAATATAATTAAACTTTATGTGCAGTATGTGTACAGTACAACAGTTTGGTCTACGCTTGTACCTAATGTAAGTGTCGTAATGACGTGCAGCTAATTAACGTTACTTCCAATAAATCTTTGCTAATGGTACATAGCAGCCAAGAAAACAGCTTTCAGACCCATGTTTGCTAATATTAACCGCCTTCACTTTTCCAGCAGGGAAACAACAGACAGACACTGACCTACACTATACATTTACTGCTGCCCTTATAACAGCACCTGTCACATAGATGTCTTTTGAAGAATGAGGAGAGGAAGCAAGCCCACCCTTCCCCACAAAAACCTCTTCAGATCTGCACGATTCACATGAATGCCATATTTTGATTCATATTTTGGCGTATTTACCCTAAAAGCAGGTATGATTATATAGGTAATAATACTAAACATGTACCATATTACTGTTTTAAGAATTTTAAAGTATTTGTGTTAGTGTGTATATTGTGTGAAACTTGCTGTAGGACTGGGTGCTGGTAGGTGGAGGAGCAGTTTACTTCCCACACACAACAATGCCGTTTTGTCTACCTACATACATATCCAATTACCACATTATTAGGGAACACTTTATCCTTACTAATTCAAGTCACAGCAGTGACTGATGCCAAGTGCCATACTTTGTTAAGAGAGGAGGTGGAGTTTCCATTTTGTTTAATGACTCCCTCCAATGCAAGAAGATGTCTTTCAACTTTGTCAACTTCTTTTGAATATGTGGCTGTTAAGTTGAATTCGTCTTCTCGCATTATAGTTCTGAATATCTACAGACCACCCAAATACTGTGGTACCTTTTTTGATGACTTTGATGAACTGCAGTCTATAATCTATATTGACTTTGAGTCTGACTGACTTTGACCAGTTATTGTAGTTGATTTTAACATTCATGTTGACAACTCCCAGGACAGAGGGACTAAAGAACTGTGTTGCGTTCTTTGTAACAACCTGGTTCTTGATCGCTACTTTGACGGATGTGTGTGGCAGAGATCAGGACTCAAGTTGCACTGAAGTCGCTAGTGATGGCAAGTTCGACTCTTTTGACAGACTTGAATCTTCAAATCTCGTTCAATAAAATTAACTAATTTTAGTTAATTAATTAACTTTTTTTGAATCATTTCGTTCATTTGAAATAGGCTGGTTACTGCCGTTATCAAACACAGAAGACTGCCTGGCTTGCTTTAATTGCCAAAGTATAATGCACAAATTCACCTCTTGATCACTCTCTATCATCATTATATACACCCCCCCTGGGCCCACAACCAAATTCAAACCATGTAAAAACCACAGAATTATGTTGTCAATATGTAATCACCACTCCTCTGGCTAAATCCTTCCATTGTCACAATCTTTCCTGAGTATACAACCAGAGCAGCCATATAAAGGCTGATGTATATAATTACTATCATTATCTCTGAAGTGCTCATTCATACAGCAGTAAAATATCCATCTATCCATGAGTAAAATATTAATATCAGATTTGCAGTAAATATATGAAGTAATAGCTTGATAAACTATATGAATAAACACACTCTTATTAAAATTCTGCCAATTTAACAATAATCTGGATCAAGCCACCAAGTTCCTGAAGAACTCCAGCACAGAGAGAGGAACAAAGAAATATTAACACATTATATAAACGCAGCAGTTTGGCAGGTCTGGACGCAGAATGGGCCACATCAGGTCCGGATTCTGCAGACAGAGAAACACACGAGCGCATCGCTCTCTAACACTGCAGGTTGTTCACCAGTCAGGAGCTGTGAAACGACAGCACGGCTCTGTTGGTAAATTAAAAGGAAAAGTTACGTTGCGTTCTCTGGAAGACCTGGATCAGCTGTTAGCTGTTTACAGGGCTAACGCTAATGTTGCTGTGTTTTAATGTTTTAATGACCGGGTCTGTTTGTTTTGGAGAGGAGACGACCTCGGAGGTAATTCAGCTCCTGGTAGAACCCTGTCAGGGCTCTGAAGTGGACCCACAACAACTCTCATCAGCTGTTAGCTGTAAACACTAGCAGGACTAAAGTTAGTTAGTGCGGCTGTGTTAAAACTATAACTTAGCACAAGGATCACTGCGCTGTAATGCTTGTTATGCTTTATTAAATGTCACATAATTAACAAAATAGCTATATAATGTCAGTCCAGTGACTGTTACCTGACAGCCGACCTGCCTCTCATTCTCCGGCGCTGGCAGCCACTCAGCCTGCCGACTGAACGATAGACTGAGGACCCATGTGAGCGCTGAACGAGTCGTTCATTCCTGCTCCACAGTAGCCGAGATGTCACGTGACAAATGAACGACTCAAACAGACCCACAGCTGAGAGTCGTGAACTAATCAGTTCTGTTTCCTGTCCTGACGGAGCCCAAGCAGCTGCTGTGTGACGAGTGAACGTAAGAATCCAAGATCTTTCACGCATGCGTGAAAATTAACAAGTTACTCACTGAGACAACCCGTTCCTCCTGAGTCATACACACGATTAGGTCTTATGAACGAAACGTTCTTTGAACGACACAACACTAGAAATCTCGAGATTCGTCCTTAAAAGACTTTAGACTTGACTCAGACTCGTGAACAATGTTTATTTTTTAGGAAACCTCTGATGAGCTTGCTGTTATTCCCCTCCCTCCGTTACCTATAACCTGCCTACGTAACACGTTACATCTGCTGCGCGCAGCTGCACGTGAGAGAGGACAACAAACACCGGCAGCTGCTCCGCCATTCATCATAAACTTTGGCTTTAAAACTTCATACAACAAGACCCAAACAAAGAAGCGCTGAACGCAACGTAGGTTAGTAACCTGAGGTTAGTGAACATGTTTAGCTCAACATTGGCCATCTAAAGTTAGCTTGATTCTTGCTATAGCTATGACCTACGGGAGGCTAGGTCCAAGATGAATGAGCGTTTGTCTATTTGCCAAACTTGCGGTGGTCGATTAACGTAATCATTTACGTCCACAGACGCTCCCGGCGAAAGCGTCATGGGTTTGGGTTTGTGGGGTGTGTTTTGTATTTGTTTCTGTGTTCATTCCCTGTCCTTGTGTTTGCTCTTCTCTGTGGTCATTTGTTTATTTCTCAGGTTTCCTTGTTTTGAGTTCATCCGTGTTTCTAGTCTTGTTTTACTGTCTCTATGTTCTTTGCTTTTTAGTCAGCAAGTTACTTATGTTGTCTGTGTTATGTTTCATTTTGTGACTTTCTGTTAGCTTTACTTCCTGGTTTAGTTTGTAGTTAGTCTGCCCTAGTGTCTCTTGTCTTGTTTTACTTCCAGTGCTTGTCCTTGATTGTCTGAGTGGTCTCACCTGTGTGTAATAGGTTCTCCCTCACCTGTGTATTTAAGTGGTTTTGCGTCTTTCAATTGTTGCCAGTTCATTGTGGATTTTGTGCGTGTTTCCAGTGTCGCCAGTGTTTCCTGTGTGGATTTTGTTAGTGTTGATTACATGTGTATTTCTCTAGTGTAGTCTCCAGTGTGGTCTCTTGTTTCCGGGTTACTTGTTGACTACTCTCACTTTTGGATTTATGGACTTTCTTGTTGCACCTGTAAGTTTTCACCTTTGGTTGGAATAAATTCCTTCAACTTACCTGCTCTATCTCCATATCTGCATTTGGGTCATAAAACCTCTGTTTCCAGCATAAAGTTGTTTACTATAGCGTCCATGTGGCCCAGCTGGCGCACTGCCACACCTCATTTATATCATCGCAAAGCCAGCCAGTCCACTCCCGACACAATCACATCTCAAACTCGCACTGTTAAACACCCGATCCTTAAACACCAAGGGCCCCATTCTCAGTGAATTCATTATAGACAATAAACTAGACTTTCTCTGTCTTACCGAAACCTGACAACCTCCCCTCTCCCCCGGAAAATTTCTCCCTTAACCAGACTGCACTCCTTGGATACACCTACAGTACATAGAGAAATCACAGGACGGGCGTGTTGGTGGTTTAGCAGCAATCCACAAGCAAACCATTAAAACTAGTGGATCCGTTCCTACCGCATCCTATTTTGAACCCCTTGCTTTTAAAGTGTCTGGTCCTCAAACCTTGGTCACTGCTGTCATCTACGATGAGGCCATTGACATGTAGAATTAATAAAAAAAATAAAAATACAGATTCAATTACATATATTCAATTTTATTGATATAGTACAAATCAGGGTCGGAAATTCCCTTTTTTCACTGCCTACCACTGCAGCAGGAAGGTTTTTTCTGCCGCTTAATGAAGGAATAACATTCAGCTCGTTTAGGCACCATTTAATGTAAATAATGTTGTCAGTCAATATTCAGTATATTTATATGAAAACCTTACCTACTTTTTTTTGCATGCACAAAGGCCCATGCCTTTCAGTACAAGACAATCTTTCCACCTTACTGAACAACCAGGTATTTTGATTGGAGATGCACGATCAATATATATTATTACTGAATGTGTCAGTCATGAGAAGAAGGAAGAAGATTAGAAAGGGACAGAGGAAAATTGGTTGCTGAGTAATGGAGGAGAAGAAGTGTCACATAATAATAATTTCACAGGAAGACAATTTGAGAGTCAAGTCATGAATGAAATAATATATATCATCAGGTACTGACAGATGACAAGAAACACAAAGTTCCCCAGAGTTTATTATACAGTCAGTGCTCAATACAAAACCCACAGTTCAACCCCCAATAAATGAGTCTTTCTCTCTTATATAAAAAAAGTTGCAAAGTGAAATGGTACCCATTTCCAAAAAACTGCCAGACAGTACCAAAGAAGTGTTCTTTGCGGTCAAAAAGAAAGAAAGTATTGAACATTTTTGTGAATATACTGCTTGACTTTTTTCCCCAACGGGGGGATTGTGCAGTACTCTCCCACAAAGCCATAATTAACTTCCAGGTTTCTAAAAGCAAAACCCACAGAGCTGCATAAAGAAAAGATTAGGTAGTTTAAATATGTAACAGTGTGGCATGTCAAATTGAATCATTTGTCTGTCAAACCTTTGGATGGAGAACAGCAGACTGCCTGTTAACAAGATTGCAAACAGGAAGCCTGAAGAGCATCACACCACCTGCCAACTTCTTGGCCTCACATGCTGCAGTCATTAAACACATCTTGGCTGCTGACTGCTGGGATGAAGGCAATCTCATGACTGTAAAGCTCACTGACTTAAGTGATACATCTTTTATTTATAAAAAAACACACGAGTGTTATCATCTGCTTGTTGCCTAATCGTTTTGAGATGGACTAAGCTTTTCTGTAGATTGTCTCTAGGTAGTCGATGTTCATTCCAGTTTCACTTGAGTGAAATGTGATTACTCCAGTGTTCACATTAAGCCTGAATCAGATTCCAAGTACCAAGCTGTAAGCATTGGCTCATGAGTACCGAAGAAGAAATGTTGTTGCTCAGTTCTACCTACGTGAACACGCAGAAGTATTTGATGAAGCATTTGATGTAGAATATACTTTAAAAGAATGGAAAAAGGTTCACTTTCTATACAGTACAATCTGTGAACATTGTGTTTGAACACGAGGATTGATCTTTGTTCAACTTATCATGTTTGTTAAACAAAAGCTTTGTCTTCAATGCAAAGTGTACGTAAAATTTAGTTTAAAGAAATCATTTTACAAAATTGATTGATCAGTTTAGATGAGTTTTACTGATGTGTAACAAAATAAAATGCCTTCCTGACAATCCCAACACAGGTATGCAATATACTGTCTACAAATGGGAAATAATGGCTGCAGCATACGTGAAGGAATCGTACCATCTCTGCCTGGTGTCACTTGAGCTTCTGCCTCCTTACTGCTTTCATTATTATTAACATATTTTTATTCAGATTAGTACCCATGGGCGTCGTTAGGCCTGAGCTATAGCCCTGGATATTTTTGAAAACCCTGAAAAAGTTCACTCTGATCATGCATTGAAACCCTTGAAAATAATGATGTCGTGGAGTCCTCTGTCCAAGCAGCAGATCGAACTCCACACTAATGTTCCTCAGCGTTCCTGCATTTGTGGGCATGAGAGAGGAGAGAGAGAAAGTGCTCAGTGGTCACAGCTTCAGGGCTTGTCAGTGACTACTGAAATCATTTTTGATCAACAAATGTAAATACTCACTGTTTTCTTTGACTGTCTAGTCAGTTTATTTGGTAGAAAAACAGTTAACAGTCAGCCACAAATTCGCGAGAGAATGACAGAAACCAAAAGGCAGAATTGCCGTCCGTCAACTGTGCGTCAACTGTCACTGTTAGAACAAAATAATAGTATTCTGAGATTTTGAGGAATAAGGTATAACATGAGAAAAGTTGTAACATTTTGGGAACGAAGTCTTACTAGAATAGGCTTGGAGTCATATGTGCTTGTGTTTGTAATACCTGCATTATTTCCAGTTATTTAGACCCGTAAAAGTTTGGACTGCAGTGTGGCGTCTCTCCTCTGACTGGTAGCTCTTTGTCTGCTGTCTCTGTGTCCCCCTCACTCAGAAACACCTTTGCTCTGTTCGGGCTTGTCTCACTGCATCAGGATGCTTCTCACCGAAGCAGCTGTGAGCTGTACTTTATTAGAGGTGGCGACGTTAAAATTTGAAGGGATTCATGGTGAGTTTTATGTCTGATCTAAGTGTCTAGATTCGGTTTTCCACCTTTGATGAAGAGCAGCACCCTCGTCTCATCCGGTACAGTCCCTAAGGGGGTTCTGTGTCTGTCAGACGGTCTGAAGGGGATACGACCATATCAGCAGAGCAATAACAAAGGCTAATGCACAGCAGTGTATAGGGCAGGTACACTTTTAAATATGACTTTTTTTGATCATTGGATTGTGACTTTATACTTGAAATGACAAGAGGAGACAGATGTGGGAGAGATTCTGAATGTGCAGAAAGTTTTGAACCTGAACAGAAAACCTGCTGAAACGCAGGAGCTATTGAAGTCCCTGGGTTTATAAATGAATCAAAATGAATCCATTTATCAACAGCTGAATAGGTGCCACATTAAAGAGGAATGCGTGTTGACTCAGCAGGGACGAGAAAAGTTGATCTACAGGTGAATACATATCCAGCATGCCTGAGAGCCTTACTGCATTATATTTTTAAATTTTAAATCGCCACCTGCTGCCTGAATTTTCTGTTTACATAAATACAGTTAAGCAGAAAAGGCTGACATTGGTACTGAATGCAGGAAATAAAAAGACTCCCAGAGTAATATTAGTTATTATGGTATTATTACTAGTAATAACTAACAATGATAATAACACATTTATTTATTCATTTTATAAATAAAATGTATCTCAGTGACTTACAGGAGGAAGAAAAGAGTGAAATGGAATGCGTAAAAGACAATGTGATGATTCAGTTTGAAACTACCGCACAATAAAACAAAAACAGTGTAAAATGAGAGTGACTAAATAAAAGGAAACAATATGTTAGGGGTCGGCAAATAAGTCTGGCATCAGGCCAAATTTTTTTCAAGTCAGAACATCGTCAATTTTGTGCGATTAGCTCAGTAGTGTACAGGACTCCTTGCTTGCTGCTAATATTTTTTCTTCCTTTTTCAACAAATTGATTGTAAAGAGATCGTATTACATATCACAATCAAGCATGTGCAGGAGTGTGTACATCCCAGCGATTGGTCCACATCAACCTAAGGACGCTTATTTTTATTTCCCCAGTGTCTCCAGGCAGAGGAAATTCCTGCTTCTCTCATTCAGGGGAATTCACAATCTCACATTTTCTGATGACTTATTCAGAGGTTCTTCAACACCCCTAAAAAAATAATACAACAATTTATCATTAATTTCTGAAAATAATTTTTTTTGTCCTCTAATGTTAGATTTTGGAGAGTAAGAAAAGGGACAACCAATTGACCCACAGTTTCATATGACTTTTCTTACATTAAACGGCTTTAATGTCCCTATGTACTGGCATTTTTAAGTTTCTAATGTTTCACTTAATGATCCACCACAGCGCTGGCCAACCGGTCAGCTGCAGCGGAACTCTGTTCGTGTGTCTGTCAGTCTGGGCCAAACCAATACTTTCAATATGGAGGGGGGATCCGAGCGGTCCCTCCCAGCATGACTGATCCTTGTTTTTGCTGAATTCAGATTGGCTCAATGGCGCCGATCAAAGGAGTTTAGTTTCCATCTGAGACGAGTTCGGTCCAAACCTTTTGCACCGATTTGGTACATTTTGTTGGGGCTGAACTCAGCCCAGGGTTGTGTGATAAGGGCAACTGAGACGGTAAATATGGCGAAAAGAAAGAAAGAGGAAAAAGAAATGTGTGGTGCCGAAAAACTTTGAATTAAGAGGAAAAAGATGTCGGCACAAGAGGCAGCTGAATGCGCCAAATAAACCAACCAGGCAGGCACAGAGGAGGCAGGACCCAGCAGCAGAATAAATAGATGCACAATTAGTAATGCATTTATTATATACTGAAATTATTTATATATATATTTATATATAGGCATCAATATCTATTTTTATATATTACAGTGTTTTATCACACAAAAACAACATCCTTCTATCAGCGAGGAATCTCTGTACATCTGTATCTATATTAACTGTTAAGGTCAGTGGAGGTGACAGGGTGATGATGACCCCAGGCATGTTGATGAGGAAGGGGAGAAGGAAGAGGAGGAGCAGCAGCAGGAGGACAATGCAACCAGAAAAAACAGTGACAGGTACGTGTTTGAAATGTTTGCTACGTTCCCCTTCAGTACAGCCAGTTGCAGTATGTAACATTAGAACATAGCTTTAACAGAGATGGGAAGTCAACGGCACCCGCCTATAAAACAAGCAGAACTGCAGAGTGAGGGGACAGTTGCCAGGATGGATGATGCAGGGCTCAGAGTATTTCACTTGGATATATCCCTAACGATTTAATAATACTGACAAATTAAACTCATTCAGCAACAGAAAACTACTTCCTTAAAAAGGGAAAGCAAGCATGTAACAACACTTAACTGAAAACACGAAATGGAACACTTAACTTAGGGAAACACTTTTAACACCCTCCCCCCTCTGAGGGAGTAAACACAAGCACACAGCTCTACACTGATATTACGACCCCGGCTCTCAGGCCGCAACAAAGGAGGAGGATGCCACTCAGGTTTAACAAAGGTCAACACAAGTTTATTTAAAATAATAGAAATCAAAAGACCAATGTGGTGGAGCGGTGTGGAAGGTGCAAACACCGGGCCCTGGCATCTGGGCAGGCAGCCCTAAAGAAGTTGGGCTCACTGGCCAGGTGCTGCCAATCCCCTTCATTGCCAGCGGAGAGAAATACAGACACCATATAGCAGACAGGTCCACACCAAGAGCTCTTGGGGCTGTCATCAGGTTTGTGAGAGGAACAACAACTGTAGAAAAATTCCTACAAAAACATCAGTAATAACCCACAAGCCCCAAAAAACGCATGAGCGCCTTTTTAGTTGGAAACCGGGCATAGTCATCAATAGCCTGCACTTTTGCCTGCAGTGGACACACACTCCCATGACCCACTACAGCCTGATCAGACACAGATACAGACAAGCAAGCTGGATGCACGTCAGAATGCTGTACTTCAACTGACTGCTCTACATGAGAATAGTATGGTTTTAGCAAGTTGACATGACAGAGCTGAGTTGATGATCTACGACTGGGAGTAGCAATCACATAATTCTGGTCTGAGTATGGCCCTGAAAACTTTGCCTGAAATGGAGAAGTAACAATGGGCAACAGAGCAAGCGCCTGATCTCCAGGCAAAAAGACACAATTCTCAACTCTGCGGTAATAAAGTTTTTTCATTTTGTCCTGTGCAGATGCCAAATAGTTTTTAGCCATTTCCCGGGCCCTATAAAGCCTATACCGAAAACTATTTACATCGCCAAGAAGGTTTGGTGGCGGCTGGACCTCTTTCCATTTATCCTGCAGTAGTGCTAATGGCACGTAAAGGAAATGCGGCTGGGTAGCTTGTGCTCTGGCACATCACTGTTAACAGATAACTCGCACCCCCTTTTAGATGGTGGCAATGGGCCCACCCAAACAATGATCAGATGTTCAAAAGGCTGACCTACAGCTGGTATTGGACACAGCGGAACGGGTTTTAAACTCTGATTGGGATTGCTGGGTAACTGGCATGTATGGCATGAATTTATGTAAGCAGAAACTTCCCTCTTTGGTCTGGGCCAAAAGAAATACCTCAGGATGCGGTCTTTCTGAAGCCTAAATGGCCAGACTCATCGTGGGAAATCTGCAGCTCCGTACTACGAAACCTGGAAGGCACAACAACTTGGAAAATTGGTTCACCAACAAAATGCTCTCTTTGAGGCACCCACTTTCTCATCAGTACATCATTCTGGATCTTTCACCTCACCATAAGGACGAGCCATCTCCAGCGGACCCTTAAGAGTACAGTCAGCCCGCGGCTCCGCCACCAACTCACTGTGAGAAACAGACCAGGGAACATCAGGACATGTTACATCATACTGCACAGACATCTCATTTTCGGTGGAACTGGTCTTATCTGACTGCATGTTTCATTGCGCGTGTCACAGCGCAAGCCCTGAATGCCTCTTGAAACTCAGTTTCACTGTCATTAGGCCCACTGCTCACCAGGGGAACTGGAGCAACGATAGCCGGGGATGCAACATCGGCCCACACCCGACTACCTGCTATATCATTACCCAAAATCATGGTAACATCAGCCACTGGCAGAGCTGGACGCATGCTAATTGCCACCTCCCCCTGAAACGGATCACAGGACATTATCATTTTATGCAGAGGCACAGGCAGAATATTGATGCCCATTCCGAGCGCAGGTATAGACAAACCCATGTTAGTCACCTCTGAAAATGGTAAGGCTGACGCTAAAATGAATGAATCAAAAGCACCAGTGTCACGCAGTATTTTTTATGTGTACTTTCTCATCACTCCCTACTAAAGAAACAAAACCATCGGAAATAAAAGACAAGTATGACTGCAGCTCCGGGCTAGACTTTTGGTTTTAACTCACCACCCAAAGTCTCAGTCACCTGCTCAGTAACCAGCGCAACAAACATCACTGGTTTTGGGTTACCATTAGCTCTGGCCTGGACCTGAAAACATAACAGTCTCTTCTCCAATGGCCTCGTTTATGACAATAATTACAAATTTTGTCCGGCACATACACACTGCGTTCACTCTGCTCATGCCCAAAATTTCTTCCTGAATTACCAGACCACACACCTCCAGCAGAGGGATTTTCTCTGTGTCCAAACCGTGAACTAAGATATCCACTACTTCCGTCATAAGTCAAAACGATCAAATTGAGAGGACAAATCACGAGCAAACTCCAAATGCGACCGATCACCTCCTTTCCAACCTCTAAACCGTTGTCGATACGCTTCAGGCACCAGTTCATACGCCTTAAGGACAGCAGATTTTTACCCCAGCATATTTCAACCCATCACTGTTACTCAGAGAAGCATAAGCCTCCTGGGCCCTGCTGGTTAACACACCTTGTAACATTAATGTTCGAGTGGCATCAGACCACCCCCGTGCCTCAGCTAAACTCTCAAACATTGAGAAAAAAGTTTCAGGATCTTTTTCATTAAACCTGGGAACGAGCCTCAAATCACTCAAATCAGCCTGCTGCTGTCTGCCACACAAGGATTATCAGTAAACAGGACATCAGCTGTAACTTCCCCCTCTCTAATCAACATCAGTTTCTGCTTTTCTAAATCAAGCTTTGCCTGTTCAGTTTCATATCTCATCTTTTCAAGAGACAGCACTTTCTCCAACTCAATGCCCTGACGCATCTTCTCCACTGCAACCTCCTTCTCAGCCTCCAACTTCATACGTAACACTAGTAACTGTTTTTGCTTCCCAAAATTCAAACCAGATCCAGGAGACACTAACTGAGGCAAACCCTCAGTACCTGTGGAAAAACTGACCCTCCGTGGTGCCCAGCACTTTGATTGTTAACAAATAAATTGTTTAATTTGCTGTTACTGTCTCCTTAATCCTCTTATCGCCAACATCAACATTGTAATAGTCAGCTATTTTAACCAACTCATCCCTTGAACACTCATCTAGAAACTCCTCGGCTGGTGCCTCAACAAATGCCTTTACAACATCATCCAGAATTTACTAGACATTTGCAACCACACAGAAAAAAATTTGAATGCACAGTGCAAGTACCCACCAGTGTGCGCAAAAGGCTGACATAGCCTCCAAACGGAGCTTCCCCGCTAGCTAACTAACCGAAAAATGGCTTGCACAAAGAAATGTTAACTAAAATGAAAATGCTTTGAGAAAGGTTTATTTGCACAATAAGAAAACATGCAATATAGTTTTCCCTCATATACAAACAGACATTTCCACCTTAAATTGGAGCAGCAAATGTCCCAGAATGCAGGAAATTACAAGTTTAATGCTCAAAAGCTTCTCGTCTTGTTCTTGTGCATCGTCACGTCTCATGACCCAAATGTGTCATCACGCCCCTAATCTGAGCCCTTATGTCCCCACCACTTTTCAACACAAAGTGACACCCTTGACTGACCCGCTCCGCTCTGCACCAGCTCCTCTCTACTAGGCTTAATTATACTCTCCACCAATTAGTGAACACTTTTGCGAGGCATTGTATGCATGCTACATTCTCACTGGGGGCTGAGCCCCTAAAGGTCTGATCCTAGAATCACCCCTGACATAAAGTACTGGTGCAAAAATGTTCTTATGCTTTTATTTTGTAGGCACAATCACTTAAGAGGAAGTGATTATGTGAGTAACTTTTGCTGTCACGACTGAGATCTGTTTCAGCACCAGCCGTTATAATTATTATTTTTTTGCCACTATCAAAGTAATCTGGCCACGGGACAGATATCATTACTGGCGGGCCAGCTTTGTCATCTAAGTAAAACACAGAGCAAATGAAACAGTTGATAGAGTTGTGAGTTTTGTTGCAGTAGATAAAAGTAGAGATTATTTACTGTTGTTTTACAGATGAGCCATGGATGAGAGATGAGGGAAAAACAGGAGTGGGTAGGTACATGTATTTTTTGTGTTAATTCCTGCTAGCTGTAGCAAATCCTATCTTTATCGTGTGGTCATGTATGGTCTGTGTGGTCTATCTTGGGCTGTGCTGCTGTGTGTCAGTACCAGGTGTTGGGTCTGACATACAGTAGAGCTGGGTAATAAAATAGCAATGGTAATTATTGAGTTATAATTTTCCTGAACGATAATAAAACAAATGTTTAATAAATGCTTTAGCACTAAACTTTTCGTTTAAGATATTTATATTTTTGAAGAAAAAGATTTTACTTAATTTTGCTCAAGCAAGAAGAAAAAAGATTTGATCATAATAGTTTTGAATGTTCTGCCTCAGTCTTGTTAAGTGATCTGTTTGGCATCAAGTGTTTGTTCTGACCAGAAAGAAAAGTCTAAAACCAAAATTAACCATCTGGTTTCTCCAACTTTCACTCAGGAGCAAAAATCTGCCTTTAAACTTATATGACATTTTTTTTTATTGTGATAACATTTTTGCCCATACCGCACAGCCCAGTCTTACATTTGTCTGCAGTATGTATGGTAAGCCTGTACTTTAGCAGTGAGTTCATGGATATATGTGGTAGTTTTAAGCCAGGCCTTGAAAACGGTGCAATTTTCAGATGAAAATATAAAGATTGCTGGGCTTTCAAGATCCAAACAGCGCCCTTGCATTGTGTTATGTTCAAGTGCTTGCTCATGGTGGGAATTGTTAGGTCTGTAAAAAATAGAAAAGAGGACAACCTAGACAATGCTCTGTATGAAAAGTGCAGTGATATAATTATGAATGAATTATTGAACTAAATTTAATTAAATAAAATCACCTTGAGTAAATGTATGCCAGACTTCTGTGGAGATTGAAGGTGGTGTTTTTGAATAAAGTGGTGTGTGTGTGTGTGTGTGTGTGTGTGTGTGTGTGTGTGTGTGTGTTACAGCAGAACAAGACAGAAAATGAGAGAGGAGACAGCTGGAACACAAGGAACATACAGGGAGAGGAGAAGTGACAGGGCCTGATTGAAAGGCATCACTGACAGCCGATGTATGGATGACTGCGGTCACTCTGTGTGTGTGTTTGCTGTTCTTTCCTTTCTGTTTGAGGAGTACCAGCAGAGGCTGAGGAGAATGAGGCAGGTGAGCAAAGATCGACAGTATACAATAAGTAAACTGCTGGAGTACATAACAAACTGTATTCATAATTGGGCTGCTGAATGAATAAACATGTACCTTAGACAGTTAGAAAGTGAGAGTGGTAGACAGATAGTATGTGAGTAAGGTGACTTGTGAGAGACATAATGTGGAAATACAACTTGTTCAAGCTATGTGGTGGACCAATCGGTGTTTTCTCTCCCATCATCAACCAGCGCTGCCTGCTCGCAGCTTGACTTTCAGGCATGAGGGTTATTATTCATTTTCCATCACCAGAGTTAAAGGTGGGGTAAGCGATTCTGGAGAAATCCAATTCCCTGAGAAATACCATGACATTTGTTTGTTTCCCATTTACAGAGCCAGGGCTGTGTATAAACACAGGCATTTTTTTCAGCACACACACAGAACAGACAGCTAGCAGACCGTGAGGAGATACACGCTGAATTTGACAAAGAGACGTGTATTAGATTTGCTTACCCCACCTTTAGTTCTTTTCTGTTCTGCAGCACGCCAGCTTTCTTGTGCTGATGTTTCCTTCCTTCCTTTTCTTTCTGTATCATCGTTCACAGTTACAAAAAGTATTCAATTATATTAAATTTAATTGTATTTATATAGCACCAAACATAACAGAAGTTATATCAGGGCACTTGTCACATACAGCAGGTACTGACCGTACTCTATAAGAGTATATACAAAGACCCAACAATTCCCACCGTGAGCAAGCACTAATATTTAGAACAAACACAAGTGTACATATTTAACAAATAGGAACAAATTGAAGCATCAGTAAAATGTCTTTGAGAATAAATAGTTTTTGAGATAAGAGCCAGTGTAGTCAAGCAGCAGCAGGGTAAGATGTGTGTTTGTGAATTTATTGTAGATTTTCTATTGCTTTTTGACTTCAATGGGAATACAAAGCATCACAACATAAGATGGGGGATGAAGAGTGGATGCAGTTTGGAAATGTTTCTTAAATTAAAATAACAGGAAATTAAAAATGTTTGTCAACTAATATAGAGCTTGTGTACCTTAACGTGCAAAGCACTTTGCAATTTGTTATTTGCCAACACACACACACACACACACACACACACACACACACACACACACACACACACACACCACTGCAAGCTGTGTGACTGAACCAGGGAGAGAGGAAAGCGAGCAGTTAAAAGAGCTAAGCTAACCCAGGTCAGACCTAAGGCTTTTCCACTCACCAGCCTACTCCTGGATACTGTCGAGTTGCAGGAAAATAAAATGGAAAAAATAAGGCTCAGGCTAACTCAGCAATGGGAAATCAGAGACTGCTGTGCCCTCATCTTTACGGAGACCTGGCTGCACCACAACGTCCCGGATTCATGTTATTGCACTGGACGAGCCTGTTTTGCCCCGACAGAACACAAGACTCCGTAAGACAGAGGAGGTGGACTCGGGGTTTACATCAATGACGCTTGTTGCTCAAATGCAGTCAAAGTGGTTGGACAATGTTTTGCAAGATGTCGGCCAATTATCTGCCCAGACAATTCCAAGAGTTTCTCCCAGGAGACCTCCACTGTGGCGTCGCTTCTGGTGCAGGCTCCACTGTCGGGACAGGAAATACACGCAAAAAAATACAAAATAAAATTGTGTAGACCCTTCTAGTGTCATTGATTTATAGTTGGTTAATTAGTCAACAGTGTAACATGAAAACTATTTATTCCTTTAAAGTAGCATGTGTTAATTTGACCTATTCTATTAAGCATGTAACATGAGTACCTATACTAGTGTAGTAACATACTGTAAATAATTCTTCTAGTAACAATATCTTATTCACCCATGCTATTGATTTTATTCTGTCAAAATAATACAAAAACTCCATCCATATATCCTAGCAACATCACAGAAAAACATAAAGATCGTTGATTGAAAATTTGGAACTTGAGCCTCTCTTCCTGTCTTTCTCAAAAAAACACACTTTTCATTCATAATTTCCCTTTGAAGAAAAATATACTATGGCATTTTACTACAATCAGCTTAATTTAATATGAAAAACTGACAACAGTGGGAACAGGATTATATGACTATAGCTGGTGGACTACAAATCTGTAAAAATAAACACACATGCAATACAACCTGTATATCTGGATCGATAATTCTGTTAATATCCTAATTGAACAAAAGATATCCACTTTGCTGCAAATATATAGTACTGTAATAATACATTTTCTTTACCAACTGTTTGGTATGTATACTGTACACAGTTAGAAAGGAGATGGCAGCACAACACATGTTCGCCCTCAAAATAGCTATCGCTATCAATATATGTAAACAGGGTGCGATTTGTGTAAAACATAGAGGGAGGGATGTTTTTTTTTTATGAAAATGGACCCTTGTCCAGTTATTCAGCTCCAACGATGCTACAGTCGTCTGTTGTGATAGCAACCTGACTCTCCTCACACAGGTCCCATTTAGTCAAGACCCAATTCTCTCTGGTGTAATCCTGGGGGAAATCCCAGGTCTGCAAGCAGCGAGAGGCTTTTCAGTTCAAAGTCACTGTGGACAAAGTGAGCCATTTCCACCTGAACCTCTCCATGGCTTTTCTTGTAAAGCTCAGGGATCACAACTTCAGAGAAATAGTTCGGCGAGGGTAGCTGGTACCTCTTATCCAGGGTACGGACCATTTTCTGAAATCCCGATTAATGAAGCTTCCAGGGGGTGGAGTAATCCCAGGAAGTACAACCATTTTGTGAACTGAGGTATAAAACCGAACACCTCAAACTCCTCCTGGCATTTACTTTGGCATATTATATTAAATTACATCTTATCAATCTTATCTAGCCAACTGCACTAGTCTTTATTATCAGGCTGCTCGAAAAAAGTCCTTTAAGACTCTTCAGCTGATCCAGAATGCTGCAGCACGTGTTCTGACAGGAACCAGGAAAAGAGATCACATTTCTCTTGTCTTAGCTTCATTGCATTGGCTTCCAGTAAAATCCAGAATAGAATTTAAAATCATTCTTCTTACCTACAAAGCTCTTAATGGTCAGGCACCATCTTATCTTAAAGAGCTCATAGTACCTTACTACCCCACCAGAGCACTGCGCTCCCAGAATGCAGGGTTACTTGTGGTTCCTAGAGTCTCCAAAAGTAGACTAGGAGCCAGAGCGTTCAGCTATCAAGCTCCTCTCCTGTGGAACCAGGTTCCAGTTTGGGTTCAGGAGGCAGACACCATCTCCACATTTAAGAGTAGGCTTAAGACTTTCCTCTTTGATAAAGCTTATAGTTAGGGCTGGCTAAGATCAAAAGACGAGTATGAGACAAGAGTTCAGAATTTCAGCTTTTATTTCCTGGTATTCACATCCTTTGTTTGAACCCACCCATTTTTCAAGTGACCAAAACTATTGGAACATGTGACTGACAGATGTTTCTTGTTGCCCAGGTGTTACCTTTTAGGTTGATTGTCCAAACATTAAACAGCTCTGCATGACTAGTCTTAAGTTTTCATCCTTGGTTCAAACCTATAAAGACTGCATTTCCTGTTAAAGAGGATAAACCAACATGAAGACCAGAGAGCTGTCTATGGGAGAAAAGCAAGCCGCTGTCAAGCTGAGAAAAGAAGGAAAATCGACCAGAGCCATTGGACAAACATTGGGCATAGCAAACACAACAATTTGGAATGTCCTGAAAAAGAAAGAAACTACTGGTGTACTGAGCAACAGACGTCCAACAGGTCGGCCAAGGACAACAACAGTAGTTGATGACAGTGAGAGCTGTGAAAAAACCCCAAAACATCAGGAAGTGACATCAGCAACGACCTCCACAGTGAATTGAATTAAAGGCCAGAACCCACCCAGCCACAGCCTGTTCACCCTGCTGCCGTCTGCAAAGAGATACAGAAGTACCTGCTGTAGCACCACCGGACTGCAGAGCAGCTTCTTCCCCCAGGCTGAGAGACTGTAAAATTCAAATTCATCTGCTGCACTGCACCATGTAAAACTGTTTAATTTCTATGATTTGTTATTCAACTACTGTGTATAATTTTTCTATTTAACATTTGCTCTTTTGCTACTCTTGTGAGTAGCAAAAATGCTACAACTTCATCTCATTATACAACCCTGTGTTGTAAAATGATAAATCTATCTTGTACATGGGATAAAGCCAGTAACTTTTGCAACCGACACTCATTTTTGTTCTTGACACTCCACATCTATGAGGTCAGGCCAGTATTGGGCTGATATTGTGTAGTCTCACTTTCAGCACATTAGTGTGGGATGGGGGTGCTGAGGGGGCTGCTGAGTGAAACACAGTGGAAATAACACTTTACCAATTGTATCATCCCTATAGTTTATGTAAGAGATGATTTACATCAAAGTGCTTGTGAATGCATTATTGTGCTGTGTGAAAGCAATGGCACAGAAAATAAGCAAAACGCAGGGCTCTATTTTTGTGAACCCAGAGGTACAGTCATGCCTCTTCACGGCAGATATTTTGACTTGTTATAGAAGGAAAAGCACAGGTGAAACTAATCGTGTTAATGATGTCTTAGGGTGCATCCAAGTCTCTTTATTGCATCCACATTTCCCTCATTTCTTTCTTTGATTGGTTTGTTGGCATTGTCCAAGCACTCAAGCAGGCTTGATTTTCCCTAACATTGTCATTTGCAAACTCATGCATGAGATTGTCCTCAAAGGCACCATTCGGACATAATCACTATAGCTTTTCTTGAGTGAGATCTAGTACACCCTATCTTCATATTCCTAGTGGACAATACCGTTGGCAAACAAGTAAGCGAAACAATGCTGGAAGACTTTCCCTTATTGTTTCCGCACATGTCCAGCACCAGTCTACATTAACATTCAGATGAAATCCAATCAATCAATTTATTACATGTCCCAAGTAGGCAAGCTGTGCTGCAGCAGGCATACAGAACACACAACAAAACACTGTAGACAATATAACACAAACATACAGTATAAACAGGAACTTACAGCAGTAAACCTATGCGCCAGATTCCTTACACCAATGCACCATAAGTTGTTTTAGCTCATCTGAAGCAGGCCATAAGTGACCCCTATTTCTACACAGGGCCTATAGATGGTATAAAGCACGTTGGCCCCAGGACTATAATACCATAAAATTGTGAGATATACATGACCATTGCCCAACATGACGTATCTGTCTTAGTCTGGCGAGGTCAGCACTACAGATAAACTACACGTACTACAATATATTACACAACTGATATTTTGCACTACAAATAAAAATATTGCACTGCAGAAATATTACACTGCTGATATCCAACGAAGGTTAAAGTCAAGGGCAACTGGACTTTAACCTTCGTTGGATAACTATGACCTGGATGACTGAGAATCTTCACAGACATCTACACTACTGATACGGTATATTGCATTACTATTGCACTACAGATAAAATACATTCACTGCAAATAAGGTACCTCAGATCAGATATATTACATTTCAATTAATTTAAAAAAAAAACAATATAGACATACTTGCCTCAAACTATTCATCACCCTAATCCTAACATCAACAAACAAAACCACTCAACAAAGTCCCCACAATCTCCATCATCATCATCATCATCATCATCAGTACCACCATCTCCCCTCAACCACCCATCCATCTTACATCTTTCTGCTATCAGCATTTGTGGCTTGAATGGAGATAGGTACAGTATAATGGAGGTCATTTTTCTCTTTGGTATCAAGGTTGCCATACCAGCAGATGACAGAAAATGAAATGACAGACTTAGTGAAAGCTTTGTAGAACAGTGTCATTAGAGTCTTGTCAGTCTGGAAATTTAGCAAGTTTCCTTAACCAAAAAGGCGTTGCTGGCCCTTTATGCACAGCAATTAGAATCAAATCAAATCAATCATAGAGCCCAGATATCTAGAATTGGTAACCATGTCCACTGCCTGTCCCTTGGCAACACAGCTTTGTGGAGCTGGATAGAAACGTCTGAAGTCTAAATACTTTTCTTTTGGGAACATTTAGTTGTGAAAAATGATCACACCAAGAAACCACTTTCACGATTGCAGAGAAAGCTAACTATTACAAAGCTATCAGCAAACTTAATAATGTGTCTGGTGTCATAATGGCTGTGGCGGTCCTTTGTGAATAAAATATGCCGGAGAGGAGAAAGAACACACCGCTGAGGTGCAGGGCTGTAACCAGGGTTTAGAGTTTAGTGAAGTCCAGATTTTCAATTTTTTTAATAGAGCCTATTTACGGTAATACCCTGCAGTGGGCAAAGCACTGTTTGGTTGAAGATCACACTAGGGACGTGGACTGCTTGGCTCACAAATATTGCATAAAATAAGAGAGACAGACAATTAAGCTATGATCCGGTAGTGCAAACAGGGAGATCTTGGTATACTAATCCTCACAACATGCAGTAGGCTAAATTTATTTGAAATGTAACCTTCAACTATCATCACAGGACTATATTGTTAGAATGACATCTGCAGACTGCGTAAGGCACACTATTGTTACTATATGACATTAAAATACAGCAGGCTAGTGCTGAATGCTCTGGTTGATATTACAGCCTAATAATTTGGGATCGATTTTTCATGCTATCCCAAGAGGAACCCAAATTATTATGAGTCTCAATTTTGTTCTTAAACTTTTCTTTTTCCTGCCCTGATTTCACCTTTAATCCTTTTTTTTTTTTGCAGATCACTCAGCTGCAAGGTGTTCCCTTCCCTAATTGTTTATTTTTATGCAGTAGCATTTTAAGTAGCATTTGTCTGGAATGACATTATTTTCACAATAATATATCCAGCTATTAAGAACATCAGTCAGTTCATCAATAGATGACATCAGAATCAGAGAATTATGAATCAGAGCATTACTCCTCAAACAGATGCCAGTCGGTGCAGTCAAAACAACCCTGAAGAGTCAGGCAGTCATCTGCAGGCCAGTCCTTTACACGCGTATTTATCACCTTGCACCTCTTCAGTGCGGTGCGATATACAGGGATGAGATGCACACAGTTATGATAGGACGAGCCCAAAGGTGGAAGAGGGATGCGCCTTTGACCGTGCCATAGCACAGATCCAGAGTCTGTGACATACTGGTAAAAGTCTCTCAGTGTAGATGCCAGTGTCCAGTGGTTCATATCACCAAGAAAAATATTAGGGGCGTCAGGAGATATTGTCTGAAGCCTCTGTTACTTGGTAGATAAGTTAACAGGTGATACGTTCTTTTGCTTTCGGATGGATATACACAAGAGTGACAAATAACTGAGGAAAATCGCGGGGCAAATAGTTTGAAATTCATCTAAGTTGACCATATCAACCTCCGCCGGGGGATTGCAGCCTTTATCCCTTCAGGATAGAAGCTCTCAATTGTACTGCATCCGAGTATGATGGTTAGAAGTCGGCAAATTGTAGTCAACACTCTAGCACTCTGTGCTAAGTAAAACACCAGCCACAGCAGTAGCAGAACTATGACTTATATAATGAATCCCTGTATTTTCACGGAAACACAGTTAACAAATCAATTGCTGAAGGACACTTATTGCTTACAATACGATAAGCCAAGACGATAGGAACAGTAGTAAAATAACAAAAGCACTAAAAGACAACACAGAGCTGCACCTGCTGCCGGTCGCTGCACTGGCATGTACCTCCCTTGTGACTTATTGGGATTGTCCACACAAAGGATGGCAGCTTTTACTTGATAGGGTCTTACCTTTTACTATTAAAGGAATTAATTTGTAGAATATGCTAACACTACAGAACAACAAGGTACTGTAGGGATGTTTACTGCACCTGCCCGAAATCACACGTTGGCTACAAACAAGTGAAATGATAATTAGTTAGTAATAGTAATGGTTTTACACACAGAATTTCGAGAACACAGATTTAAGCCTGTTTTGCACAACGCCATTCTTTTACTGTGAAGACAAAGATATAGAATAAAATATTTACAAATGCTACTAATAATGAATAAATGACAAACTCATTGCAAATGATGCTAAAAGTTCCAATCTGAGTGCACGCATTTTGGTTGACATTAGTGTTCATTTTATCAGCAATGTTTTAGAAGTACCTGTTTCTTTAGCTGCGGTTGAAAAGTCAAAAATATGTCCTTTCCTATACCCTTTTCCTTGACCTTGATGGAAACGTCATGAGGTCAAAGAAATGATGTGAAGGAATAACGGACTTAGGAAGAGACAACGGCGGGGCTAAGAGAATCTGACTGCACTTATCTTGGATACATAAATATGCAACGGCAAATGTTACTGGCTAGGCCTGCTGTGGTGAAACTACAATGTTCCCAGGATGGGCTACAAAAGGCGTGTCTTCTTACCATGTTGTTTTAACAACACAGTGGAAAATATTACTTCATTAGCAGGGTTGGAAAAAGGCACCAGTCACCAAATAATCTAAATGGTTGCCACATTGAGAATTCTTGCTCACACTGCCAACCCATTATTATCAACACGAATCCCAATTATTGTATGTAAATAATACATTACATTTACTCAGGGGGCAAGGGTGTCAGCAACTGTACTGAAGTGCAATTAATTCATGCTCTTGCTTAAGGCTGAAAATACATTGGCCAAAAAGAACTCATGCAAACTGAGCAAATTACGTGAGCCGACACATTTCAACAGTATCCCAACTTTGATCATTTGACAAGATTAGTAACATAAGTCGCATGTGGGTTTCAGTTGTTGACAGTTCAAAACATATGATATTCAGAGTTTCATATATGAACACAGCCGCTCAAAGTTGCAGCCAAGAGCAGATGATGACCGTTTTTAAGTTAAAATCACTTTTCTGGATATGTTGATGATCTGTCATCATGTTTTCTGTGCAGTATCAGTGCGCGGTTGTCATAAGAATGATTCATACAATCCACATTCAGTTAAAAATGTACAGGATAAAACTAAACAGGAATTAAAAAGGTGGACTACTTTTTTTTCCATGTACGTTTGACAAGTCTTATTCAGTTTGGTATGAATCTGATCACATTAGCTGATTACAAAAAAGAATGAAAGCTGAAAGACATGCAAAACGTGAAAAATGAGGTGTAGGATATTTCTGAACAGAAACAATGAGACAGCTTAATGTGTAATACCTTTCCATGCTGCCCCTTTCCCCCAACATGTCTGTTAGACAGAACCGAGGATGGAATTGTCTCTGAACACACAACTGCACAGCCACTCACCGCACCCTGGATTCCTCTCCCAGTCAAACTCCCGCTCCTTCTGGCTGCTTCTCCTTTCCCCCTTTTCCCTACAGAGGTTTGTATGATTTTAGAGAGGTTGTGTGAGTGTGACCAAATAAAGTGACTAACATATTATGGAACAAAAGTGTGCTGATCATTTTCACCTGCTCTGAGCAGGCAGCGGCGGACTGCCCGAGACGTACTTATTCAGGAAGCTGCTGAACTGGCATGCCCACACCCTCACACAGAGCTTCTGCTCCCACTGAGCTCTGAGTGGGCCTACTGTATGTTTCGGCATGTATGATTCAAGACATTAGTTAGTCCTACGAGTTACCGTTTGGGTAGTATTCATAGAAGCAGCATCATCAGAAGCAGTAATTAGTAATATAATAATAATAATTAAGTAGTACTAGTAGTTGTTGTGGTATTTCTCTGGTGCTAATCACATAACATGACATCAGTCTGCATTCTGTCACGTCACTGTAAGCTTTCTGTCTGTAAAATCCAGCCCACTTCCCCGCATTCATTCTGTCTGTCAAATGAGCCAACAGTCATTTAACCGTGAAGGAAAACTAATAACCCAGATAATCCTGTGAAAAAAGAGAACAGATTTTGTTTATCTCTTCTTGGCGGGGTGTTTGGGAGTGATGTCCTGCTTTCCCTTTGTGCATTCTTTGTTCTATTGTTTGCCTGCGTGTTTATCAGATTGCATTGTGGGATGGGTGACAGGAAGACAAAGATAAATGGGATGTTTTGATCGCTGTTTGTCGTGCTAATGTGTTTTAGTCACTCAAATAGTCTCTGTGGAAATGGAGTTAATGAGCACTCTTGTGTATAGGAGGTGGATTAAAGTTATTACGTTGTGTTGGGATGAATAATGCCTGTTTGTTCAGGACTGCAGTGCTCTTAAAACATATCCCCCTCACTCCCAGGACAGCAGCGACTGTCACTCTGCTTATTGTGGCTTTGCCTTTGTTGTGAAGGTGGTTGGTGTGACTCACACACACACACACACACACACACACACACACACACACACACACACACACACACACACACACACACAGAAACACCTGCACATACACGAGTGAAATAACAACTGCAAAGAGCCTGCATTAAGTTTGGAGCACCAATTATCATCCCCACCATCTGGATGAGTGGGACATGAAACGGCTCACAGTCACTGAGAATAGCGGTGAAAAATAACAGGTGATTTGCAGCGCTCATGTCTAATTTCTTGGTATTGGACCCCTGTTAGAAGTTTTGCTCCGGTACGGTCCATTATCCCCAGGCCAAAGCATCATTATACTCCTCAGATCTGAGAGCTCAGAGATTTCACAAATTTCTCTCGCTCTGATGATAAGAAATGTTCTCTCTGATCAGAGCAGAGCATCACCTCGGAGCACAGTCAGTCTATTCCGTTAATCTGCCGTGGCTTCATATTGAATTTCACCTACACTGCCTCTTTGGTCTGCTTAATGAGCTGGTTTCATTATTCAGATCTTTTCATCCTACCAGTCTAATGATGCCAAAGTTGATCAATTAACACACTTTAAAAGATGATTTTGAAGACATGCAGAGGCAGAAACGCTGAGAAGAATGATTGATTCAAGTGATCTGTCAGCTGTGACAGGAACACAGCAGCACTGAAGAAACTGTCATATTGCACCGTGAGCCATTGCTCAAGGCTGTCAGGTTTGGTGTTCAGGCCAAACCACAGCAGTTACCAAGCTTCCCTCAGGACCAAAACACACAAAGTCTAACTGAAAAGAAAGTGAATAAAAAGTTAACTAGCAACGGCTACGCCAACAACGTCTTTCAAAGGTATAATGGAAATTCAGAATGTATGTTTTTGTTGTTGTTAGAGGTTAGATGTTAGAGGACGAATGTATGATGTCCTCTGCTGGTCTGGGAGGATTTACAGAAGACCGGGTGAAGGGGATACTCAGTGTGGGGGTTTCCTCTAAAGATGTGTTTTCACCCGACCTTATTAGGGGCCCACAGACAGTACATAGATTCGGCATGAGAGAGGTGTGCACTGGATATAATAAGAAGGGATAGGAGGAGGAAGACAGGATGAAGGGATGTGGGTATGGATGAACAGAGGCAGTGATGAGGTGGGAAGGTGAATGGATAGAGGGAAAGAAGAGGGAGGGTTGGTCGAGCATTCTGAGACAAATGGAACAGGCAAACTGTTCAGGGGTAAAAAGGTGAGATGGATACACAAGCAGAGAGGGGTCTGTTTTTATTTTTGGCCTCAACCAGAATCTCTAGGGCCTGCTTTCTCTGTTTAGCTGCATGTCTCAGCCTTGCCCTCTTCTCCCCCTTAGCCGCCTTTTTTCGCATCCTGAGCACTACTGGAACCTTTGCAGGCAAGGTTGCAAAGTCTCTTTTCAAGCAGACTGCTGCCGCGGCCGTTCTTGCACAGTGTGCGAGCCACCTCCCCATATCTTTCAACATCTCATCTGAAGAACTCAACAGCTGTCTTCTCCCTGGATTGAGAAAGAGTTCAGTATGCTGCGTGCCTGTAGTATATTGGATTACAATATGACATAATTTACCCATCATAGATGCACGGAACATGGAATGACTAACAAACCAGGCGACGAACACATTATTCAAATACCAGTAGCCTACCTTATTATGCATCATCTATCTAGACCCCAATATAAGACGACACCTCTTATTTTGAGGGGGAAAAAATAGTTTTGTATTCGGACCAGAACTGTATTAATAAATTAAAATCAGTATTTTGCTGGCCATGATTGTTTAAAACACATAAAGTGCCTTTTCAATTTATCAGCATCATATTCAACATGTAAAATGGAGGTCAGGCTTATTTCTGTAAAAGCTAGCAGAAAGGAGCTAGCTCCAGCTCACATTAGCTTACATGTTGGGGGAGACCGGGGGCAATTGTAACACACTCAATTCCTCCAATCAGAAACAAGCTAGAGTGATGACACTCAATCTGTACATGCTCAGTAGGATTCTCTCTCTGTCTGTGGAAAAGAAGCGGGAAATTTTCAACTTTAGCAGAAGTTGTTAACGACAAACTGATTTTGAGGTATGAAAGTTACTTTTTGGATGTATAGTATTTTTCTTCTGCTGTCTAAAGTTTAGATGACTGTGTTAGAACAGAGAACTTAGCAGAGGTTTACAGTCTTTACAGTAAACTATACCTAGATTCAGGCAGCACTCTTAAACATTACTGTTTAAGAGTGCTGCCAGTGAAGTTGCACAGGGAAAGTCTCACTGATGAACGTGAACATATGAAAATAAGGGAACGTATAATAGGTCCCCTTTAATTCACCATGATAGACATAAAAATATTCTTTCTCTACACGCAGTTTTCCCTAGCTGTGTATAAAAAGTAAATCAGTTAGTTTAATTATACATTTCAAACTCAGTTCCTTTGTTCCCTGTTTCATGAGATCAGTACTGTGAACTTCCAGGCCACAAGTCAGTATTAGGTTAATGTTACATCCGTCCTGAGCAGTGTTGAGCAAATCACTCAGAAATTGTACCAGTTACTTTTTACATATTATGCCTTCAAAAAATAATAATGTTACTTTACTTATTACTGGGAATTAAAAGCAACTAGTTATGTTACTCGTTAGGTTACTATCTTTCTCCCAACCAGTGTATTCATCACTAGCAAAAGTGGCCAGAGTTTCTTTCAACAGGTTTGTCAGAGCTGTTTTAACAGATGCTTCAGTTAATTAGATGTAAAATTGTTCGCTGATGAAAGCTTTTGAAAGTTTACAACAGATGACAATGTTCTTTGCATCTTAGACTGTGAAACAATAATGGCAGTACTTACAGCTGCCGAAAGAACACCTCTCTTCATCGTTCTCCATTCTTCCTTTAGCTTCATGGCTAACAAGTGGCTTGAACAACATAAGGTCCGGTTCTTCTGTCCTGCTGTGCAGTCGTGCATTCACGTCAAGGATGGTGTGTTCAGTAACGCAGTATTCATATCCAAGTATACTTGGATTAGTAACTGTAATAATATTACTGTTTTGGAAAAGTAATCTGTTACACTACTAGTTACTGGGAAAAGTAATAATATTACAGTAACTGAGTACCGCCTTACTGCCCAAAACTGGTCTTGAGAGCCGCAACAGGCCATGGGTTGGATACAAAATAATACAACATTTATTTCCAAAGTTATCAAAAAAGAGAACAAACAAAACCTGGGTCTTGTGTCAGGGAATGAGAGAGTGTGGGTAGAGTAGCCACTTCTTCACACACAGGTGCCCTCAGTCAGTCATCAGTGAGCTTCACCTAGAACATAAAGACAAGAGCAGACACAGAATGACAAGTAGCACCCCCTTCCCTTAAGATGACAGCCATACTTGTGTCCCTGGATTTCTTTGGTGAAGTTCTAGGACACGAGGTCATGAGTCGTTGATTACTGTTATACATTTGAGGTAGGTACACAAGAGGGTTGTGATGTTTAAAAATTGGGTGTCGAGCCAACTTAAGCCCCGAAACCGGGCCCGCCAAGAAAATTGCTGAGGCTTTTTTTTGCATGTAGTAGACACGTGACTGACTAGGACCATTTCTACACTAGGCAACTGACATGGTACTGAAGCTATCAGCCCTACAGGCTTAGCAGCTCCCTGCTTTTCCTGAGAGCATGACAGTTATCTATCCATTGCTCGAGCAAGCATCATCTGTAGAAAAGAAATTGCTGCCAGTTTTAAAGCGAAGAGCTAGCATAGCTTTTAGTCTCATGAGATTTGCATTAGCATTCATTTAGTCGACGCTTTTATCCAAAGCAACTTACAATTGCTATTATTGCAACTAGGGATTAAATGTCTTGCTCAAGGACTGCGCCATCACCATCCTGTGGCTAAAAACTACTTTAAGAGCCAAGACATACTCATCAGCAAGCACAGCAGCCTCCTCCACCTTAGACATGCTCTGCTCACTTAGATAGGTGGCTACCACCTCAGGGACCCAATTTCTGAACTCCTCCAGAAAAATCATCTGTTGAAGTTGATTTTTGGTCTCAACTTTTTGAGATGTGCACCACCTATTAAACAGGATGTTCATATCTAAGGGAAATTTCCACAAATATCTGCTCCTCAACATTATGACAACCTCTATCAAGCTGCCTGTAGGCCTTTGGGACCAACTCATGGCACCCAAGATGACCCCTTTAACAATCGTCAGGGCTTTGGGTGAGCATTATAGGCCTCCTGAGCTTCAGGTACACACTGCAACAACAATGTCCAGACATCTTTAGGCCACTCAAAATGCAACTTTACCTGGTCTGTCTTGCTGCCAAGCAACTTGACATACTCACTTAAGTCTGGCTCTTCATCAGACTAGCCTGACTCCTGGGGCACTCCTCCCTTCTTAACAAGTACAGTGTCTGTCTTAGCTCTAAGTTCATCTTTCATAGGAAAAGTTGGTATGGTAATGCTTTGCAGCGGACAGTAGCTTTGGTACGAAAGGTGGAATGAAAAAGCAGCTCTGCCGTAGGAGCTTTACAAAACCCCTGCAAATCAAACTCTATAGTGACAACAAAACTTAGAAAGCACTAGGCTCCACAAGTATTTCAGACCACACAGTATAGACATAGCATTATAAATACTGCCACCCTTACATGAAATGATAAAGATAAAATACAAAATTTAAATAAATAAAGTAAGTACCCTTTAAAAATGTATGAAGTGATCCAATTTAAACATGCAATATAAAAAGAACCAGACTGGATTATTTACCAGATTTAAAAAAAAAAAAAAAAAAAAGAGAGAAAACAATAAAAGGCATCATTAATATCATATTGAATCACTAGCCTAACCAAAATCCCTCAGAGGCCTCCTTTCTTCACAGTAGGAGAAGAGGGTGATGGAGCCGCAGGGATTGAAGTGTGTAGTGAATATTTCTAGTGTGTGTGGAATGTGATGCAGGGCAATGTTGTCGTCAATGGTAATGAGTAAAGATTACTACTAATCTCCGTCCCTCGTCAACATAGTCGGACTTGCAACCAGCAACATTGCGCGTATCATCAGCTTTAGTCTCTGTCCTGGCAAGACAATGGGGTGGAGCTGCAGGACTGATCCAGTGGGGTGAAAACCGAGCTGGAGCTTCTTCCCCGCCTGTAGGGCCACCACCGCCAGAATCAGACAGATGGAGGAGAAATGTGAAGTGGGACACAGGAAGAACTTCACTCCTCCTTGATGTCTTGATGCATGAAAAAAACAATTAAATTAGCAAAACGAATGACGCTAAGAAGGACTTTATAAATAAACATTATCTACCGAGAGAAAATCTTTCACCTAAAATAAAATTGGAGTGGATTTTCAGGCATAACTGCATGTTGGCTATGGCTTCCCATTTGTCTGGACAGTGAGCTATCATCATCAGCTGGAATAGATTTTCATTTTATTTACTGTGAAGGTAAAACAGAGAAAAAGAAGCCCTTTACAGTGGCGAATTATCACTGTAAATCTAGGGAATGGACTGTTTTTGCAACTCAAAAGATGGATTTATGTTGATGTTCTCTGCTTTATTTTATTCTCGGGGACTCACTGTCGTCAATCACTTTGGAGACAGTCGTTTTGGAAAGGGAAGGAAATATCAATATGCTGCAGACACGTAGCACAGCACTGATGAGTCAGCAGAGACGGTCCTGCTTCACTCTGAGGATATGCAGTCAAAAAGAAGAGAAAGTGAATAAAGAGAAGCTGGGGAAGGGAAAACTGAGAATACAGAGAGGAGAATGGGAGAGAACAAATAAAAGGGAAGCAGTCGAGGAGATACAGAAATTTGAGTCAAAGTGCAAAGAGCAATTGTGTCTGCCTTTCAAATCCATAGAGGTAGAGAAAACAGCAGGTTGACCTTTTGGCTGATGGACAAATATAAGAAAGAACCATATTCATTAGATTTGCAGGAGACATTGTGATAGACCCAGTGCTTGAAGTTGGCAGGTACTCACCAGTATGTAGTACCGGCACTTCTACACTTTACTCTTTAGTGTGCTGTGACTTTTTCTTGCGTAGGTTGCTGTGCTGCAGCAAACCCTTGAAATCTTGAACTCATTATGCACAAATGATTGTGATTGTTGACAAGTTAGCACTTAGCATTAACAAATTAGAGACTAAACACCATGTAGCCCAATTTTCTAGTGCAAGGATTTAATGAATGAAAACAACCCACAAAAATTGCACACAACACTGCTGCATTGTCCAACTGAAAGTAATATCATACTAGTGTTAAGCTACTAGTATATTAATCTCTTCCTAAGAGAGTTTCATTCAAACCAAACCTTCCTTTCTCCAGTCACTCAGACTATTGCTTTGCCCTCACTCACTAGATTGATGCCCTGTAAGGTACACTGACCTTTTAGGATGCTTTCACACCTACCTCGTTTGGTCCGGACTTTCTGACTTTTCAGTTCGGTCCGAACCAAAATTACAGGTGTGAAACCTCCCACGGACCACGGTCCGGACCAAACAGCTGAAATTTGGTCCGAGGAAAAGAGGTAGTCTCGGTCCGGATGAACCATGGTTCGGTTCGTTTCTGGTGTGAAAGCATTTTTTGGATGGTTTGGACTTTTTAGACTACTTACAGGAAGTTTGGCGGTTGCCGTGTAAAGCGGAAACAAAGAAATGCACTGAAATAAGGACACAATTATAAATCTCCCGTGACAGAAGCACATACATCTTTGGTCCCTCCTCAAACGGAGGTGCAGAAGGATCGCTTGCTGTCTTCTCGTTCGCACAACGAGGACATTTAATTGTGAATTTGAACTAGCCGTCAGTAGTTGGTGCTGCGGGTAATAATGCCATACTGATAATAAAGTGGCAAATATGCACATGTTCATTTTTTATTCATTCATTCTGGTCCCGCTGAACTGTTTAATAAACCAATCAATGTCAAGTACAGGGAGACGCAGCCCACATAGATGATGACGACAGGACGCAGGTCTGTCACGTAAAGTCCTTTAGTGCGGTCGCAGAATTGCAGTGTGAAACCAAAACTAACCCAATGTATCAAAATGTATCAGAACATGAACTTTGGTTCGGACCTTGGTGCGGACTTTCAGGTGTGAAAGCCCCCTTACACTTAAATTTTCTTCATTTGACCTTAAGGTTTCTGGCCTGGTTCATGTGGGACACCTGCGGTTACCATGGTAACAGCAAGTGTGGTTTAATGCTACAGCAAACACTGGTTGACCAGCTGCTGTTTGACCATGTTGTTTTTAATAAAGAAGTTACAGATAATTACAGCCTCCGTCAGATGTCATGCTGCCCACGGCGCCAGTAGTTTTCCACACAACAGCAGGACACAGATGCTGGAGTTGGAGGTGTGCTGCCTGTTGCTGCAGCGCTTCATCTAAAAGCTCACTATGAATAAATTAATGAATATTTGTAAGTGTATAACTGTCATACACCCAAAGGTGTCCAGCCCACATGGGCTTACAAGACATACAAACAAATGCAAAGCAAGCAAATACCCATATATCAGATATAAACTTAAACAAATTACACATACAATGCTGTCATAGGTTGATAAACATTTAACAAAAAGTGACATATGACTACTCCATCTTGTTAAATTACTCCTTTGTAAAAGGAAAAGTGTCAACCTCTGCGACCAACACATTTTTTTACAGTTTTTACTGTGACTGCTGTACAATAAAAGAAAATAAATGATATTAAAGTTGTTGCTTTTGTGCGAGACTAATGAAAAGTGAATTCATTTCACAGTTATTACATTGTTAATTGCACGCTAATATGCCTTTAATGGTGCCCCATAATATATCTGCAGGAAGTTAATAAGCTTGATCAATACCAATGAATCAGTTACTTGCGGAGCAGGTCATCATCACCAGTGGTTTCATTTAAAACTCAGTGAAGCTTGGTTTCTACACAGGAAATGTCATATGAGGTTCTATTATACTACACTCAATTAGACATGACAAGGAGTCCATTTCCCTACAAAACAATTAATCTTTTAAAACTGAATTATGTATGAGAATTGTTGCATATTTAAGGTGTTACTGCAATGAATATTCAGGACATGTTCTTTGCTCATTACACATGGCTGCACATTTCTGAGGAATAAAGACAACCAGCTGAGCTGCAGGCTTGTCATTTTCATTCATACTGCTCATGTCAACAAGTTGCATTAACACAGGAGAATTGTGGGAGGCTGAGTCATTTCCAATGTGAGATTAAAAAAAACCTTAAGGTTCTGTAATACCATATCATATGAATCATTTTTGTGACTATACAAGATTCAACTATCTCAGAGTAAGTGGGAGTGTAGCAGATGCCACATTGCAGTATTTTTATCAAATTAGAGAACTAGAAATCAGTTTTTATTCTTACTGAAGAAAACACAACAATCCAAAGAAGGTTAAAGTCAAGGGCAACTGGACTTGGTTGAAGACACTAGAAGATGTTTCGTCTCTCATCCAACAGACTTCTTCAGTTCTGACTGACTGGTAGGGAAACTCAGCTATTTGACCTCTGTGGGATCGTTTGACAAGATCATCGATACCGATTGCTTTTCTTGTGTTTGGATGTGCTGTCTTTAGGGTGGACCAGTATCTTTCTTAGTGTGTTATTGGGTTTAAAAAACACAGGGATGTGGTGTTTGTTGAAATCCTCCTGAGTTTCTTTGATACTCCAGATACGAATGGAATCACAATGTTGTTGCATTTGACCTTCTTTTCCTCCTCCCCTGTAGTTTTGGTCTTCTTTGGCTCGGTGCTGTTCCTCTGAAGGAGATGAGGGCTTTGCTCTCCACTTCTTCCATGTAGATGTTCGCCTCAATCGGGGATACAAGCCCATGGCACAGCCATGCTTCTGTATGTAGAATCCTCCGTTGTACTGGAAATAGCTGGTGTTTAGACAGAGGTCGAGTCATTTACAGATCTGGTCAGGGCTGAGGCCAGTTCTGTGTTGTTTTGTAGTAGCTGTTTCCTTACAGTTTCTACTGCCTTTGTGGTGGGATGCAGGTGAACAAGGAAGTCACGTCATAGGATACCATGGTTTCATCTGGGTCCAGTTTCAGTCCTCAAACCTTGTTTACAAAGTCAATGGAGTTTTGGATGTGGTGAGGCAAGTTACAAACCAAAGGGGCTAGGATGGTAGAAATGTGTTTGGGAATGTTGTAGGTGACGGAGTTGATGCTGCTGAGTGGGGCTCCTTCTTTGTGTATCTTCGGTAGTCCGTATATACATGGGATGGCTTCTCCAGGATACACAGTAATACTGTTCACGGGTGATGGTGTTTTCTTTCTGTAGCTGTTGTAGACATTCTATGGCCTTTTCCTTGTAACCGCTGGTTGGGTCTCGCCTCTGTGTCTCACATGTGTTTGTGTCCATTAGTAGTGTGTTGACCTTGTTCTGGTAGTCCGCTGTGTTTAGGACCACTGTGCATCTTCCTTTGTCAGCAGGTAGGATAGTGATGTCTTGATCCTTGCTCAGTGATTCACAGAGTTGAGACAGAGCAGCCCGGGGACATCAGAGAGAAAACTAGAAAATATTTCTAGTATTTCTCCATCAAATATGAACCCGTTTCAGCAAAATCAGTGAAAAAAGTTGTAATATAGTAATTAGCCGGGCTCGGGCCCAAGAAACACTCTGCTTCAGCAACATTATATTGAGAAATCTTTTCATTGGGCGCTAAATTAATAAAACAAGCGCAGAATGAGTCATCAACATCTTAAAATGGTTTTCTAAATGACTAACTCTTAAATATAATCAAGAATACCTACAAAACAACATTTTTTGTCAGATTTCGTTATTCTGTGTTTCTCTAAAAATCCACTGAGCAGACTACTCATCATTGATACTTCTCTTGTCCTGATTTGCTTATTTGGCATTGAAGTAATCCAAAAGTAACTAAAAGTAACTAGATTACATTACTTTTAAAAAAAAATTATTTTGTGGATTATGTTACCGATTTTTTTTTTTTTTAACAAATAATAAGTAATGGATTAAATTTTTAAAATAATCCTCCCAACCCTGCTCGTGAAGGTAATTGATGCTAATTCCCTTTTCATTTTGAAAGCCTCACCTGTTGCTAAGCTCCACAAAATCCCAAATAAGTGCTGCACACAAATAACCCTTTTCTTCCTTTCTTTTGTGGTGAAATTTTATGGTGAAAATCAGCCAAGTGTTCATTATTCCTCTGTAATAAATGAACTGTTCAGCACTTCACATAGGTTGTGTTTGCTTTCTCAACACTCTCAACACAACTTAACAGTAATTAGCATAATGACGGTCAATCACACATCAAAGGTGACGCCTAGGGAACAGCAGTGTTTCATGTTTGAGCCTTTTCCCTGTGTGTGATGATACACTGCCCAACTATTTTAAAGCCCAGTGTCTGAACCAGGACATGAAAATATAATATTTTATATTAAAACATTTTCTCCATCTGTCAGTCTGAGAATATGTAGACAGAGCAGAATGAGGTGTAAACAAACAATAATGAGTAGGATAAGTGAATATTACAAATATTACTGCTTGATGCTGTACTGGTTGATGATCCAGCATCTCCTCTTCTGTCAAACTTAACCACAGCACCTGTAATTTATAGATAGCAGTACTATTATTGATACTATTATTAATTTTAATAAATAATAATTCCTTTAATACATTTTCAAATTCAAAATACTATTTCTAATCTGGCTTTGCTTAATACTTGATGGTTTACTTTACTGAAAGATGTGTATCCATATTGTCCAGTATTCCCAGTGAATCAACATTTTAAATTTAGTTTTCATTGTTAATCCATTGCTTTCCATCTCTCATGCTAATCCTTGTCTTTTATATGAAAAAAAAGATTTGCAGCTATATTGTCTGGACTGTTCCCCACAGAGGTTGCTGCTGGAGTTTCATTCCATGTATGAGCATATGAATGCATATTCGCATGACTTGATTATCTCTTCCGAGCTGCAGTTTATAAACACCATTGCCTGGTGGTGTTTAAGATTCAACATTCAATACTTTATTGCCATGTTGCCAAGTTGCTAGGAATTTGGTGCAGCGTTTGGATTCGATGGATTTTCCCTGAGGGGAGAGTCCCCAGTAAGGGGTCTCTGAATAGAGGTCACATTGATGAGTGAGTTTACAGTTGATGATTTTTGAGGTGATGCTAACCTGTCCAGCTGCTTCTTCTGTTGAGCTGTGGAGTAAAAAGTAAAAGTACACTTTCTATGGAAGTAGAACTGCAGCAGCCCCTCTCCAGAAACACCAAATGTTTTGAGTTGTCGCAAGCAAAATAATCTCTAGTGGGTTTTTTTGGTGATACAGAGCAGGTTGGTTTCCCATTTCAGAATGGAGGAGATTGTTGTACCCAGAAACTTAAAGTGTCTACTCTTTCCACATCTATACCATTTATGGTCAGTGGCAGCAGAGCCTTTATGTTTCTGCGAAAGTTCACTACCAACTCTTTCATTTTAGAAATGTTCAGTTCAGGGCTATGGAAACGACACTAATCCACCAGAGACAGACGTCATTGCAGTAGTCTGATTCATTGTCTGATGAAATCAGACCAACTACTGTTGTGTTTTTAGCAAACGTATGCAATTTAACAGATTTACAGGTTGAGATGCAGTCATCAGTACAGAGAAGAGGTGAGAGTACACAACCCTGTGGGCGCCAGTGTTTATGTGCCACTTTTGTAAGAGCCTATTGTTGAAACCACTTGAGTTTTATGGTACAGAAAATAAAAACTCAAATGGCACAGAGAATGGCTAATGCCTAGTTGCCTTCACTTGTCAAAGTGTTTTGTTGGTAAGATAGTAATGAAAGCGGAGCTGTAGTCTACAAGTAAAACCAGTGCTTAGCTGGCTGTGGCCTCTAGGTGCTGCAGAATGGAATGGAGACACAAATTTAATAAATAGTTTAGTATTTAAATTAGGGTTGGGCCGATAGCTGACAGACATCACGACGTTGAGCAGGCATCGTGATTGCCATCGTCCATCCCGACTTGCTTGAGAGCGTATAGGGCCACCTGGCTCTGCTAGCAGCACCAGTACAGAAGAGAAGGCAGGCGAGAAATAAGAACAGATGAGCCCCCTGAGTAATGCAGTTTATTTTGGACCATTATGAATCACCCAGAGAACATAGAGAGGGCAGGAAAGAGTACCAGCAGCTTGTGAGAAGTACAAAAAAAGTCAATGTACACCAAAGAGTAAAATGTAGATGTGCTGGTACTGTGTACGGTGAGTACTGGCCCACTTCAAGCACTCATAATGGCAGAGTTTAGGTATAATGACTGACAGAGAAGACTGAGACAGACCACTAACAGCACTGTGTGTGTGTGTGTGTGTGTGTGTGTGTTTTATGTGAAGCCATAAAGCGAGAGTGAGATCAGTCAAGATATTTACTGAAATAAAATGAGGCCATCTTTGTGCTCTGTTCCCAGAAAGTGAAAGAGAAAACAGCCCTGCAGGCCTAACATTTGATTTAGATGACTTTATGGCCACATATAACCTGATCAGTTTGCTCCATCACTCTGCCCTCTCAGCTTTATGAAACCTACATCACCCCTCTTACTTCTCTTCATTCATCTTCCATTTGTTCTCAGTCGCTTTATGTCATTGGGATTCTCACTTTATTTCAGGGGAAAGTCAACCATTTCTCTAAGAGAGGAGCGTGAGAGGGTGTGTGTGTCTGTGCCTGCATGTGTGTGTATCACTGACATGGAAATGACTGTCCAGCCTAAAGTGGACGGCTTGGTTGAAACCAGCTCATGTCCAGTCTGGCTGGCTGTATGTCAGCCTTCTATACTTATCATTACACATGCAACAAGTAATGGGTACCATTTGGATTTTCTCTGAAAAGAACAATGCTACACTAATATGTAAAGTGGTACTTGTGCCCAGAACATGCCCAAATCTGAACATTTTTAGATGCCTTTCATGACACTGTACATAGACCTGTACTCACTCACTGCCTCAGTAAGCTTAAACTAAGTACTAGTGAGATCATGTGAGAGTGTCTGACACCTTGGACTTTGGGGGGATGTGCAACACTAATTCTAAATGTATGAATCAGATAATCTAATCAAGCCCACTTTAACTTTAAATTGTCAAGGTGTACGGAGGTTAGAAAGTTGGCAGAACTTTAAAGTATGGCTTATGCAGCCAAACAGCAAGTTACTCAGTAACACATTACTGTAATAATATTACTTTTCCCAGTAACTAGTAGTGTAATGAATTACTTTTCCAAAACAGTACTGTTACTAATCTAAAGTAACGGTGCATTATGTGTGCGACTGCAGGGCAGGTCAGCAACACAGGACCATGTGTTGTTCAAGTCAGCTGTTAGCCAAAAACTAAAGGAAGTATGGAGAACGAGGGAGAGAGGCACTCTTTCCACAGCTGGAAGTATCACCATTATTGTGTCAGTCTAATATGCAAAGAACATTGTTGTCCATTGTAAACTTTGTGCTTTACTGCTTAATGTGCAGATAAACAGTAGTTCTAGTACTTTATTTATTTATTTCAGCCCGTGGCAATATTAGTTAAAAAGTCATGAGAAACTGCTTTGTTTGGGGGGTACGGGAACGGGCTGGAAAGTAATACAGTAACATAACGAGTAACGTATCACCTGGCAATGAGTAAAGCAATATTATTACTTTTTTAAGGAGTAATAAGAAACTAGTAACTTACAATTTCTCAGTAACTTGCCCAACACGGATTATAAATGACAAAAAACAAATATAAGAAATACAGATAGAATCTAAACTACAAATAAAAGTGAACATGATGTAACCTGCCATGCAGCCGATGTTAACAGTTCACTGAGTCACTCGCTGTCCTCAGGTTGTGACACAGGGACACATACTGTATTTGGTGGCGAGGTTTGTTGTATTTCCTTCTTATTGGATTATTCTTAATTTATAGTTATCTTCAAGCTTTTAGAAATCTGATATTAATAAATGGATTTTCTCAAAATATAGCTCTCTTATGCTTCTATATTTATCACATTTCAGGAAAAAATGCATCTCTGTCACACCTCACTCTCACATACTCTATAATCTCTTGGTAACCAGGACTTTTTATGTCTCCTTTTTTCAGTTACAAGGCTGTGGTCACTGAGTCTGTACTTGGTAAGAAGCTGCCTCTGCTTGATATCTCTGACAGAAGAGAGACATTCTGCCATTTCATAATCTCTGTTTATGGCCAGATAACATTCTAGTTTGTGTTGTTTTTTGTCTTTTCTGCCCAGTGTTCCAAATAAGTGTTGTTGCTTTGAGTGATAACTTGGTTTATTCTAACTGGTGTTTGTAAAGCAGTGCTGGCTTGAGAAAGGTGTGTGTGACATGTTGCAGGATTTGTTTGTCTCAGGATTAGCTGCCATAAGGAACTCTTTTCTAGGTTCAGGGTTTTAAGAGAATTGAAGGGAGTCTTGGGGACTTTATCTGAGGTGCATCAGGAAGTTTAGTGTTCTTTTTTGGGTATCTATTATCAGTGGAAACCGCCATAATTCTGCCCTACACACATTTGTATGAGACTTTCTCTGAATGTGTAGGATGTTTCAATGGGATGCTTCTCCCATCTGTTGTAGTTCTGATGACTGAGTGGACCCCAAACTTCACCTAATTATCAACCTCTTTAAAAGTCTCCTCCTATTATCTGAGCGATCCTCTCTTGGAAAATAGATATGCAATAAATCGGCAGAGCCACCTTTCAAATGACATGCAAACTGCGCTTTCGATGAGTTCATTGCATGACTGTGTGGCAGAATAGATCACATGTTCAACTGAAAAAACGGCACAAAAGGCAAAGGATTAGCAGTTGATTTATAAACTCTAAGGTAATTCAATTTTGAATATTTTTCAGAACATTATTACATTAACTACAGATCCTATCACAATTAGACAGACAATTTAGCCACACCATCACACCCTCATGGCAGATTTGTTGTTGGATGCAAACAAAATATATCTCAAACTTCACTAGTAGGTACATGCCCCTCATGATATAAAGTAATATATGGTGCAGAGCGTTATAGAGATAGACAAAAAAGGGTCATGTTTCCGTGTCACATGTGAAACCTGTAAGCACTGCAAAACCTGTATAGACAGCAACCCTGCACGAACGTCTCCTCACCTTTACCCCTGTGTATTGTATCATCATCTACTTTTCTATATGGTCAATTAGTTCAGTATATATCGCTCTAATGTCTGGCTCCCCTGATGGTTTGTGCCATTCTGTCTGACCTGGACGGATGAATGGAGGGATGGAGGGAGGAGGTGTACTGGTTTTGAAATCCGGAGCCTCTCACCACATTCAGCATGTCTGACCATGAAAGTGAGAGGGAGCGGAAATTTGTGAAAAGAGCAGAGTTGGTGGGTCTGCAGGAGGCTGGGAGAGGAGGAGAGAGACTGACAGAGCCAGGGAGGTTCATTTGAAGGCAGACAACTACATGCGGCTGACAGGTGGGAGGGAGGGCGTACAAAAAGATCAGCCAGCAAGCAAGTTGATCGGGCAGAAGGGAGGGAGAGGTAACAGACTACAACAGTCAGATAATGAAATTGATTGCAGGGCACTGATGGGTGAAGGTGGTTTTGGCTACACCCATCCAACAGGACTAATGGCTTTTTTGATTTGAGTTTGATAAGTACTGCTATTACCATTGTTTATTTTAGAATGGATGCATTTTCCTGCTACTTTCATTACTAATAATTTAAAAGAGTATCCTCACAAGAGAAAAATGACCACTTTTCAAGTATCTAAATGTCAAGATAGATTACAGTCTGCACTCTGTGTTTTTCTTTTAGCATCATAACTATTACAATTATTGCATTTATAAGAAACACATTCTGGAACTAATTTGATTTTTAATGGAATCATTTTTAATCTAAAAAATTCCATTGACATGGTTTCCATCAGTTGAAGTTTGCTCAGTTGTCATGGAACTGCAGATGTTCAGACTTCCTGCAGTTTTAAAGAGGATGGGCAACCTGGGGGCTACTAATTGTGTTTTTAACATGTTTTTAGACTTGCGAACAGCATTGGACAGCAATGTCTGTTTCTCTGTCAACCACTTTGGTACAGACTGAATCTTAACAGGTGGATGATTCAGTACCTTCTCTTTTCATGTAGTTTCATCATCAACTTTTTCATTTGCATAATACTTAGGTTTATGGAAAACTAATGACATTCCCATCAGCCTCATCTGTACTATGTGTTTAGTGCTAATTATCGGGGCGGCGCTAGCCTTTCAGCACAGTAGGGGCGGAGCTTCGTCACAGGGCCCACCTGCTAACAGTGGAAAAGTTTACATGACCCAGGACTCACTCGTCCACTGAGTCCGTCTGCGTCGCGGCTGCTGGAGTTGATCGCAGCCTAGAAGCGTCCCTCAGCTCCGCACTGGAGAGAATATGCAGCCAGTATACTTTTGCGCAGCTTCCATCAAACAGCACAGAGCAGATGACACGCACGAAGTCAGACACAAAACGGCAGAGAATCTGGACAATTTTCAAAATAAAATACCCTGTGCAGACTCCCGATCGTAAGTCAACAATTAACACGGTTAAAACAGACGAAAAAAGAAACAGTTTAACTACGAGCCTACCTAATAATTGTAGAAGCACAAAAAGCAAACACTATTTACCAAAATCTAAACATGTCAGTAAAATTGCTCTTATTCTGAAATGCTCCCTGTGGGATGACGGAACGAAAGTGGGCCACAGAGAGCTGTGAAGATGGTATAGAAGCACAAATGAACAAATTAAAAACAAGTCATTAACGTTGGGGCAGGCTGTATGCTCTGCTGCTAAAATGCTTCTGAGATAAGGCCAGACTTATGAAACAAAAATCGGGGATTGTTGGTGGTCAGTATGTTATTAAAAAATATGTTAATATGAAATAAAACAGGGGGACGATTTCGGTTTTATAATCTGTCAAATATAACTCTTCTGAATGAAATCAAGTCATTCTGAGGCAGAAACTACCTTTCAGTCAATAAGTAGAGGCTGCAATTACTTTCTGGCAAGTACAATAATGCATTTTATGTGTGTTTGGCTATTTAATGGTATTTTAAGAGGGAAAAAGTTTCTAGGCGAGTTGTAATCTTTCAAATATAACCCTCATGAAAATAATCAAGTCATTTCAGGGCAGAAATAACTTTCCAGTCAATAGAGGCTGCAATCACTTTCTGGCAAGTAGAATACTGCATTACATAGACTGTACTGGACATTTAAAAGGTATTTTAACAGATAAATAGGACTTGATTGGTTGGTACACAGCAAGTTAAATAATGTAGAGTCATAAGGATAATTGCAAAAGAGATCTTGTCTTTACTTTATATATAGGGCCTTACTCAGCAGTAAGTCATGTTAATTACAGGCTACATTCGTTTTCCAAACATGAACAAGGATATTAGACATAGGCCTGCCAAATACATAATCTATCGGCAACAACAGGCTTCAATTATTGTCTATAATCACGTAAATGTGTCAGGGTGTGGTGTGGTTAAGCAGGTCGGTGGACCCAAATGTAGGACACAGAGCGGAGCAGGTACAGTTCAAAGGGTTTAATAATGAAACTTAAGGCGAGCACACTTACAAGGCAGAGTGGCTGAGTATGACGTAAACCAAATATAAACAGAGTCCAAATAAAATGAGGTAATCCAACAGAAATCCAAATGGGATACAGATCCAGAACAGGCAGGGCAGAACACAGAGCAAAACTACACACATGAGACAGAGCAACAAACAAGCTACAACAATGATAAGGATTGAGGGAAACAAGTACAGACACACAGGGTTAATGTGCAGGGCGGGAGCAACACAGCTGAGAGACATGAGGGACTAATCAAGCACACAGACACACAGGCAGGCAGAGTGATCATTGGGGGGGGAACAGACAGAAGCAAATCAAAATGCAGAGCAAAACTGATCATAAGGTCAAAACTAACACAACAGGAAACAAGCAGGCTGAACACAGAACACCATCAACTAAAACACAACACACGCAGAGAACAAGAACTAACAATTAACAGACAGGCAGAAACAGCACACAGAGAAACACAAGACAGGATCGTGACCAAATGTCATGCTTGGTTACGATAAACTGCAAACACTTATTGGCCACAATTGTGATTATTCTGTTAAGAAAGAAAAGGTAAAGTATCACAAAGACATACCTTTGCTCTTACCACGGACATAAAGTGATGTTTATTAGCACGTTATGTCTGTTTGATCCAGATAAAAGCAGCTGCAGATGTAAAGAGACTGGGCGACACAGCTTTAACATGCTGCGAGTGCTCCGCGGACGGCAATCACTTTTCAGCGATCACTTTTCGGCACGACACCTGTACGCTCTGCTGTCCAGTCTTTCTGGCCACGTAAAATCTGATTTCAGGTCTGTTAACACCTTATACAGTCTATGATTAACGCACAGGGGACGTCTGGTCACCCCATTCTGAGAGGCTTCCAGTGGAAGTTGATGCTGGGCTGAGGACAGAACTAAACCGGGGCGCACACGCAGCCTGTGTGAGTACATTCATCCCTCAGAATTCCTGTGATGCATGTGAAGTGACGGTGAAGGGAGTTTTGTTAAAATTTGCAAATAAGTTTCCCATTTGTTTGAAATACAAATGGTTTACAATTGAAACCAGCAGTGAATGGACTGTTTCATTTGATAAGAACAGCTGATTTTTTTATTCGTTGTTGGAAGTGAGCTGCATGCAGCTTTCACGCCCGGCCAAGTCCACAATCAACTGACATAAACTTCCTCTCACCCAGCCGGGGACGTGCGTCGGCCGCCCCCATGCGCCGATCTACCTTCTGAAATCAACACTGAGAAACTTGTAGTCTTATAAATGTTGCTCATGCTGTATTTAGTCTTAATGCTATGTTGAATATGACGTGTTTTAAAGCTAAAAGTTACAACACTGGAGGCTAGTTGTGAGCAGCCTATAGATAATGGATGACAAAATGCAAAACCTGCTGTATGTAAATGGGACAAATTTGCAACATGGATGTGTTAAGAGAGCTGGATACTGTGTTTTCAGCCTTGCTTCCCAATTTTTTCAGTTTCCACTTGTGCTATTGCAAAGAAAAAAAATCCCCGTGGCCCAAAAAATATATTCCCCATCAACCTCCATTATAAAAGATAGACATGTAAAACTGTTGACGGGACATGTCAGTCAAGGTCAGGTATTAATGTCTGTTAAAGGATATTTTAGTGATTTAGATGTGTGCTGTCCTAATGTAATGTAAAGTCTATGAGCTGAGTGGGAATGGGTCAGAAACACTAATGAACATGTCAGTGGGCTGCACAACGTGGAAGCAAACCCGGCAGATAGAAAGCATTTTTGGCTTGGCTGGGCAAGCAGTTTTCACTGTGTGAAAGGCCGTCATTTTGGAGTCTGTTATCCAGTTCTTAAAATACAGCCATGATTTGTACAACTTTTTGCAATACAACTGACCTTCAGTGGTTTAACTTCTAACCTTGCTGCAGTGATCTAGCAGTGTACACCAGGACCCCACCCTGTGACATCACTGTTGGCTGTGGTTAGGGGTGCAACAGAGCACAGTTCTGACCACACCCATCAGTGATGCTGGCTATGTTCACAAATGAAAAGGACTAGACACTTTCAACCAGAGAGGACAATGAAACACTGCTTCTCAGCCTGCTGTCATGTCACTCTTTAAAGGTATCCAGAGGAATTCACCGTGTTTATATATCGGCACAAAGCAGCAATGTCATTGCTAGTTTCCAACCAACCATTTTCACACACCCGTTTTGTAAGTAGCATATGTACAGATGTATCTGTGTGCCCATGGGAGTGTTGGAGTTAAAATTAATGTGCATTGTTGGCACAATCCCTAACTTGACGAAACAGAAAGTGATTGACCAACATGGTCTAAAGTGCAGGGCGCAGTATTTCCCTGCTATTTGAAGGCCGCATTATTCAGATAGTAAGATGCCCCCTATTAAGATAGATGCTGTGTGCATTTACGTATGAGGCACAGCAGCATAACTTTGGATTTAGCATCGATTATTTAAATCTCCTGTTTTGTAGAGGAGACGAGCTGTGTAAAATGGATGTTTATTACTTAACAGAGACTTGAGTCTGCAGTGTAGTTCCAACACTTGATCAACCACAGCTCTGTAGAGTAAAAATAGGTTTGATGATCAAAGAAAGATTTTTTTTTCACATTGACACTTCTGTCATTCTCACTCTGTCTTGCTTGTTCACAGGAGCTGTCTTTCACTCTGCTGCGAGTCTGCATCACCCTTTATATTTTGGTATGGTTTTTATAATACGCCAGAACTATAATACGTGTGCATTAATCCGCAATTGAAGTTTAGGTGCACCTGGCTTTTAAAGGGAATGGGAGATGACATTCTGATTGATTTAATTCATGTTATCCCAAAACACAACTATAAATAATTAAAGGAACATTATGTAGTATTTTTATTTTAAAATAACAACTTAAAAATCAAAATCATTTCTTTCTTTCTGTCTTTGCTACTCCAGGCCCCCTATGCTGGAAACTGCACTATGTAACTTTTGAGACCCGGGCAGAAAACCTTTTGCAACTAAGCTATAATGTTTTATAGGATCAGGACAACTCTTTAGCAAGCAACCTATAAGAAGCAGTTTTAATGTACAAGTATGTACATTGTTCTTTGGAAGAAGCTCCCTCAGTATTCTCAATATGGACATCATGGCAGAGGCTGCGAAGAGACTGAAGCACTTTTGGAGGAAACTTAGGAGAGAAAGAGAGACTGACTGGGCAAGCGACCCGACTAAAGTAAATATCAGACTGGCTTTTACTCGTTGCCGTGAGCTAAAAGAACTAAAAGGATGCTTGTTGTTGTACTAGTCAGTTATAACTGGCTGCCTTGCTGTGTCTTGTGTTGTTGTACTTGCTTGGTAGCAAAGTTGTTCACTCGAGCTAAATCAGGGTTTTCACAGACAAGGTTTAGCTGCTAGCTATACAACTCGAGTTGATGTTAACAAACTTACTAGCTAACACGGACAACAGTAACGTTACTGTAAGTGCTCTTGCGTTGGCTGCTGTTTAGCTTTGGTGGCTAGCTTGCCACGCAAGTTTCCAGCAACATTATACCACTGTTGGTGAAGAGCGGTACTGGTGTCGTGTGGGAGCTGGGCGAACCAGCAGCATAACTCATAACAGAGGCGAACAGACAGAAGAACTTCTGTATCTCTTCCTAGAAGAGATGAGCAGGGTGAACAGGCTGTGGCTGGGTGGGTACTGTCCTTTAGTATCCTTTGGGCTCTGCGTAGGCACCTCACCTCACCAATATCACTGATGCTCGGGAGATGGGTACCAATGATCTTCTGAGCACTTTTAATCACCCGCTGCAGAGCCCTCCGGTCCTGGGCCGTGCACATCCCATGCCAGTTTGTGATGTTTCAAGGCAGGATGCTTTCTATTGTTCCTCTGTAAAAGCTGACAAGAACTTGGCATGCAAATTTGGCCTTCTTAAGCTTCCTTAAGAAATACAGTTGTTTCTGAGCTTTCTTCGCCAGCGTGGAGATGTGAGACGACCATGTCAGAACCAGTTTCTCAAAGCACTTCATCTTCACTTCTCGTCCACGACCATCTCCACAGTCTTCTGAGCGTTGAGCTCCAGACTGTTCTGGTCGCACCAGGTCACCAGATGGTCAATCTCCCACCTGTAGGCGGACTCATCCCCACCAGAGATGAGCCCAATGAGGGTGGTGTTGTCCACAAACTTCAGGAGCTTGACGAACTGGTGACTGGAGGTGCAGCTGTTGGTGTACAGGGAGAAGAGTGCTGATGGTCCTGGAGTCAGAGACATGTTTTCCCATTTTAACGTGCTGCTTCCTCTCCGTCAGGAAGTCAGCGATCCACCAGCAGGTGGAGTCAGGCACGTTCAGCTGGGGGAGCTTGTCCTGCAGCTGATGATGGTGTTGAAAGCAGAGCTGAAATCCACAAACAGGATCCAGGCGTAGGTTCCTGGGGAGTCCAGGTGGTGGAGGATGTAGTGAAGGGCCATGTTTACTGCATCATCTACAGACCTGTTGGCTCTGTAGGCGAACTGCAGGGGGTCCAGGAGTGGGTCTGTGATGGATTTAAGGTGGGACAACACAAGGCGCTCAAAGGACTTCATAACTACAGAGGTCAGGGCGACGGGTCTGTAGTCGTTTAGTCCCGTGGTCCTTGGTTTTTTGGGGACAGGGATGATGGTGGAGGCTTTGAAGCAGGCTGGCACATGTCATGTCTCCAGTGAGGTGTTAAAATGGTTGAGCACAATGAGGTTTCTGCCTCCTGAACAGTCTGTTGACGTCCCTCTCTAGGATGGTAAGAGAGGGGGAGGAGGTGGGGGATGAGATGGTGGACTGTGGCCGATCAGTGGTGTGATGGGGGATGGTGTCAGGTCTGTCCCATTGTCTTTCAAAGCGACAGTAAAACTGGTTCAGCTCGTTCAGGCGTGAGTCGTTCATGGACATTGGGGGGGGATTTAGGTTTGTAGCTGGTGATCTGTCTGAATCCTCTCCAGACAGAAGCAGAGTCATTCCCTGAGAACTAGTGTTGTAGTCTCTCTGCATACAGCTGTTTAGCATCTCGCACTGCCTTGCTAAACCTGTACTTTGACTCCTTAAACGTGGTCCGGTCTCCACTCCTAAACGCCTCCTCTTTTTCCAACCTCGGCTGTCTGAGCTTAGCTGTGAACCAGGGTTTGTCATTGTTATAACTCACTCTGGTGTGTGTTGGAAAGCAGCTGTCCTCACAGAAGCTGATGTAGGACGTCACAGCATCAGTAAACTCATCCAGATTGTTGGTAGCAGTCCTGAAAACATCCCAGTCAGTGCAGTCCAAGCATGCCTGAAGATCCTCTACAGCTTCACTGGTCCAGTTCTTTGATGTCCTCACTACAGGTTTACAGTTTTAAATCAGGTGGACCATGACATGATAAGAGTGTCCCAGTGGAGTGTGTGTGACGGCGTGATAGGCACTGCTGACTGTGGTGTAACAGTGATCCAAAGTGTTCCCCTCTCTGGTTGGACACTTAATAAACACTGACACTGTATTTGGGGAGTTCTTGGCAGAGGTTTCCTTTGTTAAAATAACCAAGAACAATAACAATGGAGTTTGTCTGCTCCACACACCGAACAGAATGAATGAAGCAAACTCACGGGGGGAATAAAACGGTTTACAATTTATGATAAAAAATTCCAGATTAGGAGAACAGTGCTGCTGATTTACTGTCACGTCGGTGACTTTGTGATTCAGATAATGTTGCTTTAAGAGAGTAAATACAACCCCTTGGTACCTTGGGCCTTATTTTGAGCTCAGATTGTGAGCCGTTTCACTGGCAAAAGTGGAGTTGGACATGCCCTAATGCACATGCACTGTGCACTTTAGACCCTGTGCTACAGATAATTTAAATATGTCCTATTTTATGTATCATTATGATCAAACATCTACAGAGAAATTTCTTTTTTTATATCTCAAACATTTGCAAATGCTTTTGTTGATGGTTTGTATTGTTTACATCACATTGCTGTTTTCCTCCTGGAATCCAGTGCAAAAGACTATAATGCACTAGGTAGTGAATGGGGAGATAATCCTTAGTCACAATTTGACAGTAATTTAGTCAAACTTTGTGCAAACTTTAATGCCACACATAGTTGAAACATCTGGTGTTGCTTTAACAGACCACGTTTCCTCCCAGAATCTGCTCTTAGACATTTACACAGTGATTTATTCGGACAACCTCAGATTGTATTCATTTCCACTATTTGGCACATTCACAAACTTGAATGTGAAATAAATTTGAACATCATTTCAAAAGAATCCTTTTGACTCTGTTTTTATTCCATACATTTCTTACAGTGGATATTTGTCCTCTTACGACGAAGAGCACAAATGTGTTATCTGCTCTTGGGTTCATTTACTTTAAGTTGCACTTCCCATATGAGGAGTCGTTTTGCTCTTGGGTGAGGATTTTGTGGAATATTCTGGAGAATTGATTGATCTTGACTGGCTAATACCAAACTCAGTGATTATGTTTGTTTTCTAACCCCATACAGTTCTTGACTGCAGGTTTACCAGAAGTCAGTGACCAAAATCTGCCCTATTGATTCATGAAAATAGGGACCAGTGTGTTCTTATGGAGAGATTTGACTGAGTGACCAGCTTCAGAGAAGAGCTAAGCTGGAGAGGCTAGAGAGGGAAAAATGGAAAACATGTGGCAGTTCTGATAAGGAGGGACGATTGTATTCTTTGGGAGGGGTGCAGGGAGATACCATGTGCCTCAAGAATAGGAAGGTGAGAGAAAGTAAAGGCAAAAAAGAGTGAGAGAATGAGAGGAATAAATGAAACATGTAAGTATTGCTGCCATAGCAATAAAAAAAGGATGTCCCGTTGCCTGTTTCACCCTGTTGGGAATCCAGCTGTGATAAAATGTCACATGGCTATTTTAGCAAGTCACTGTAGGAACAGTTGTTAAATATAAAGGTAATAACGAGTGCATGTCCAGGTGTACCCCGCCTTTCTCCCAATGTCAGCTGGGATTGGCTCCAGCCCCCAGTGACCCTGGGACAAGCGGTTGATGATGGATGGATGGAAAAATACTTGGTTATATGTATTAAAGCATCAGCTAGCAATCAACATCAGCATGTATTTTAACAACAACAAGCACAACTTCTAGCCTAACTCTGTCAAAGGTCAGCGATCTTATTTGTTTGCTGTGGGAATGTCGAGTTTACTTCACATTTGTAGACAAAGAAATGTATAAAGAAGACATTTTATATATATGTATGTTTGTTTGCTGTTTTTTTTTTTTTACCTGTCCTGCCCAGCAGCCTGATATAAAGTATGAGGAGCTGGATGCCATGTTGTGCCAGACAGACAAGACATTTTAATGGGAGAGGAGCGTTCAAGCTGTTCCTTGATGAACAATTGCTGGGTACATGGAGGGACTGCATGTAGTTGTGGTTTAGTTGCCAGATTTGCACTCATGACAAAACCACAACTCTTGGAAGGACTAGCCCACTCGACAACAAGAAATTATGTATAAAGCTGGCAGATTTAGAGTTTTCCTGGCCCAGGCTTTGTACTGGACACGCAGAGGTGAAACTGATCAATCTTCTCATCTGACTCTGACAAATAAGTATATTTCCCTTCATATCAGACTGTTCCTAAGAATTTAATGAAGCAAAAAACCTGTATAATTTTGCTGCTCATACTTCAATGAATTCCATCTTTAACATGGTGATGTGAGAACCCCATGTTTTTTATAGAAACAGTTTTCTCATTGTGTCAATCCATTCTACTCCTCTACAAATCAATTCTCATTCTGATTTGATAGCTCTATTATTTACTGTTTAAACTGTGTATGGAAGAGATAGTGAGACACGTCTCCCCCTCCTTTTTGTTTCTAAAGTTTGGTGAGGCTCATTTGGGCAGATCGATTGTTTGCTGCCTTTAGCAGTCACCTTGCTAAATGGGACCGTCTTTTGGCTGACTATTGATTTACTCGTGAGGAGGTAAGTAAAAGAATGTTCCACTCATTAAACAAGAGAACAAAGAGAGAGCCAGAGGGCAATGCCAGGGATTACTGTAACCGGTGCTATAGTGTTAGCATCACTAAGGCTGTGCACCCTTGGGTGAGAGAGAACGCAATAATATCTATAATATCTCTCATCATCAGTAATCAGGAATAGAGATTACACACACACATCCTCACAATGCTTTCCAACATGTGTTCATTTGCACTAGCTAAGGCAGCTCCTTAAAGGTGCAATATGTAAGAATTGAGACTACTCTCCACCTGTCAAATTTATACTCCAAACAAATAGGGGACAGCATATCACATATCAGGTCATAACTGCTAGTTAGCTCAGTTACCTTGGCAGCTAACTTAGTGGCCTTTTTAGCTAAGTGATTCCGGAATGGAGACTAGAAGGCAGGCAAGCAGGCAACAGAACTGGGCTCAGCAACCTTCCAGTGAACACAGTCGGACCAGGACGAACACAGCCTCTGAGACTGACGGAGGGCAGTTACAGTACGAAGGTGATTTACAGTGACTCCACCCAGGACTCTGACTCCAGGGACGACAAAGACACGGCAGGTTCAGAGAGGACAGGGGAGGAGTCAAGCAGGAGAAAGCTTGGGCATCATCGTACTATTGGGTTATCGCCTCTTGAGGTACAAAGTGGTATTATGAGACATGACGGGCCAACATTAGCTGGTTAGCATGCATAAAGTAGCATATTCAGTAGATATCAATAGACAGATGTCTTTGACAAAACGTCAAAACTGTTATTATTTCAAACTCTGTTGATAATTTTAGTTATTTTATGAATGTTTTAAACTCTTAAATATCTTAATTGCCGATCAATACTATCTAATGTTTCTGAGTGATTTAACTGGACTGTTTTCTATTTATTTATTTATAAAGACAGCATTAATCAACATTACTGTTAATGTGCCAGTGTTAGCCTACTGGCTAATTTTCAACTGCAGTCCTGAATATACTCCCATGCTAATTGTTCCTGTTTTCAAACTATATCCTATTTTTCTTTGATGTATTCAAAGCTGGATTACCAAGAAACAAGGCAGGCAACAATGCTAGGGCCCCAGACCTGAAGGGACCTCTGGTGTGCTGTGTGGCAATTTCCATCCATCCATCCATCGTCAACCGCTTATCCTACGTACAGGGTCGCAGGGGGCTGGAACCAATCCCATCTGACATTGGACAAAAGGCGGGGTACACCCTGGACAGGTCGCCACTCTGTGTGGCAATTTGTTTGTGGTAATTTGATAAATTGCACATTTGCACCACTAAAGCACAACATACATGTTAAGGGCCTTAAAGGTCCCCTGCATTTTAAATGACTCTTGAGGCCCCATCTTCTAGAAGAGCCCAGTCAATATGTAGTTTTAATACCCTACAAAAATAGATATAATATAATATAATATATAATCAACATTTATAGATTAATAATAGGTTGAATGACTACATGCAATGTAGAGGCTGTTGGTTTCATAGTAAACCCGCAGAGAATTATCATCAACTCTGTAGTTCCCATCAACAATTTTATCATCTTCCAATTCATTGTTTTACAGCCTGCAGCTCTACTGTTTTGGTTCACTCTAACTGCTCTCATCAAGCTTGTTTCAGCATCATCAGGCAGCTCTTTTCCCCAAAATGTCAGATAAATCCACAGTGCACTACCTGCCACCAAACAGCAGACATACACAGCTAGAGACTAGCTGGTGAACATAGTGGGGTAGAGCCAGATATTTTTCTCAGGAGTTGGTGGAGACCAAAGTAGAGTTAAAAGAAGAGTAAATATAGGACATTCATCAGGGGAAACAAACATGACTCTCGGTGTTGCTTTGCTTGATATGTAAAGAGGAAATTGAAAAAATATAACACTGCTGCTTTTATTTTATTTTAGCACCTATTTCCAGGAAAACACCTAAAATAACATACCCAAAATAAATCAGTAATATCTCCTCAACCATTAGGCCTAGATGCATAATTCTGGTCTCCTTTGAAAGGTCAGAAGCTAAGGAATATAAATCCATTAAAGATTAACATATTTATTTTATCATACTACTTACATGGAGATGAAATACAGGAAAAATATGATATTTCATCCTCGTCTGGTAAAAAAGCTATATTTTAATGCAATAAACCATCAAAACCATCCTAAGATTATAATGTACCTGAATATCTTCTAATACAACTGGAATACAACTGCAAATTTGATGAAAAGAAACTGATATAAAACAGTTATTACACAATCTTTCAAAAAAAAAAAAACTGTTTATATGTTCACTTTTATTGGTAGTTATCTTCAAAACATTATTTCTCTCCATACAACCACATTCCAAATAACATAAAGCTTCCAAAACATTGAAATATTGATAAAAACAGTCAATAGAGATGACCATGCTTTACAGGCCCACATCTTGAGAACAGAAGTGGTCAAGTGGTCTCTGTTTGTTCGTCTCGACCAGACGAATCCAAACATATCCTGGATGTCTGTGTAGCTCCTACGGGTTGCCAGCAGAAGCCGATAAAAATCTGACGACAGAAACAAAACGACCTCACCAAGATGGCTGCCCGCCAGACAGTCTAGGTTGACACAAAGCACCACAGTTTTTGGTTTAAAGAACAGCGATAATTGATTACCTGCCCGGTATCGGGTCAGTCCGTTCCCATGTAAATGTGGGTTTTAAAACAAATTGATCCGCTCTATTATACCACATGATTGTAGTGGTTGGTTTTTGGGGCTGTGCATTATGCACAGTATAATAATAAGGCATGTGTATTGCCAGGACTGTACCTGATAAGTAAAATTCTTAGGTCAGATAATTTTCTCATATTTCAGAAGAAGGTTTCAGAAAACTCATGATGTCTTACAAAGCACTGTTTCTTGAAGGGAGACTGGCAACAGCATACAGAGTGCGGACACAATGTAGCAACAAACCAAATCTGAAGAACCCTTCTTGGTCCACAATATGTACCTCTGAACTATCCCCTAGTGTCTATGGTCTTTCCCCTACAAGGTCGTCTTTAACAAGCCAAAATCTGAACAGCCAGTCTGCTTGATGTATTGCATTCTAAGCGAAGAGAGCGAGTCTGTAAACATGAGACAACGAGCAAACAGCGTTATCTGCTAGCCTTGAGCCTGAACTACAGTGTCTCCCTATCAGGCCAGCTGTTGTCACCCTGACAGAGAGAGAGGCAGAGCAAAAGAGCTATGTCTAAGGAGTCCACTTCTAGGCCTACAAGTGACCCAGAACTGTATGAAGAAAATTCCCCCACAATAAGTACTTAAAGGAAACATACATAATGCACGGGAAACAGAGGAACAAGAGGGGTCAAATGAGGCCTACAGTTTATTTTTGCTCTTGGGCCCTCTAGCAGGTTAATCTAGCCTTGGATGTATCATATTTCAACTTTAATAATTCAACAGCATAGTTTTCCATGTGGATCAAGGACATTTATCATTATAATAATAATAATAATAATAATAATAAATCTGTTTGAATCTACTCTAATCCAAACTACAATGTTAACCTAACCTAACTAATAACAACAATACTTACACACACCGATCAGGGCTCTTTGACATTGTTGGAAATGACAAGACAACGGTGATTCCCTGCTGCAGGGGGCACTGTTGTATCACAGGTAACACTCTGGTTGCTGATACCTAGAGAGGCTCAGAGAATGTCATTTTAAAATGAAACACACACACACACACACACACACGCGCGCGCACACACACACACACACACCCACACACGCACACACACACACACACACACTGATTCAAACAAAGTCTTCTTGATTATCATTCAGAAGCAGTCTGGGTATGACCAATCATTTAACACCATCAAATAAACAAGACAAAGATTCAGATCAACAGACAGTCAAACACGGAAGCAAGGTTGCAACACCCACTTGCACATTCCCACATGCATGTATACGCGCACGCACACACACAAACCCCCCCGAACACATACACGCATTTAAAGCAACAACCCTTTCTGCTTGCTTGTGGAAAGGCAATAGCAATATTTAAGCATTTTATACTGTCAAGTGTAAAGTGTAAAGTGTAAGTGCGTACGCACACACACACACACACACACACACACAAAGGCTCAGTTGAAGAGGAAGGCAGCGGCTGCTCTTTGGGCTAATAGCATCTCTGATGACTGACATCACTGGTGCTTGGAGATGACATGCTTGGAGTGCAGTCGCTATGGTAACCCCAGAGGCATCTGTGAGTCACCACGGTTATCGCAATTCATTAACCCCTCAAAGCAGAGCCCTGGAGCCTGATTGGTCGGTTGAAGGCGGGGAGCATGAACAAAAGGTACAGGTGGATGTGTGGTCCTCACCTGTGGGACAGAGACACATCACAGACAGTACTATGGCTTGATCTGAACAGCAAGAGGAACAACTCTCAGGCAATTAATCTCACAATCACAGGCACACAGCCAGGATTAGAATCATGTTTTGTCCAGTCAGTGTGAAATGTTGAGGGTTCTGCTCTGACCACAAGTATCATTCTGCTTGGTTTGTAAGATTCCTGTGTAGTATGGGAGGATTATATACAACTTTTGTAACTTTCCAAAAATGACAATCCGACAAGGATACACACCTTTTGCAGCAATTGGCCAGGTCTGCAGAGACATAAAATAGAGACGAGTTCTTGGAGAGAGATTATGGAGGCCGCGTGATGCAGTCAGGAAGAAACTTTTATAGTGGGCTAGTGTGGCCATTCAGAACAGCTATAAACACGTGACTTTAGACAGTTGGATGACTTGGTATATGAACACGTCTGTTTAAAGTATTCTGAATCCTTTAGCTACCTTTGGTTTTGAGAGAGGCTAGTCTGAGGCTTGAATCTGCACTGTTGCTAATTTAAAACGCTTCATTATTACAGTTGGGAACATACACTGCAATTCATTCAAAATGTAACCAGAATCATATTTTGATGTTCACAGGCTTGTACCATTGACTTTTGATCAAAAAAACAGATATCTTTTGTTTTTAATGTCCATCCAAACCTTAGAGCTGCTTCAACTTTCAGTAATAACTTTGTCTATGCAGAAAATGAACAGGACTAATGAACGGTATTTGTGTAAGTATATGTTTTGTTTTGAAGGAATATAAAGGTACAACTTATACATAATGGCGGTAATATACAGTAACTACATCTATGGACTGAACATTAGCATTGCTACTGAGAAACTACTAACACAAATTAGCCTCGTTCAGCAAGTAGCAGTTAAGACAAAAGTCCAAAGTAACTGAACAGTAAGCCAGTGACAGTGGCCATAGTGAAACACAAAGTACATCACACAGAGACAGAGGCCCCATTTACACTTGTCATTTTGAAGTGTCTTGTATCTGAATAACACACAGATGAGATTTGAGAGACTTTCATTTACACTTCATTTCTTTGCCACATACTGTATTCGTGTCTCTGTTGGCCTGATCACAAATCTGTCTGTGTTTTCCTTCCTACGTGCAAATAAGGGTCAGCACTCCTTCAGTCGAGAAGGAGGTGGTGATGCAGCTGAAGCTGTTTGGTGTCTGACAAAAACAACAGAAGAACACAGTTTAACTAGTGTTAGCTAAGAAACAGCTATCCATAACACAAACACATGAATGAATCACAATTATGGACAACTACACGAGCGAGACAAAAGTTTTAAAATCATCAGACTGTAATCCACGCCGCTCCCTCACCCATACAGGTCAATGCTCTCCCGCCTTGAAGACAAGGTGTAAATGATCAGTGTATCCATCAAACCACAGTCCTTACCAGATACTGCAAAAGTTTTGTTGCTTGGAGGACAAAAGCAAGACAATAATTCCTTGTAGAGAAAGATATTTTAACAGTTTTTCTGTGGTTTTAGTAAAGACGAGAGACTGAGCATGCAACAAAGACAACCCCATTGACATGTACACTGCACTTTAGCACATAAGGTTGGACATAGCCTAACTACTACGCCTTCTTCTATTTTGCTTTCTCCGACCTGCAGTCTAGGACTAGGATAAACCAATCTCCCCCTTCCCTACCAACTGAGATCAACCTTCAAGACAATATATTGGTGGAAGATGCAATGCAACCACTCTTATCACCACTCTGTCGGTGTATTACAGTGTACAGTATGTGCTTCCAGGACTACAGCCAGCGTGTGAGTGTATGTGTGTATGCAGGTGTCTCTGGTGAATAGATTAGCGTCATTAAAACAGGGTACGGCTCAGCCTTGTGCCCATGTTTAAACTAAACGCTAACACAGCATACTGTCACTGCTTGGCTTTGTAAAGAAATCCTTCATAGATGACAAGGGAAGGAATGCAGGGATCAGAGGGAATGAGACAGGGAGAGGAGGGGAAGGGAGGGCGGGAGGTGTGAAATAAAAAATGATATTTATCTCCCTGAGAGAGAACAGGGACCCCAGCCTATGAATTATGTATCTGCAAGAATGGGCATCTCTTTGTGAACGACAACATGTTTATTAAAGGTGAGAGTTCTTTTTTCTCTTACTCTACTAGCGTCTAGAGTATTTACAGCTGCTCATGTAAATGGAAAGAGAAGGAGGATGGAAGGAAGGAGGGAGGAGGGAGGAGATGAGGAGAGGCAATGGGGAAGATAAGGGAAATAGGAAAGAAGGTGACATAGCAAATGAGAAACAGGGGAAAGGAAAGGGAAATTAGAAGATAGAGAGACAGAGTTGTGGATTGTGTTGATTAACTGTTAATTGTGTTAGATTTTTTGAATATCTCTCTTCATTACCAGTCGCACAGCTTTATTTATACTCAGTCTAGACTGATTTTTTTTTTTGGAAGTTGGGTTCAAACAGTAGAAAACAATTAACTGTAACACAGAAATGAGGCACGTTTGTTGTAAATCCACATACATATATTTTTATGAAATGAACAAATTCAGATTCAGGTAGCTTTGTGTTACACTCCTACTATCCAGCACACCACCACCTCAGTGCTACAGTGCAGTGCAGTTCTACCCACCGTAGGTCAGAACTGCTCTAACAAAGCTCACTCTACATATCTGATCAAGGGAAGAACAAACTGTGGTGAGTGACACAAACGTTATTGCACTTTCTGTCATGTATTGTGATTATGAAAATAAGTCAACCATGCTGCATACTATTGGGGGCACTAGTGGTAAAGGGGCAAAGTTTCTTCCACGTCACTACAGAGACCCGAGGTTATGGTACCTCCAGCTGCGTTGCAAAAACAAGAAGTGAGAAAACCTCATTCAGATTCAGAATCACACTAACATTTATAATATTGCAAATTACTAAACACTTATTTCATTTAATTTCTTTAGATTTTTATTCATTTATACGGACAATAAGGACATTTCTGTGAATGTGCCAGTGTTAGTAGCCAGCTGGCTAATTTTCAACTGTAAGATGTTCTAAGACAAGGCATCATACGCATAAAATGCTGATATTTTATTACTATAACAAAAGCAACGGAATCCAGAAGACAATGCAAAGCAACAGGAAGCAGCAAAACATTGAAGCAATACTACAGGGGTATTCAATTAGAATTCAAAGAGGTCCAGTTAGAGAAAATTTCCTGAAGCAAAGGTCCGGAACATCAAAACGACTAACTTGCGTTCATTCAGTACCATAACGTATAGTTGTATCAACACATGTTTTTAGTCAATAGCAGACTGTCAGTTTTCACATCAAACTGGAGGGATAATAAATAATAACTACTCTAATAATAAATTCTAAATGTAAGTAAACTAAAATAAAATGCCTAATTTTTAAAAAATGAAATAAAAAGTGTAGCTTGAAGTGATGAAGTGTAGTCTTAACCAATTTTATAATAAACACTCAACACATCATAACAAATGAACAGCTGTAATGCCTCCTCTTCTCTTTCATTCCCTCTTACAGAGCTACCACTTTCCTACTTTCTCTTGTTCAGTGAGAAACGTGAGCTCTAGTTTCTCCTGCCAGCTAGCATTGGAGATCTTTGAGATATTCTGGTTTTGAACTGCCCGTGGGAGGAATGTACATGTAAGAATCTGTACATTCTTGATTAAAAGCCATGTGAAATCGCTTTTCCCTTTTGTCTCTTCAATTTGTGTGTGTTTCCGAAACAGTCTTCAAACCTGAATCGACTCGCAAGCATCGGAATGCATAGATTTTATTAGTTGAGTAGCGTCACATGAGACAACTGGAGCACATGCACATTGGTCTGTGAGTTTCCTGGGCCGCTAAACTAGTACAGTAAATGCTAGAAAAGCTGTGCAGGTTAAAATAGAAACGCTCCGTCACGAGATAGTATGTCTCATTAATAAATCGGCAGTAGGTCGGCTGTCCGGATCCGGACCGCGGTCCGCCTATTGACATCTGCAATACTACAATGACCACAACAGACAATAAAAGAGCAATACTGTTATTAAGCCCATAATTGCAATATTTTAGTTGTTGTCCACCAATAGCATTGATCTTGTGTGATTGATTGATCAACACATAAGTCATGCAGCACAAAGTTATGTGACATAATAAAAATAGTAATAACAGATTGTTAATAAAATACTAGTACCCACCATATGTCTAAACAGACCCAAGCTATCCAAAGCAGACCATCTGTCAACAGGCATATAACATGAGACACGTTAGCAGCAGATAGGAACGTCTGCCATGGGTCAAAAAATGGTAATGGTAATACTGAAGCAATAGATTAAGCATCTATGTGATTTTGGGAAGGGAATACTGTGATGCTAAAATAACTAGTGATGTTATTCTCTACTGTTTTGAATTGCTTGATTCCAAACTAATGCAGTTTTCTTCAGTCTACGTATACTGAATTGTACTGCAGTCATAATTATGAGCGTTGATCACTTGATTTTTGACTTGATTTTCTATTAAGGGCAATTCATTATGAGCACTCCAGACCATCCAATGCCAGCGCTTTCAGAAAAAGTGACAAAACGTAGTTATTTGACGCCAAAGGTACCCATAAGCCTCTCTTTGAGACACACCATGTTCTGGATGCGTCTCTATGAGACGCTCTGGGGCGTCTCGTACAGACCGGAAATACTAGCTAGCACTGGCTAGCTAGCTACGTTCATGTTAAAGGTGTTGACAGCCCCCCGAAGCCCCCTACCCTTACCACAACCATCAGAAATGTTAGTACCTAAAACTAAGTCACTGACTTTATGCATGTTGACCAGCTAACACTACAGCTGCTCACAGGTAGGGTTAGCCTCCTGGGACGTAGCAAACGTTGGTGTTTCATACGGACCAAAGGGTACCATTAGTGTAAAACACTTACGCTTTGTCACGCTGTCTGAAAGCGTCAGTTATGACACACTGAGATGATAATGTGTTGGAGCACTCTCATATTATAGGGGACTTTTAAAAGTGCTGTCTACTATCTATCTGTCACTGCCAGATTATCCTTAACGTTTCTCTTTCTTTAGATTTCTGTATATTGACTTGTATCTCTATTCCTTTCCTTCATTATGTGAGTGAGCTTGGTATTGAATGTGTTTGCAACTTATCTTGTTGCTCTCACAGTTATGTCTTTTGCGACAGAATTAACATCCCACATGACCTTGTTTTGAATTAAACACCTGCCCTCATTGCACCGTATAGTCCTGATAAAGACTCTGAGTCGAAACACGTTGATTATCCATAACTTAACAAAGGATTTTTAACATTCACAATCACAGTGGCTCAGATTTTTTCAGACTGCCAACCAGTACCATGGACATCCACTAATAGTACAGTCAGTCTTCTTTCATTTGTTAATACTAATGAGAATTGATAGCAAATATATATTTTTGCATTAGGAGTGATCACATCTGACTATGACACAAGTAATTTCAGTTGGTAAGCTATTCCACATTCGAGCCTTGAAACATAGCATTACTCAACTGTATGTCCCAGGTTCATGCTACATCTAGGTGACAATGTTAGTTTATAAACAACAATTAATTTTTTTTTATAGCTGATTTTCACTATTTCCAGCAGGCTCAGGATGGATTAAATATCCCGAGGTCTACAGAAGTGGCCAGTTGAGGGGCAGAGGCTAGTTCAGAAATGGCTGTAATGCCTGGTCACAGCAGGATTTGAAATGGTGAAATTGATTTATTCCAGTCAGTGACACAATGCATGTCTTACAAACAGAGCACAGTTAATCAGACATTACATTTTCATTGTTCACCTCCACTGTTCACACACACAGACGACATGATATTCCAAATCCATTTATTTTGTAATTTTATAAGTTTTCAGATGATACTACACTCACTACACTACACTTGTCTTTGTTGGCACTGAAGATGATCCATGTATTCATCAGTAATGAACTGACAGATCAGTGTAGTGGTGTGAAAATAATAAATCATTTACATATTATTAATGCAAAGAAGACAGAAGTAATAAGTTTTGGTCTTCCAGTGAACTCTTACCCCCCCCCCCCCCCCTTACAGTCCATAACACATAGACCACATCTAGATCACCCATCTATGTGGACACTACTTTGTTTCTGTAGCAAGGTACAACAATACATATACTTTCTCCGGAGACTGAGGTCATTTGGAGCAAAAAAACAAACAGATCCTGTTATTGTTTTTCCAGTCTGTAGAGTTTTATGCACAGTGGAATCAGAGCATGATACAGTTGTATCTCTGTTCAGCCCACCTAAGTATAATATCCTGCGCAGCTGTGTTCCCATGGCAACCGCGCTCATGTGTGTCCCGCGAAATATGCCAGCTACAGTAGCTTCAAAAATAGTGCTTTGCGATAGAGATCGTCATCTTAGACATAGACATATTTATCTTGTAGTCGTGGAAACACTCTAATGTCTTTGTGGGATCAGTATGATCTTGTTCGCTGTGTTAACTTTTAGCATGTGTTGTTGTAGGAAATGATACTTTCCACTAGACTGGTTCTTTGCTCCCGTCAAAGCTATTTACTTTCCTTTAAAAAACAATCCTTGCCTTGCCTTTAAAAAAAAAATGATTTGTATCTAAAATCATTCCTAAATATTTAGAACTACCTGACGTCTACAGCTTGGCCATTGTGATTGGCTGACACATTGCGGCCCATTCGTATTGTTGACTTCCTTTGTCTTGTTAGCGTTTAAGAGCAAAGCACTCTCTAGACACCATGTAACAGACTGCTGATGTGATTAATGTAGGAACTCTCTAGCTCATCATTACCCTTGAAAACTGAACCCACCACTGCCGTGTCGTCTGCATACTTAAGAAGACAGAAGTTGTTGTCATAGATCTGCATTTTTTTATATACAGAGAAAAAGGTACAGGAGATAAAATGCAGCTTTGGGGCACCACAGTATTTAAAGTTATTTCAAATAAAATCAATAATTTAAATTTTGGATTAACAGTGTCTGCAGGTAGGCAGTGGTGTTTCCTAGCCTCTCTGCCCATCTTGTTATTATGACTGCATCATGCTTTCTTTCACTGCCAATGATAAATTGTTTTTCTATTTTGTGTCTATGCCATTGTCTTCATCTTTTAATAACCCCCCACAGTTCAGCCCTGTTTCTTTAAACAATGCCATGTCTCCCAGAGCAAAGGCCACCCTTTTCTTCATGCCATAGGAGACCTATCCCACGGTATTAGAGTATACCTCAGTGGTTTTTGTGGTCACAACATGGTAGTCACAGAAAACAATATAGGAGGTAATTGTCTCTGTCAGTTAAATTGCATTTTCACTGTTATCAAAGAAAATGTCCCCGTTCGTGTCTCTCAGTCCACCCGTTCATCAGCAAGTCAAAGACATTGTGGTCTGGCTAACCCAAAGGTGGGCAGGTCACCATCATGTACGCTGTGTGGTACAGTCTATGTGTTGTTGTTGTAGAATTGGCCAGTGATTGGAAAGAAAACAATTAAAAGTGAGAATCAAAATCCCTAAGTTTGAAGGTAGGCTGATCCACAGATCATGTGAGTGCGTTGTTAAAACTCACTTGTCCGACTTGCTGCTTCCTCATATTTCGGTCCCTGTACATATTTCAGATATATGGTGATCTGACTGAATTCCCTCTGAATAAAACTGAGAGCGGATCATAATCAGGTGTGCATACATACTGTTCAGCTCTTATTATGGTGTATCTAATGCACAAGCGCAACTTCAATCTTATCTTTGAGCCGTGTCTCTGTAGGCATATAAGTCAGTTTCGACCCGTCACTTTATTCTATTTTTAAGGGATTGCATATTTGATATTGTTATCAGAGGCAGAGGGGATCGCCTTGCCTCGCCTCCATAGCCTGACTAGAATGCTCCTTCTTGAACCCGTTTCTTTACTTTCTGCTTGTTCGATTTAGGGTTATGTGCAAATATACCCGTTATACAGCCTCTATGCTTGACTCAAACTGCTGACTCATAGTCTTCCAACAGGATGTTGTCTCTGGATGCTAATATTACATCAGACCCACCTCATATTGTATTACAAGAATATCAGTGTTTGCCATCAAAGAGAAAATATTGAGTGTCACAGGCTCGATAAGGACTCTTGTTTCTCTGACAGTTAAATCAAAATTTGGGTTCTCAGGCCTCTGTATTATTGAGTAAACTAAGCGCTGAATGTAAAAGGGAGTGATTAAATTGATTTGCACTGCAGTGACTTATTCGTAATGTTGGATGTAATATGTATGTAGTATTTGTTTTGGTAAAATGTTGAGTTTTGGTGGAGCTACCTGGGAAGCTCAAGGAGGAGAAATTAATCCATGCAAATGTTCCACTAGTTCAACTTTGGTTAACTTTGACATGCCAATGGGTGTCGCTGACCAATATCAAGCTGTCTTGACATTCCTCCATCCATCCAACGTCAACCCCTTATCCTGCGTACAGGGGGGCTGTAGCCAATCCCAGGCTAAAGGCGGGTTACACCCTGGACAGGTCGGTCTTGACATTCCTGACCTTTTTTATTTCACACACTGTTACGCATGGGAGCTATACTGTTTTGTAAAACAAATGAATGATTGTTTAACTTTGTTTAAATCATGAAAGAATCCATTCTACAAACAAGGGCTGTAGTAGAAACCCCACTAACATGTCTGGTTTTGGTGAGGATGACATCAGTATTGACCTGTTTCCAGCTGTTAACAGCAGAGTTAGCAGTGAGAAGAACTGCAGAGCTGAGGGACTGGGACATTCCAAACTGGGAGAAAATGGAAGCTAAAAATCTCACAAAAAAAAAAAAATAACAGTATTATATGACTATTTGTGTAACGTGTATGTGTGTGTGTCTGTGTGTTATTTTTGCGTGTGTGTACAGACACACACACACACACAAGACACACAATCTGCCAAATGATGCCCGTCCAGACGTCTTCACCTGTTTTTCTTTGAAGTGCCACAGCGTCAGACCGACTGCAGCTCGGAGGTGTGGTGAGCTTCACTTCAGATGTCAGCAGCATTAGACGAGCCTGTTAATCAAATACAGCCCACCTTAGATCAAAGCTGACAGGTCACTGATAAGAGAATTGCTGCTTCAATGACTTGAAATATAATTGACTTGTCGTCCTCCCCAGCTGTTGAAGAGACTAACATTAAAACCATCCATGGGGAAATGCTCCTTTCAGCGTGACAGTGGAAAAATACAAGGCCATTAGGAATGTCACTGCTGCAGGATTACTACAGCAGAGGGAAAGTGGTTTGGAGTGGTTTATTACAACTCCAGAGTCCTCTCTCTTTTTAGTTTGCTTGGCTATGGGGCCATTATTGTAGCAGAACTATTTACAAATGTGAGTGGAGTGGAATGTTGTGTATCTCAATTCATATGTGCATAATCAGATTAGTAAATGTGTAAAAGAATCTCTAAATGCTTGCTGAGATTTGTAGGTGTACTGGAATCTGTATTCAGAATCAGGTTTGTTGTTATAAAATCTGTGAAAGCTTGAGGAAGTAGTCCGAAGTCATCAGTTCTCTATTGGCTGTCTTTACATGTGACTTTTGCAGAGAGCTGCAAATGTATGTGATAAATGTCTGTGAGGATGTGTCTGTGTGCCTGAGTACCTATACAGGCTACATACCACCAGTCAGTGGTAGCACCCAGTGATTTTAAGCACTAACACCTAAAATCCACTGACTCCAGCGAGTGAACGCAACTTTGTAGACATGTGGGCTGTACTCTACTGGAACGCTGCAGTGTCATAGGACAGACATGGATGGAAGAGCAGCTTGGGAATGAAAAACGTCTGTGTCTGCGTTTGTCATGAGGTATTAGTCTAAAGCTTTGTGCTCTATAAAGCTTTGAACATATTTGTGTCTTAATCCAGCTTTGCTTTTGCGAAGAAATTATTGACTGAGACGCATAAACCCCACACATGCTCAAATATATGGCTGAAATTGTATACTCTGACAGTTTGATGTACTGAAAGTTGTCTGGTTGCCTGGTTTAAACTGCTATTTGTGGGCACTAACTATGAAGCCAAACAGATGGGTACAAATGAAAGGAAAAAACATTCTTGCAAAAGATATTCCCCGTTGGTATTTTTTGATGATAGTGGTGGAGAGTGCTGTCAAATGCTCTTTGTCAGATTCACTTCAATTCAATTCAGTTTTATTTATATAGCGCCAAATCACAACAACAGTTATCTCACAGCACTTTTCATAAAAGAGCAGGTCTAGACCGTACTCTATGATGCTATTTACAGAAGCTCAACAGTTCCCACCAAGAGCAGCACTAGGCGACAGAGGCAAGGAAAAACTTCCTTTTAAGAGGCAGAAACCTCGAGCAGAACCATGGCTCAGGGTGGGCGGCCATCTGCCTCGACTGGTTGGGGTGAGAGAGAGAGAGAGAGGGCAAGAGAGAGAGAGAGAGAGAGAGAGAGGGCAAGAGAGGAACAGAGAGAAAGAGAGAGAGGGATGGAAGGAGAGAGAGAGGGAGGGAGGCAGCCTACACAATATACACACAGAGGTACAGACAGTAAAGGTGATGTTGCTATAGACTAAATGAAAAATGGTACAGATATTTAAAGTAGTGTTAATGATAATAATCATAATGTTAATGATTATAATAACAATAATAACAATAGGACTGGTAACAATAGTTGTTGTAGCAGAGGGTGCCGAGCAGGAACACGGGGGCAGCAGGTGACCCGCAACCACAGATCCAGACTCCACAGCTCCAGAACCATAAACACCTGCAGGATACAGCATACAGAGGGAGAGAAAGTAGAGAGAGGAGCTCAGTGCATCATGGGAAATCCCCCGACAGTCTAGGCCTATAGCAGCATAACTAAGGGATGGTTCAGGACTCACCTGAGCCAGCCCTAACTATAAGCTTTATCAAAGAGGAAAGTCTTAAGCCTAGTCTTAAATGTGGAGATGGTGTCTGCCTCCTGAACCCAAACTGGTCATGTCCACAACAAATTCAAATTCAAATTTGCTTTATTGGCATGAATGTTAATATAACTTATATGTTGCCATAGCTTTAAGCAGTCCACAGCATCTGATTAATAATTTAATACTCATCAAACCATTAATGTGTTTATTGTTAAGTGGACGAAATGCAATTTAGAATCAGAAACAAAAACACTTATTGCCAAGTAGGTTTTCACATACAAAGAATATGCCTTGGTGTTGTGGTACATAACCATACACAAAGTAAGAGAAAACAAAACAAGTCATAAATATAAAATAGAAATTTACAACATGTAAAATACATATATTTAGTGTGTGCGAAAATGAAACAGGCAACCATGGTCTCCATGGTAGCGACTTGTTAATCACAAGGTAGCCACAGCCTAAAGCATATCTTGTTTTATTGTCTATTTTACTCTAAATGGGACCCCAATTTACATAATGAGAATCATGCTGTATTAAAGAAGCCACCATAAACTCATTGGGAAAGTGTTTACTGAGGTAATAAATCAAATGAGTGTGAGGGAATTTAGGGGTACTACTGGCGCTTTTCCATTACCTGTACCAGCTCAACTGGCCTCGACTAGACTCAGTTTGGCCGTGTTCCGTTTTCCATTGCAGATAGTACCCAGAGATAGTACCCCTCAATGTACAACTACCGCGACGTAATGTTCAATGCGACACACCAGCGATCCACACAGCTTTCTCTTTTTTAAGTTAAAATGAATGTAAAGACAGATAAGCGGTATGAAAAGCTTCCAGCTGTGTTTTCCTCTGCCGTTGTTGCTGCAGCGGTCTGTGTGACGGCGGGAGCAGAGGGCTCTGTGAGCGGGCGGCTGGGCGGCCTCACACGCTCCTCCCGCAGCCACTTGCGGAGCTCCTCAACTCCGACATTATTCAAGCGCATTTTTGTTCCGCCATCACTTCTCCTAAAACTGTCAATATTGTAAATCTATACAGCTGATTTCACCTCAAAACTTCTCAGAAGTGGATTTAGTGATGAAATTCATACGAAAACTGTAACATATAAAACTTCCTGTTGCTGGCCTCTGTCTGGTGCAGCAATGATGATGCAGTGAGTAGTGATGATTCTCTCTGACCAATCAGCAGTCTGTAGTGTTTTCACGTTACATGTTAGTATCCCTCAGCTCTCTTGGAACCTCGACAGAGGTGATACGAAAAAAAGTACCTGGAAGCAGGTACAGGTACAACATTTCTACAATGGAAAACCAAACAAAGGCGAGTTGAGCCGAGCTGGTACCGTGCAGTGGAAAAGGGGCTTAAGACACAGGTTTCCCCAGGTCATGATAGGGTGAGTTGCTGACGTAAGAAAACCTAATATGACAGCCAGGGACTCTCCAAAACTGCAGGTCAGACTCTGTCTCTCCTCTCTGCCTGCTTGATCGACCGACTGATGCAGCTGCCTTGATAATGACGCACTGTTATACATTTGATAGGTAGCCCAAGGTGGAGACTTTATTTTCTTTCATTACAGACAGACTGACTGGCTCTATGTGGAAACGGTGTGACTTAAATGACACACAGTGTGTCTTGATCTGAACCAATAACCTTCTCTTCACACATGTACGGAGGGGTGAACAAAAACCTTATTTGTACACAGTGAATCTCTGTAGACCCAGGAAGGATAAATATTCCCAGACAAGAAGTGCCCTTCACATTTCATGTGTTTGTACGTTGTATGCTGTCACCCCATCTCCTCGGACTCCAGTGGAGTCTCCCCTGATGGCCATTAGAAAGAATATAGGTTTTAAGGCACTTTTGCATTGGCTTCACTTTTCAGACCTGGAGGGTCTTTGCGCAGCCTTTCACACGATCAGTCACAGCATCTTCTGTTAACAACTATGTTTCTTCATTTTCATCTGTTATGTATGGTGTGCCCCAGAGGTCAGTTCTGGGACCGATTTTCTTTTCTTTATACATGCTTTCCCTTGGGCAGTTTCTTCAGAGATATGGTGTCTCTTTATATTGCTATGCTGATGTACGTGCCCATCAGATCCACAGACCCTCAAACAAAACATAGATCCTTGGTATTTTGTCCCTGCACATGCAAAACAAATTCTGCAATCTGCTGGTTCTCTATTGGACTGCTGGTTCAAACCTGTTGAAGGAATCTTAGCAGGTGGTTTGACTGTAAATTAACTCCTCAGCAATACACCACAAACTTGTGCAATCATGTTTTTATAATCTTAGAAATATTTATAAAAAATTGAAACTAAATACAAACTATCTTAACTTTAAAAGATACAGTGACTCAGCCGACTGTTGCACTTAACATTTGCTGCATGGCAGGTTACATCTTCTTCACTTTTATTTGTAGTTTACGTTCTATCTGTATTTATTTTGGTTTTTGTAATATATAATTGCTAAATTGAATGGTTTTGATTGGATAAATCTTGTTATGTCATATTTAAATATAAACGTTTGATTCTGAAACTGCTTTGGCAACATCTACATTTAGCTGACGCTTTTATCCAAAACAACTTACAGTTGCTGTCACGTCGCACTCCTCTGGAGAAACTAGGGGTTAAGTGTCTTGCTCAGGGACACGTTGGTAGATGTGTCACAGTGGGGAAGTGAACCCGGTCACACCAAAGTTATATCTTATTCACTGCCCCATCACCACCAACTATGAACTATTTATGCATCTTCATCTCAACACGCCCGGATTACTACAACAGCCTCTTCACCTGCCTCAACCAAAAATAGATTTTAAAATTGTATTGATTACTTTAAAGGGTCTTCATGGCTTCTCTCCCTGCTGTGTCTCTGACCTCTACATGTACTTTGACATCCTTGAGAAGAGGTCCTTTGTCTGTTCCAGAGGTCCGGCTGAAAATTAAAAGGACAAAGGCCCTGAGGCTCTGAAACGATCTGTCAGAGGATCCCGACTTAAAACATACTTTTATCCAGAATGGCTTTCCTGATTTTGCTTGAGTTTGACTTTTCTTTGAACTACATTTTTATATGCCTAAAATGTCGTGTTTTTCTTTTAAAACATGATGGTTTGATGACTTGTCTGTTCTAGTTTTTGCTGCCTTTTTGAAGCACTTTTTAACATGGATTTGAAAAGTGCTCTATAAATAAAGATTATTATTGTTATTATAAATATAGGGTTTTGTATAGGTTTTTTTTTTACTGAGAAATGTCTTTTGGTGCTCAGGTGACTAAATGCCCAACTGACATATTTAACCAACTTCAGGACATTGTTTTCATTCACAGATCTAGAGAAGGTCATCCATCCTTTTATCTCTATCAGACTTGACTTTTGAACTTTATTCTTGGCAAAGCAATGCGAAACATCCAAAGACCGGAGCTCATTCAAAACATTGTTTGCACTGCTTTTAACAAGATCTATGAGACCACATCACACCAACCCTTGTTGCCCTTCACAGTCAGATATAGAATTTATAAAAATATTTTACTGCTTCTATTTAAAACGTTGAAGGCTCATGCCTACATCTGTGATCTGTTACCTCATAAGCCTCATTGCTGCTTGAGATCAACTGGAAGGGCCCCACTGTCCAGATCCAGGCCCCTGAGCTCCCGGTCTGTGTCTGTCTGTGCGTTTCCACCTCTTCAAGGCCCATTGATTCTGTAGCTGTAAATCAGTATTACTTCCTCTCACATCAAGAGAAATGAAAATAACGTGCACTAACGCAAACACCTGCAGAGTGTGTGCTTCAGGGCTCTACTCTACTGGAATGTGGGTCACATTATGGCTATTGTTTTTCTATTATCTCTGCGGCTCTGTGACCACTGGCACAGCACTGCCCTCTAATAAAGAAAACTAAAAGCCTAACCTATGGAGTCCCTTTGAGGAATCCAGAGTTAGACATTAGTTTATAATACTAGTTTTTAAGCTTGCAGTTTCAACAAGTCTTTGAGCCACAGCAGACAAAATACATCCTGGGTTTGGGTAGAATTCCTGCAGTCGTCTTTTAAAAACCAACAGCTTTCAACTCAGGGAAAATACAATACACACATGTACGATAAAACAAACCGCTTAGGGCCCGTGTCCATCAAAGCGTTTTTTGCCAACTGAAAAAGCCACCTGCTGTTCTAAAAATGCCTAGCTGGGAGCGCTAGGGTGTGTTTTGGAGGATGTAAAGTACATAGGCTTACTTGCTCTGGCCCTTGCTCTCCATAAAGAGAAAGCTGAAACATGAGAGCACAGACTGTCCGTAGGTGGATTCATGAGATTTTGCAGGCGAGGAAACACCTCGGCGAGTAGGCACATCGTTTCGTTCAAGATCGTATGTGATTGGACGGCTGGTCAAAAAGTCACAGTGACGAGCGCAGCGGTTTTCCCAAAGCTGAACATTTTCCAAATCTATGCTACCGGAAAAAAACGCTCAGCGTCCAGCGCGAAAAAATGCTCAGTGCCTTATCACGCTCCTGCGTTTTTACCAGCTTGGAATGAATTGAAAAAAGGTGTCAGAAAAAACGCTTTGGTGGACACGGGCCCTTAGGTAGGTACAATACTGTGTCATGACAACACACGAAATACATTCATAGGCCATATTCTCTCTGTGTCCTGCTTTCTGCTTTAGCCTCTCCACTGTAAGAACCCAGAAACTCAAAAGGTCAGTTTTCCCTGTCTACAATAAAGGAGACTTTAGACTGTGCGACAACAACAATGCTGTAATTTTATAGCGTGTCACACTGTGAGAGATGAATCTAATATAATCACATCCACAATCAGTGTCACACTGTATGATATCAATTTGAGGCTGTCAGATTGTGTGATGAATGCCAGTATATTAGAGCAGAGGCACGTCACCACCTATTATCCACCTGCACTGCTCTTATATTTTGAAAATTCTGCAAAACATTTTCTTGGCTTTTGTTGTTGTAGCTCTGAAAGGTTTTCTTCTTCTTTTTTATGCCCACCTCCATCGCTTTTGTTAATGGGTGTGAACCTGTGCTTTTTTTCCTAATCTTTATTTAAATTGAGCATTCATGAAATGTCATGCTGGCCAGTTTATTTTACCTCATTTCATTTTGTATTCTGACTGGTTGGTTTGTGGATGTAGGTTTTACAGCAGTCATTGTGATAATTTGGTCAAAATTAAATATCAGAAGTATGTTGCAGGCATGCAGACTCGTCGGGGTAAAAAAGGAGATGGATATGCAAGCTGAGAAACACACAGAGACAATGAACGAAGGGTCTGTTTTAAGCTTACATGTCATATAGATATTCTGCATTTGTCTACTGCAACTAGAGACGAGACAAGAGATACCAACACGCAAGGGCGTCACTTTATGTTGAAAACTGGTGGGGATATCACAAGATGTGGCGATGCACCAGGTTGGTGTCAGGAGAATAAATTCAAAATCTAATCAGCTTTATTGGCATGAAGGTATAACAACAATATTGCCAAAGCTATATATAAATTACATACGAACAATTAATTTCATACAATACATCAAATAAGTAAATAAAACAGTAACAGTTATGTTTGTGTGTGTGTTAATAAAAAATAAAATAATAATAAAAAATATCTCAAATATAAAAATTATGTAAAAATAAATATTAAAAATAAAAGTCAATAAATAAAACAGTAAGCGTGTGTGTTAGAAAATGAAAATAATCTATTACATTAAAATAACTAAATAAAACAGATGATAACAAAGATAAAAAAGATGTGATGATAAGACAGTATTATAGAAATGATCAATGCTGAACTTTTTGGGTGGGGGGGTCCAGGGGTCCCTCCCCCTGAAAATTTTGAGCATTAAACACTTAATTTCCTCCATTATGTTGTTTTTTCTGCACCAATTTCTGCCTTTCCTGCATCATTCATGGAGGAAATGTTTTATTTATGTAAAGGGAAACACAAAATTCAGGAGGCAGGGGACAATTCAAAATCTAAAAATATTACAGAATATAATGCAGTAAGGCTCTCAGTCATTCTGTGTTGCTTTCAGATCTGTTTCTCCTGTAGATCAACTTTTCTCATGTGATATCTCCCCTTCACAGGGACAGAACAGAAAACTTGGCCAAAAATAAACTGTCAAGAAGTTGTTAAAAAGTGCAAACTAAGCGACAGGGACACGTTCCCAGTGTAAACAACACCGATGCCGGCACGTTTTATCCTGTTGATGTTAAACTAAATTACATCCTCTCACAGTGGGGGCATTCGGGAATCCCTGGGGCACGTGGCCGGTGTTGTCGGAGTGGGTTTTGGACCTCTTTCTTGGGGGTGATTGACTGGGGGTGCTGAGGCCCCTTCCGGGGCCGGCCTCGGGTTTACGGAGCTCTTGGGCTGCTGGCTCTGCCTGCACTCTGTGGGGGGATGCCTCCGGCTGGGCTGGGGGACTGTCGGCCCTGGTTTTCTCGCGTTATCACTCCCTGGCAACGGGGAGCCCCCCAGCACGGCTCTCTGCTGTTCTCCCTCGGGGCGGGGCGCAGCTCTCCCCGGGACATGTGGTCTGGGGTCCTTTGCGCTTTAGGGAGTTGCAGGGTGCCCTGGCTACTGGGGGTGGGGGTCTCATGGCCGCAGTGCGGCGCAGGTCGGTCTGGTTGCGGTTGGGAGGGCTGCGATGGGATTGTGGGGCGATTGTCGATGCATCTTGATGCATTGTTTTTTTTCTGTGCAGGGTCTCTGGGGGGCTGCTGGTCGTTAGTTTGTGAATTGGAGTCCTGGTTGGCCTCAGATCCATGCTCCCCTGTTTCTCTATCGGCCGGTTGTCGGACTCCTCTGGAGACTGAGGTAGTTAGTTGTCTGGATGTGCAGGGTGCGTGCGCAGCGGAGCTGTGCTCCGGGTTTGTTCTGGGCATGTGCCTGGGGTTCTCGGCCCTTAAAGGGTGGGTGGGTTGGCGGTGACATGCAGCTGGGCTAGTTGATTTTGCCTCGTTGCTGGTCTGGCTGGTGTTGCATGGCGGTCGGAGGGAGTGCTGTGCATGGGGGATGTTGGGCTGGCACTGGTGGCCCCCGCTTTTCCGGCGGTTAGGGAGGCGGTGGACTTTTAACGGTAGGTGCACCGTGGCCTGGGCGGTGCGTTTGCTGCCGGGCTGGGACTTGCTGCTGGTGTTTTTCTCTGCTGGCTTTCATCGTTGTGTGCTGTTTGCTCTCTCTCGTTTGCGGGATACACGGGGGGCTGCCGGGCGGTGGGTGTTGCTGTGCTTGTGCAGTGTTTGAAGGGGTCGTCCCTTGCGCGCTGATGTTGATGATTGCGTGGAATTTTGGCAGTTTGGTTACCGGTTCCGCGGCGGTGGGGTGCCGGTCGCGGGGTGGCACTGGCCTCTGTTGTACACAAACATATACACACACATACAGATACACGCACTCAGACACATACAGTCTCACATATAGACACACACAAAGGTTCTCCCTGGTAGAATTATTCTTGATGTTTTTCATTCAGTTACTTATTTAAATTAATTGTTATTATTTCAGTTCTCACGCGGTGCTGAGTTGTTTATTTATGTTGCCTGATTTTTTTTCTCGTTTTCATTTCTCTCTCAATTGTCTTCCTATATCAGCTGTTTATTGCTGCTGTTCGGCTGGTTGTCTCTTTGTTTTTGTCTGTTTGTTTGTTTGTTGTTTGTTTTTCTTCACCCCAAGCCCCCCTCCCCATTCTATGCAGGTTTCGTTGCTTTCTGCAATTGGTGTTTCCTTCTGCTATTTCCTGTTGTCCCCACCCCCCATCCCCATTCTCTTGCAGGTGTTGCCCACTCTCTGTGCTAAATACATTTGAATAAATAACAGTACAGACCTATACCAGGCTGCCAGGCAGGACAGGTAAAAAACAACAACAAAAAAAACCCACATTGCATACAGGTTGCTGCCTCTGGTTTCCATAAATGAACAATTATCTTAGCTAAAATTATTGGTTAATAAAAAATTGGCAACATTACTGTATATAACAGGACAGTTAACGTTGTAAGCTAGCTTACTGTCTTTCATCAGACTTGCTGCCTGACGGACAATTCGGCAGTTCGGTGTGTCCAGCTGACTCCGCAGTTTAGCGGACTTGGTGAAAAAAAGCTGCCCTCCTCTACTTCTGATTGGCTGTCAGGTTGAGGCATTCGGGGTGATGATTGGTTGGGCAAGCAAGTTGTAAAGGTCATGCTAGAGTGGACTCGGTAGATATAACGGGTAAATGCTGTCTTAGCAAATGCTGTCTTAGCAAATGCTGTCTTTGCAAATGCGGAGACATTTGAACAGTATTGCACCCACTGGTCACCTACACACAACAGATTGCTTCCATAATTCTGTTTAAAGCTTCAACTAGACACGCATAGAACTAAGCCATATGCTGCTGGGTTAGAGCTTCCTGGACAAAGCATCCATAGAAAAAGACATTTCATACCACCTGCTCTCTCTCCTCTGTCCATTCTCCTGATCATTTTTTTCCCCCTACGGTGAGTGTTAAAATGTCAACAAGCTGGTCCCATTAGCTCGTGATCAATATATAATAGATATTTGCTACATGAAAACTACAGTCCAGGCATACTGATGAATGGAGAAATGTTTGTGTTCACAATTGAAGTGTCGAGAGCCATCATTAGATGTGACTGCTGGTGCTGGGGTTGCAGAAATTCAATAACACATGACTAAAAGAATAGCATTGACTGCTGAATTGTTCCCTTTCTACATTCTATTCAGACTCCCTGACATGTGTATGTGTGTATTTTGTGAATAATAAAATGGATGTGGGCCTGCTGAGGCAGGAGCTGTGACAGGGGGGTGTAAAACACACGTCAGCTTCACACAGGACACGTTCACATCACAGCTCCCAGCAATAACACCTATTCAAGCAATCTGGCCTGTATTGTCAAGACTGCTCCTGTCCAAACACAAGCCACAGTCATGAAACACATACACACACACAATCGTGTTTTCATGATATATCAGGACTTATGAAAATAACATGAAAAATTAGGACAAAAAAGGCTAATTGATTTTAAAGAAATAAAATTCTTGTAACATAAATATCTTAAAGATAAATATATTGGTTATAATTACAAGAATGTTTGGTTTAGGCTTGGATGTACATACTCATAGAATCATTCATTCTAGTGACCAAAGGTCAAAGTCATCTGTCTCTCTCTCGCAATTCTTTTTTTCAGCATTCTCATAAAGACCCTCACAATGATTATGATGCCGCTTCAGATTTTATAGACGCAGTTTTGTTCTAAGCTGTCCAAGTCAAATATCATATCTTAGTCTAACATGATATTCTACACTATTTCCTGACAGTAAATATTCACAGTTAACATAGAGTTAACATAGAAAAAGAAACTTCGAATGCAGCTGTCTTATGTGCTCTGGAGAGAGTACCTGAGGAAGGATATAGTTCCACTGGACTTGTTGGCCTTGAATGAAAGGATAAAGAATAAATATGTATTTTAGTACCATAACTTAAAATAACAAAATAATACAATTTACTACTTAATAATATATATATAATAATTTTGGTTTACAGATGAACATTTTTATACCTAATGTTCTAACACTAAGGCGGTTTAACTTACATGTTCCAAACATTGTGCCATTTCATATTGAGATGAAATCGCAACACACTCAAGTTTTAAACATGAAATTTTGATTTGAAAGTTTACAATGAATGGTTGTTGCAGCACAGTATAAAGGGGTGAAATTTATGTGGAAACCAAAATTATTATTATACTGTTAAATGACAAAAATTCACAGTTAATGTGTAGCAACCTGTTGAGAGGATGAAGTGGATCGCTCACTCACCTCTGGGTCTCCTGAAGGTTGAGTCGGGTGTCGGGATCATGCCACTTGGTGTCTGCAACAAAGCACAACAAAAATCTGTCAGAAATATCCAGAATTATAATATAGATCCTATCTAGTGAACAAACTAATGATCCTACACTATTTCAGTTAAAGAAATTATACCCCCTTTCTGTCATAATCACCTTTGGTTGGATACTCATTGCTGAGGTCAAAGGATGCATCAACTTTGCATTAAAGGAACAGAAAATTGTAGATAAATAGCTAACATGAGAATCTGGGCTTATCATTTCAGGCCCAAGTCCAAGTGAAGTCACGAGTCACTGACATTAAAGTCAAAGTCAAGTTGCAAGTCTTTGATTTTATCAAACTGAGTCTAAAGTCATTGTTTCTGTGACTCGAGTCTAACTTGAGCCCAAGTCATGTGACTTGAGTCCACACCTCTGGCACACAAAGACCTGCCGATCAACATCCTAGATCAAGCGCTCGCCGGGTGGTCCGTGTTCCGAGCTATCAGCGCAAGACTCCAGAAAAATGAGAGGAGGTGGACTCTTGGATGCTTGGTGCTCAAACACAGTTTCCCAAATGTCAGATTTGTGAGGATGAAACCACATTACCATCTTGTTGCTGCTGTTTGCATTCTCCCCAGACATGAATTAAAAAAATAGAATGTTCTGGGTGTATTCGTGAATGACATTTGGGATAATCTAAGTACTGAAGAAAATATGTAACTTTTAGTTTAGTTGTTTTTAGACATTTTAATGTGAAAAAGTTACGTATAATACTAGAGCTTTATTTGATTTGATTTGTTTTTAACTTTTATCTTCTTACAGAAAGAGTCTTACACTGACTATTTTTATTCCCCTTCGACCAGTCTTTAATAGATTCTTCTAACCTGTCATAAGTATGCTCACAAAATACGAACCCCCCTCAGTCAGAATCCTGTCCAAATAAAAAAAAAATTAAATATTACAGGCCATTCATCATTCTGAAATACTTACTGGGAGAATGAAGAAAAATACTTACTCTCCACAAATATGAAAAAATCCTGCCGTATCCCAACCTCTATTCACCCATACCATAAAATATCCATTAAACACAGAGACTGGAACATTCCCTCCAGCTCAATCTCATCAACCTAAGGAACCTAAACAAAAGTCCCCGTGGAGGTGAATTCTCCCTCCCTTGTAGAGGTTGTCTGTGACTGGAGGTAGCAGGGGATGCTTCTGTCTACTCCATAGTCAAAACCAGCCAGTTCAATACAGCAATGCAGCCTTACCTTGTAGTATCTGTTCAGAAAATCCAGCGTGTGAGTGTGAGTTAGCTATTTCACTTAATGTATTGAGGATTCATTTGAATGTTTGAGACTAATGTGTATTATTTGGTTTGAAAATTGGATATTTATTTCTTATTCAGATTTTAAACTATAGTAAAGTCTGAATCTTACAATGACCAAGTAAAACGACAAACACAGCTTCCAATTTTACTTTTACTCCACTCTACTTAATTGCCTATCACAGGCCTACTAATAAACAATATATTAAATGAATGTATCTCTTCCTGTCCAGTGATGGAAGCAATAGACTCCATCCTGAAAGCAGGCGACGAGCTATCAGCAAGAAAAGTGATAGTGGCATGAACTGCAGATGAAAAATATGTACATAGAGACATGATTGTAAGATATATAATCTGATCCAGATCTGTATGCAGATTTTTTTTTTAGGAACAGCATTCAGTGGCTTGATTTCAACAAATATAGTAAATTTAATCAAAGTCACTGAAGACTATACACAGGCTATTTATATAATTCACTTTCTAACGACATTCTGCAGCTGCACCATGATCCTGCTCACTCAGAAATACATATAATAACACATAATGTCTAATATTATAGGAATTATGTTCCATCAGTGCGACCAATCACATCATGAGAGATAGAGATAATAATTCACTCATCCTACGTGTCTAAAGCTTCATACTGATTTTTACAATTTAAACTGACATTACATAATATGTGCAATATAAATTTTAGTGGAATTGCTCTAACAACTATACACCTGGATTGTGTGCACAGTGTTATTTAAAAAAGGACATGCAACATGCAGTCTGAGCTAAGGTGATGATGCTGTTTAATAATAACTCTTTAAGAATGTCTGAAAGCTCATAAAGACGGTAACTTTAGATAGCCCTGAGCAACAAACTAATATCCAGAACAGACTTTATTGTAAGTTGCTGAGTTGCTGGTAAGGAGTGTGACAAATATTGTGGGCGGAGATGAGTGTCTCTCCAGGGAATTGGTGTGCAGTAGCAAGTAGCAAGAAGTGAGCTGGCTGGCGGGCTTAGTTGGTTGGCAGGCGGCGGGTTGGCAGATAATCCTTAAAGACAGGAAAAACGAGAGTCGGGCAAAAACTGGCAGGCAGGCAAACAGACAAACTGAGCTGATGTGTGACACTTCACAACCCATGTATGGCGACCTGGTAAGGACTGGATGTCAGTGCTGGGTTCTTGCATTGGAGTGGAGAGGACTTGATAAACCAGATGCGCCGATAGCTTGATGATTGGCAGGTGTGCAGAGAGCCGGGAACCAGGAGAGCCAGAGGGAACTGGCCGCAAACATATTAAATACAATACAAGCAGACATTTTGGTGTCAATACTGATCCAGTGGGAAGTGAATCCCTTTTTTGTGAAGAAAAACCCTTTCATCTATCATCACAACCAACCCCCCCAGGGTTCTGTGAGTTCCACACTTTATACCAATAACTGCTGTAAAGATATTCACAATGAAAAAATTAAGCAGGTATTTTCATATAAATACGTTGGTGTAATGATGTAATGAAAGATCGCATTGAATCTGTCTTTTGTCTTCGTTGCCTTAGGTCCTTTGTGGTGAGTAGACAGATTCTTCTACACTATTATAATATTATATAGCATAAGTGTTTGTCTACTTCTTGAAAATCTATATTACTCCTCCAAATGAAAATCTTCTCAAAGATTGTAGGCCAACCATGTCTCAGCCTACAAAAATATCACATTAAGGCTAGCCAACAAATTGTCTCCGACCCTTACCATTTCCTGAACAGTGTATACAGATTGTTTCCATCAAACTGGAGAGGGTTGCACAATTCAACAAGGTTGGACTGAAGCACTCCTTTGTGCATCAGTCAATCCTAAAATTAAATATGGAGCATAATCCCAGATCAAACGCATGTTGAAGGGCCTTAAATTGTATGTTAATTATGTGTGTCTTTGTATCTTGTCTTGGTTTTTTGTCTTTTCTGTGATGTTGTAAATGGAGCTGCTGTAACGCACAAATGTCAGACTAGATCTGACAATTAAGTATTATCATCATCATAATCATCATCATCACCCCAACGTCCTCCCTAAGTGAACTTTGTCGCTCTATAATAACGTCACCTTAGACGTCTTTTTGGGGTACATGCTGCTGTTTCTCTTGGGAGGACCGTCTCAAATGAAACCAAACCTATCCGTGGATAGATATACCATTACAGGTAAGTAGGAAGATATGTTTTTTGTTGTTAGGGTGAACTGACCCAAAACGATTTTAAATCTTTTAGTAACTATCTGATCTTGAGTAAATGCATCTCTGCAGTAATCACTCCTCTGATGTTCCTAGATAATAAAGTGTTTCATATGGTCGTCATTCTTCAGGTTAACTTTTACTTCTCTGAGACAAAGCTGTTCTGCATCCTTCTGCTCTTCGACTTCAGCAGATTTAAAACCCCTGTCATTTGACTGCCTGGACTCTGAGTAACATGGCCTCCTTATGTTTAGCCCTGGGCATGATTGCTATTTTCTTTCTCTCCCTCAATCTCTGTTGCTTTCTCATTCCCGCTATCACACAAATAAACAGGCTGAGTGGCTCAGCCATTCACAGTAACTTTTTAATTATCTTTTTATGCTGATTTCTTGCCATCAAGCCTTTGGGACTTGCTCACGCAAAACAATTACCAGTTGCTGCTTGTTTCCTGTCTCTTATCTGAGGAAAGCTGCTGCCTCTGGGGTGATAAAACATAACTCACTCTTCCTGCCTCTTGTTTCCTTTCTTGGGTCTTTCTTCCTTCCATTTCATCTGGTTTTCTCTCCTCTATTACTCCTTAAATAAAAATAAATAAATTTAAATTATACAATATATACAGTTATTTACATACACACTCAGAACATTCTGCAGTGCATTTTCTGAATTTGATGTCTGGGGAGTGTGTAAACAGCAGCAACAAGATGATAATAAGGTTTCATCATCAAATAAAAAATTCTGACACTTGGGAAACAGGGTCCATTTCTGTGTTTGAGCACCAAGTATTATCGATGGAAACACAGCGTCTGCCTCCTCTCATCTGGCCGGAGTCTTGCGCTGACAGCTAACAGTCCGCCAAGTGGTTAATCCGGGGTTGTTGATGAGCAGAGGCCTGTACTGCGAGGCGGGTTTAACCTACTCAGACTTACCTCAGGGTTGTCAAGCAAACTCAGGGTTTACAAACTCAAACTCTGACCGCCTACACTGGTGTTAAACGGTACGGATGGTGAATAAAATGTTTGTTAGTTGAGTCGGTGTTAACTTAATTGGAGTTGGTGCACTTTAATTTAAAAGGTGCTTTTTCACAATGAAATCTAAAAATATTTTATCAATTGATCTCATTGCGTACAGATGTGGTGTGTAGACCACTTATATGGGTAACTTCGAGTTAACCACGAAGATAACCTGCTTAGACCAGTTTAGAGATAAATTGCCCAGACAGCAGACCTCGGGTAAAACCTATCCACCTTTCGTAGTACAGGTTAATCAGGAAGTTACACCCCACCTCACGAAGTTACTCCTGAAGTTACCTGGATAAGCCAGTTACCTTGTTTCATAGTACAAGCTTTAGGTCAATTTAAAGATGTGGGCACAATCTTAAATTTCCATTGCTTGGCCAACCTGAGTCCCATTTTGTCCAGACTGGACCTTTAGAAGCAGCCTTAAGTCCAAGAAAAGCCAGCATGGCTCCTATCCGGGCTCTCTTTCTTCTCCTCTGGGCAATCACCAAACCCACTGTGGTGCCTGCTCCGGTTGATTGGGCTGGGTAGCTCGTCTAAGGTCTGTTGCTCTTTAATCCCAAACCCGCCTTTATTTTTCAATGACTAATATTTCTGTCATAGGTAATATGTGCTTCAGCAATAAAGCCCGAAAAAGCGTTTACAGCTATGTAGAATTCCGGGGGTGGGGGTGGAGGTGGAGGTGGGGTGTGGTCGAGTAAGCCTTTCTGAGACCCTCCAGATCTGCAAACACACTTATCCTCTCTTAAATGAAAGGATAAGAGGAGGGGTGCATATACAGCAGCACGGACGTACAAAAGGCAGAGAGAGAATCATATTTAAAAAGACAGCACTAACATGATTGGCTAACAATGAGAGTGATGCTGTGCTATTGGATAGATGTGACCACTGATGAGAACAGCAGATTTTACAATTGACGGTTGAGAATGCACTGTGACTGTCATAGCAACGAGCTGGCTCTTTGGCGTTGCAGTCAAGTTTCATGTTTAGTAGTCTGTAGACCAGGGTTCAAATCCAGTTAAAGTGACTGCTTTTGCCTGTCATTACACCAGGATACTGAGAGCAGGAAATATGCGTGAGAGCAGTGGATGGTATGAGATATAAACTACAGCCTAAGCATTCAAAAGAATGGGTCTAACGATCATAACAACTGTTGTTACCACAGCCAGGAACACTAACGAACCAGCGATATCGACAATCCTAGTTAACGATCCCATATAGGCTAAAAAGCTAGCTATGCCTAAGCTAAAAGTGGAGCAGAGCAAAGTAAAAACAATTACGATGTCCGGCTAGATTGACTAGACATGCCGTCTATGTCTATCTATCAATATCAGTCGCCATTGTTGTTATTAGTTCCGGCACACAGCTTGACAACAGCTTGATAACTGCATTAATCCCGCCCACGGCTAATGGATCCATCACTTTTTCAACTGTGAAACCGCAGTTTCATGTCATTATGACAGACCAGAATCAGTCAACTCCATGGAGTGGGAGGATTAAAAGGTCTGGACCCAGACAAACTTCCTCCCCCTACATGGTGGTGTTAATTACACATTTATCTCCCATTACTTTCTGTGTGTTCTGGTGTTAGTGCACAATTATAAGTAGTGCATATTTTGTGGAAATTTAGTGACAGCCAGTACAAATATGTTGGCTTCCTTTGTATAATTTCAATTAAGGTCATTAAATTTATGGTTTTAATAAACCTGTCCATCCTGAAACCCACTCCTTAGGTATTTATGTACAAGCTTACCTTGGTTATTTAATGCATTGCACCCCCCCACACATACTAATATAAAAGGCGTTATTTGCTTTTTTCTATCCCCTCTTGTTTTCTCTTGTCACTTTTTCTCCCTCATCTAGCTGCCTTTCCATCCAATTAGTTTAATGCAAATTCAGATTTAATGAATCAAGAATATGGACTGACTGGAAATGTCACATTTAGATGTTAAGAAATATAAAATATGCAAGTATTTTTTAGGCTTGCTTGAGGCTGAAGTGTTCCTAGAAGACTAATGAGATTGCACCTGTCATTTAAATGCAGGACTTCCATGACTGCTGCACAACAGCTAACATGAGTTTAGACTTTCTGAAAAGTAAAATATCTGTGCATACACCATGACCACTAGAAAAGCATGATATTTGAGCCCATGGACATAACATCCACTAGGGACAGGGACATGACCCCACTTTTCGTAATAGAAATCCCTCCAGCAAAGCCTTGGTAGCTCTCCAGCATCCACTATTCAAACGATTAGTCTACTCCTGCCAGGTCACCGATGATGGCAAACTCTGCCCAGATGATGGGACACCAGCGAATGCTGGGATAGTATTCAAGTGGAGTGAAGTATTTATTGTATTATTATAGAGATTCTACCCGTTGGATGTACGGGTGGTGTCTCTTCTGTCTCTTCACATTCTCAGGCTTCATGCGTTTCTCCCATTCCTCTCCCCACACCGACTGCAGCAGCGAGGGACGCTCTCAGGGGACCCTGGGTTTCCCCTCTTCACCTCCTACCTTCGGTAGGAAGGCCTCCTCCGGTGTCTGGGGTTAGCAACTGTGACTGAGTTGCGTTACGTTAAGCTAATGTCAAGCTAACATGAGCCCAACATGAAGCTAACATGCGGTCTGCCTCTGACCACGTTGCTGCCATTAGCTGCGGCTAACAACATCTAGCCGATTACTTGCTGCTGGTCCGACTTTCATCGCTCAGAGCCAACGACTCATATGCTATGGGTCGGGCTGTGTGTGAAACCCTTGTTGCTCCTTACGTGGAAGCTGTTAAAATAAATGCTGTCTGTGCCTTTCTCAGGCAACTCAGCCAAGCACACCGAGCTGCAGGACCTCCTACAGAAGCATCTCCAGGGTTCCTCTGGGGGAGGAAATCAGGGCTTTTACTCCCGTTACTTCCTGGTTAGGAAGAAAAACGGGAGGCATGACACCCCTCCTCATTTAGGTCTATTTCAACAGGGTGATATCACATTGACGTTAACACAGGTGCTGGAGTGTGTGCGTCAGGGAGACTGGCTCACCTCCATCGACCCACTGATGTGTACTTACATGTTTCCATTGTTCAGAAACACTGAAAGTTTCTGCATTTCTCTTTCCAAGGAGTCCAATACCATTACAACAGACTGTCATTGCGGTTTGCACTGGCCCCATGCATCTTCTCCAAATGCGTTGAGACACTGAAGCCGCTGCACTCGGAATGCATGAGGTCTGTATTTGTCTGGGTGACCTGCTGCTGCTGGCCCGCTCCATAGAGTAGGCGCTCCTGCAGAGGTCTGTAACACATCTGCCACATCTGGGCTTCACAGTGAGCTTGGAAAAGAGCTCTTTTCTTCCTTCGGCCGTGGAAACTCCCGTGGCCCAGGGACACTCTCTCCCAAGCTTCTTCAATCCTCCTCACAGGTCAGCGGTGGAAGCTGCATTCCATCTCCTCTGTCATATAATATTGCGCACACGGCTACCTGGCACCGTTCCAGTGCCTGCTTGGGCACTACAGAGAAGTCTCTGGGTCTTCATCTGTCAGCACAGTGCCTGACATGTTGGCTGTATGAAGCTAATCACAGTCTTAGCTATGGGAGCATCAGAAGGCACTCCACGAGAGGTGTCTGTTCCTCTGTGGCACTGCATGGCAGGATGACAGTGAACGACATATGCACGGCAGCCCATTGGTCGTCCTCCTGCTCTTACGTCCACTTTTATCTACAGGATGTCTCCCGTTTCTTACTTCTCACTCTGTACTGAGTGTACTGAGAGGATGAATTCTTGGAGATCCCCTGACTCCCCTCTCCCCTCTGCTCCCCTGCTTAAAGCCGCTCTGCTCAAATCGCCTACTGCTCACTCAAAGGGAAAAAGCTGTTTGTATTGTAATTTTAGTTTAAAGTAGGACTGGGCACGTTAACACAGTTTTTATTATAATTATTCTTTTGAAAGTCCTTTGCTCACTGGCTCTGAATACACATCCAGTCAAACCATGGGTCACAGGAGGGGTGGGATGTGGATCAGCCTGCAAATCAGCCACCCAGACAAGCAGCGGAGGGAGGATTCAGCAGACTATGCAGCTGTAGATGCGAACCGAACATAGTGAAGTTGACAGCTACACACTGCATGCTGATTAGTATTGGGGAAGATGTCGGTCTTAGGAACGTTCTTAAAGTCACAACATAGTCTCTTGGCCCCGCGGGGTTGCTCTTTGCTCTAGTGATTAAAAAGGGAGACAGCGCTCCGTGAGTTAAAATTATAGGCTACATAACTTCACCTGTTACGCCTTCATCTAGTTTTGCGGGGATGCTCTGCCATGCAAATTCCCTCCTGCTGATGTCCTGATAACTGTTTAGTAAACAGTAATAGATTCTGTAAACTCACAAACAGCGAGGATCAGTCTCTCTTCCGATGATTTGTGCTGCGAGTAGCGTACAAAAAGTTCAAGACAATTCAACTTTGGCAGCGGGCAGGCGTGCGCATGAGGCGAGCACTTCACCTCACTCTAGGGAATACTGCTGGTAAAAAAACACCTTATTTGTTAGCAAAACACGTTATTGCACTTTTGTGTATATAGCAGTACATTGAAATCAAAAGTGGGAAATATGTCTACACTACTTTAGAATTTATTATTCAGTTTTGCTCATAACTATGCGATTAATCGGGATTAATCACAGCAAATCATGCAATTAATCACGATTCTAAATTTTAATCGTTACCCAGCTCTAGTTTAAATCCTAGCCTGGTATCTAAAATAACTGACCAGCTAAAATCAGATTTGCGGGAAAAAGGCAACATTTAAAAAAATGCCCTCCATCCAAAGTCCAGATGCTCACACTACCATGAAGTAGGGTTGGGAATCTCAAAGGACCTCGCGATTCGATTACGATTACGATTCAGAGGGCTGCAATGCGATTATAAAATGATTCTTGATGCATCTTGATTTTTTTATCCAAGGACTGAAGAATGAGGAGAGGAAGCAAGACAAGCGTTGAGAAGGAGGCAGGAGGCAGGAGGCAGGAGGCAAGAGGCTCCTCTCTGGCTGCATGTGCTAGAGTCCAATAGTCAAGGGCCTAATATTGTTTTTTGTATTGTTCAATATTTGTTTGTGATGATAATTTGAATAGTTTGTACTTAGTTTCCTAGTTGTTTCTTGCTTTTTAATTTTTGATATATTTTTGCAACAGTTCACTCTTGCACTACTGACTGGCGAAGAAATAAACTTGAAGCACCAGGTGAAGAATTCATGAGCTAATGTCTCCTCCTTTCACCAACAAATAATTACATTACATGCTGTGTTGTTGTTCGGTCACTTATACAAACTTCCAGGGCACTCACGCTACCTGTGCGCCGTGTGCTTGTGATTGTTTGTTTGTTCGTAATTTATCAATCTTTTATCAAAAGCCTTGTGACCTTTTCTTCTATCTGCTGCTTTCACAGCCTCACAATGAAAGACACAGAGACAAAGATTATTGGCGTGAAACTTGGTTTGAAATCTCTTTGTAACCAACAAATCCTGCGTAATACAGCGAGTATTTTGTCTTCTTCTGATCTTGTTCTTCAATGTGAATTTTCTCTCTTGCCATCAGGATGTTGTTATGCTTTTTCTGCTTTTAAAACTAACCGCCACTCTTTTATTCTTTTAAATGCATAAAATCTATTTTTTTATTCTTCTCCATGGGGTATATGTTTGCTTGTGAGCTGTTCCGTATGTGTGTGTTGTCTGTAGCTGCTCTTAACTAATTGCCCCCAGGACGCTTGATGGATGTCAAACAGCTTCATAAAGCCCCTTCCCCCATGCCTTTGCAAAATTGTAATAGGAGGGGTTGTGTCCAATAACTTCTTTAACTAACCAAAATCGATAATCAAGCAGAATTCACACCCAGTTCCACTTGGCCAGTGGTGCAGAGGTAAGAAAGTTGAGTGTAACGCCATGAATTTCTTCCAGGAGACTGTCTGAAAATGTGTCTTGTTCAGTGGTGGAGCCAGGCAGTTTTCAATGGGGGGGGGGTCAAGATGGGACCAGCGGTCATTTTGGGGTGGCACAGAAATGACCACTATATGGCCCTAAAAATGCATCTAACTAGAAAATAAGGGGCTATTTTGGGCACCTACAACATACAACTTTGCTTTATTTGAAATTCAGGCAGTGGTGTAATCAATCAAATATCATATGAGATCAAATAATATTGAGTGTATATAACATTTTGACACATATTAAAGTGTCCTTCAGTGCCCTCTCAGAGAAAGAAAGCTTTTCACCCAGCGTGAATGGAGCTTTTCTTTAAAAGTAATTTCTCTGGTATTCAGCAGCTGCTTGTTAATTAGATAAAATAACTGTACACTGACGTTAGCTCTATTTTCCCTGTAATTATTATGTATTGTTAGTAATGGGTACCAGCATATAATTCTTTCTGAGAGACCTTCAAGGAATTATTAGAAAAGTATTAACAGACCCATAAATAAAGCTTTAGCTTTTACTGTACAGCCTCAGAACTGTGTGTGCAATCACTGGTGTACCCGGTGAGCTGGATACTGAGGAAATTACTTCAGTGAAAACAGAGGGATGGCTGGCGTGTCAGAGAGTGAGAGAAACAGAGATGCATGGGGGGGAGGGAGGTAGCGGAAACCTAGATGATGAAATTGCTCTCGATCAATCGGCCGTCCATCCCTCTGTCCGAGGGCACGTCTCAATCGATTAACCCCGCAGAGCTGTGTCCTTGCTTCTGATACGTGCTTTAATAGGAGTTATGATATGTGCTTTACTCCCAAACAGGGGCATAGGCTATTTTCTTGCTTGCCAATCCGGTAGTATTCTCCCACCACTCTCAGCCCATTCTTTTGGTGAGCGTAGTGAGTGCATGGCTGCGCGAGATAGAGCGAGCAGCAGGTGAATGCAGCGAGGAAAAATAAAAGTTTAGCAGTAAATGTGCAGTGCAGGTTACACTTAGTTAGCAAATAAAGGTGAGCTGTTTACAAACTGCTGGAAAAGTGAAGTGGGTTATGCTGTAGACATTGTTGACGGTTGTAGAAAATCTCAGTTTCAGTTTCCTACGCTGAGGGTGGACACTACAATACATCAGCTCAATACAGCATCTTCATATCAGTCTAATAGCAAGAGCAGCGTCTGCATCTTTGACAGTACTGAAAGGAAGAATTTCTAAATACCCTGCTGTACTGTATTACCAGGATACCCCATAAGTCTACAATGCTTGATACCTACTGTACATGCTTTTAACGCAGCACACAAGCCTCCATGCAGACACACATTTTTAAGGCAGTATGTATGTCTCCCTTTTCATCAAGGTTAATAGTCTTCATTTGACTAAAAAAAACTTCTATCGACTCCTAACACATGGCAGGGATAAAAAGTACTTCCACTTGGAGTCTGATTGTGAAAGTCAAAACATGTATGGAAACCTGTGCAGTCTGGATAAGACACACTCAGGAACAATATACAGTATATGATGACGGTCTAGGTTCAGAGTTGGAGTAAGCATAATCCCAGTCAGATCCAGTATGTTGCATTATGGAATAGTATTAAATATAAGCATAAAAATTTCACCTACCGTATCTGTACACAAACTGAAATGTAAACTGGAACGATTTCTTTATCAGTCCATCCAGTTCTTCTGTGCAGCATCTCCAGGTACTGAGAGCATGGCAGGGGATGGCAGAAAGATCAGTGAGCACAGGTTTGATTTTGGTCTTAGGCACCATGGGACATGGGCCTCAGGAAGAGCAACAGAGGAGGGATCCTTCTTCCGTGATGGGCAAACATGCAATTGATGCATACTAGAAGTATACTGAGGCCTTTAGGGCCCCCCCAACACCTTGGGTCTCTGTGAGTGGTTGGCTCATTCAGTAACTCAACATGACTCCACTTTTTTAGCACATCAAATGTGATACATTGACTGTGTGTAGCATGCATGTCTCTGTGATTGCCAGCCGTTCATTGTCTATGCTTTTATTTCTGCTGCAGCTCTAAAATGTGTTTCAAACGTCATCAAAATGATACACTGCAGTGCTGCTAGTTGGCAATGTAGCATTCCAAAACAGCAAAGCATCACCAAAGCGTTCAAATCTATTGCGTATGTTGCTCACCTCCTGTTATATCTTTCAGGAAGTAAGGTTTGTTAGGTTTCAAAAAATGAGTTTGTTCATAAACTATTTTAAAAGATTCTCCCATGGAATCAATAAATGTATGTGTCCCTATATAGCAGTGTTTATGTTAAGTATCCTTTTGGTTCATTTTTTAACCAGGGAAAGCTTTGCTGATTATGCACTCTCTTCTTCAGCAACGCCCTGCTTTACATTCATATTATTACAAACACAGCAGCACACAAGAATACATGTGCCTCTCCAGGAACTGCTCCTAATCACTCACTTACACACAGATTCACCCACCAGTCATTGTTTTCAGAGTAGACCCGGTTTGCAGAATGACGTGACTTAGCTGGAGCAGCAAAGAAAGCTGTGGAGATTCCAGTTTTTGGACTGCAGACTGGCCACTGCACAAAAAGAGAAGGATTCTTAGTTATGTTGAAAACTAAAAACAGAGTGAACAAGGTGGTGTGTATTAATCTTTCAAGTTAAAGTATCTATTGCAGTGGTTCCCATCAAAGGTTGATTACAATTTTAACAAACAAAAGCTCTATTTTTTGCTTTTTCCTTGGGAAACACCAACCATGTCTTCTTTAGATAGTAATTAGTGAAAAGATGGTTGATGCGTAGATGTAGATACTGCATCCGAAAATCTCTTCAACCTTATTTCCAGCAGGAGAAGGTAGCCGCTTTCAGTGAAACAGCTGTATGAAAACCACTGTACACAAGCTGCCTAGCACCAAAAAGCAGCCAGCCACAGTTAAAGACGAGATGGTGAATATTGTGGAAGATTTAGCTGCTGTAGATGTTCAGTACATGTACGAACAAAGTGGAAAAAGGTAAACAAACTATTTAATTACAATGAGTCTTCAAACTGAACTGAATGAAACAATTATAATCAGCAAAGTGGTAGAGACAGAGTAAACAGAGTAAAAGGGGAGGGAATATTGGATGTACACAGTCTTCAGATGGACACTAACGTAACTTAAAATGAATCATATAAAAAGGTAACTGTTTGCTAACATGTTAGTTGTGATAGCAGTTGCTATTTCTCAGAGTCGATGATGGGTTTCGGAGCATCCATGTATCCCGGACCTTGTTGACACACACACACACACACACACACACACACACACACACACACACACACACACACACACACACTCTCCCTGTGTTCTCTGCTTTTTGACTGATTGCTTTGTTGTACTTCGTGTGTTTGTCAATCTCCAGCAGTTCCTAGTGTTTGGATCTTTTGGATTTTGCCTTGTTCCCTGGATTTTTGGTTTTGCCTACTCCTATTTTATACTAATCCCACATCCCTGAACAGTATGCTTGGTGCATCAATCAGTGATGATTTTTGAGAATACCCAGACTGTCCAAAGATTTTGTGCTACAATTTACATCATGTCAACAAATTTAGTCTTGAAAATTTTCATGGAGAAATTTAGGTTTCCAATTTGTAGCTGATTTGTCATAGTGGGCCCTGACTGGCCTGTTAACCTCTATGGCCACCCCAGTGAGAACAACTTCATTTTCTCAATAGCATTTTAAACAGAACATGTAATTCCTTTTGCAAGATGAACATCAGAATCCATACATTCTAGACAATTCCCAACACTATATGTACCTAAATTTGCAAATACCTCAATTAAGGTAACTCTTATTCAATAATAAACTTTAATGAATGTAACATTCACCATCCAATCATCACAGTGTTGCTACACAACATTTCCACTGCAGATGTCACATTTGACATTTGCATGTGAACAGCTTTCTCCACTAGAATTAAATTCCCACAAGGATAGCAAATGCCAAGAAAATACATTCTTTCTTTTGATAACCAGCTCCAAGCCAAGGCTGTGCACTGTGAAATGTCAAAAAAAAATGGTTATCACCTGAGAAAAATCAATGCCTTTGTCTGTTTGGAGCAACGGTCTCATCCTGTGTGGTGTCCTGTTTTGCTACAGCTGCTTTATAATGGATGACTATTAATTTGATTTGTAAATAAATGAGCTTGAAATACTATTGGATTCTCTGAATGATTGATTTTGTTGAAGTGCTCTCGGTCTCTGTGAAAGATTGATCTCGCCCAGCCGGCACAATGGAAATAATTGAATTGAAACAAAAGCACACATGCGCATAATCTGCCGTGCACATACACACACACATACTGGGAGGTAGGGAATGCGGCAGTGTGAGATGCTGGTGATTTAAACAGCTCCTAGTGCTGGGGCGATTTATTAGCCTCTTGCTAAAAGATGCTGACGTTCACCATATACCGGCAGGTGCGTGTATGTGTGTGAGCGTGTCTGTGTACATGTGTTTGTATAGTAATGTGCATGCGTTGGCGACTGAATGCTTTGTTATGTACCTCTGCAGCAATGTGTGTGTGTGTGTTTTATTCAGAAGGTCCTGCTATCACATGGACTACATCATGTCACTCTGCTTCATGTGTAGTTCTTATTTTGGCCACTTGGGGGCACTTGAACACCATAAACAAGAAGCCAGGCGCACAACAACAACTACTGTATAGAGAATCAGTCCACATATTCACACTTGTAGGCACTTACACATACATAGACACACACCAGACACTGGAAAGGACACCTTTTTTCACTTTGTGTATGCGTGCGCGTGTGTGTGTGAGTGAGAGAGGGAGAGAGAAGCAGTGTTAACGTCCAATAAAGCAGCCGGGAAGAAAGGAAGCGCAGCTGAATGAGAAAAATGAAGAAATGCAAACATCCCTGAGCAAAAGAAATCTGTTTAGATTTGTCCTTTGGTAGTCATGAATTCTGCACACACACATACTTCCTGCTGCTACTGATTTTCCAGGAGGATTCACATGACCTCTGTCTGTCAGCTGTCACTCAATTTACAGCAGGAAACAGGCTACATCACTCACTCATGCACTGTCTGTCTCTTACACACACACACGCAGACTTTTTAGCATCTATCAGAAGGTGAAGGTGCGTACCCTGCACTTGACCACCATGTTGCAGAAGTCCTATACTGTTGCTACTCTGGCCTGACTGACGTAGAGATGGTCTCCACAGGTCCTCTCTCCTAGCCCTGGGCACCTCTCATGAGAGACAGTGTACATCAGAAAACTACTTGGAGAACAGAGGTGGACTAGTAATCTGGCATACCGACCATTTTCCCGGTGGGCTGACATATAATTTTAATTTTATTAATATAAAAAAATGTTATAGCTAAGAACCAGTGCATTGGCAGTGGCAGCGACCCATTGGTTCGTTTTCTATAATGACACTAAGTCATTAGTGTCCGAACCCTCCCCCTCTGTCCTGTTTCTTGTGTTAGATGTCGTGGCTCAGAGCCAAACATCTGTGAGTGAAGGAGTGCATATTTGTCAATTGTCAAGATGGGCAAAAGTGAAAGAAGTGGGGTGCAGGCCAAAAAAGAAGAAGAATCTAGATGCAGATGCCACCATATGTGCAAGTATCCCAGATGTGTTTGCTGCAGGGGCTGCATCAGTAGCTTCAACATCTACAGCAACAGCAATCCTTGCCACTATAAAGCAACAGGTGGAGGGAGGAGAGGTGCTAAAGTTAACTAGCTAACGTTAGCGTAGTGGTGGAATGTAACTAAGTATATTTACTCAAATACTGTACTCAACTATACATTTGAGATACTTGTAATACGTGTAATGGATTGCAGTTGAGTGATCCACTAGTCCACGGCATTTACTACTCAGCTTTGAAGTGGTTTGGAGGAATTGTACAGTACACATATTTAAGGGGACTGCAAGGATTGTTTACTGGGCAATTTTCTTGTCCCAGTCTAGCCATGGTGGAGAAGGCACATTTAGAGTGAGTTTTAGGCTTCATGTAAGAGAAAAGACTTCAACAATGAGAATAAGTGGTTGGTTTGGGAAATGTACATCTGGTTAACTTCGCCACCTCCACCGCCTACAGACATCAATGCAAAGCTGCTTCTCAAAGATGTTCTGTCAGTTCAAGTATATACCAAAGTGGATCAGAGCAGACTCACAATAAGCCCTGATCATGTGGTGCATGTAATGCACGTGCTTTAAGGGTTCACAGAAGCACAGAAACTAGAGGAAGGCTAAAGACTTCTTTATGGTTTTTAGTGAGCAGCTTCTAGTGGAATATATCCAGGTCTTTGAAGAGATGAGACTACACAGTATCGGTCAGATAATGGCCCACCATGACAGATATGGATAGTCAGGAACAAAAATGAGTGTTGGGTGCAACAATTTCCTTTTAAATTGCCTGTAGTGTCATAGTGAAAAACAACTCTACAATGTGTTCCTCTGTGCTCCTATGGAGTGCTCTTCCATAACCATTTCACCCTCAGGTCAGGAAACTGGATGTGGGACGTCACCCTCTGCACAAATTTGCTCCCCTCTGCTGCTCACCTACCCACACAGCCCTTTTCTTCCAACTGGGACGGAAAAAGACAGAGTTCCTCTTCACCGCCCAGGGACCATGAATGCTTCCAGCTTCACTATTATTCAGAAAACCCTGATTACATACATAAAAATCAGTTGTTAGTGCTGCCAGGTGAGTCTGACACCTTACACATGAATTCCGCCGGGCTCTATGACGTCTTGTCTGCGACCTGGTTTTGTTCCGTTCTCTGCACGGCTTCATACACCACAGGGAGCATTTCAGAAGCTGGCATCAGAAGGAGCTTTTTGCCTGCTGATTTTGTTGGATTGCTCAGATTCTGTTGATGCAGTCATTTTTTCGGGCATCAAGCAGAGAACTGTTTAAAACTAATTGTTAGACAATCAATGAAGACCTTTCCAATTAATACAAATGTTAGTCTGTGTTCTGTACTCCATGGTGATACTGTCTCGTGTCTGATGCAGTAAACTAAAGCAGGTACAGCAGGTGTACCTTAGATGGTACATGTCAGCCTGCAGGACACCAAACAGCCTCAACACACTTTCAGAAAATGATCAAGAACTCCTCCACCCTCACATGTGTGTAGACATTTAAAAGCGAACAACAGTTTTGTGTGTGTGTGTGTGTGTGTGTTGTCAGAGCAAACTAAAATCCGAGTTGATTTGTGTGGAAAAGGCTGCTGGGGGATAAGAGCTACGATGCTTTTGGCATAAACAAGTAAAAAGCCGCTGTCAGCTAGTGGTACACACAGGATTGAGATGTAGAGTAAAGACCAGCGCTTTTAACCAGCCGGCACCTGCACTAAAATCAATACCCTTTCACGGTGATGGGCAAATCCAAACACTACACATACTACACACACACACACACACACACACACATATATATTTTACGTGGGCAGCTCAGCCCATTTCCGCACCTGTCAACAGTAATCCTGAGCATCAGAGAAGAATATTGGAGATGCTACCAGTGTGACACAGTCTCCACAGAGATGTGGGTTGAGGCGCATATGTGTGTGTTGCATTCCATTCGCATGAGACGCAAATGTCCTCACGAGAATGGAAAAAGAAGGGAGGAAATTCTCCAACAATATTCTTTAAGATCCACAGTACAATACAGTTTCCTTTAGATCTTGATAATGTGTTTGGTTGGCTCTAGTGAGAGTCCACTTATCAGCAACACATCAGAGAGATTTTTTTATGAGTCCAGCCCGTGTAATAAAAAACAAGTAGTGGTACAGTCATATAAATCATAGTGATTTTTCCACTAATTCTACTAACTAATATGTTGCTCTCTTCTGGTTAAAGTACCTGCAAGCATGTTCACACATTCACACAATCCAAGGCACCCTTTGCATTATGGAAGTGTAATTAAGCCATCAATGCTCACTCTTTTGCTGCCTCACTGCTCACCTGAAAGCTATGCGAACACATGCTGCTACTGCTGCCATCACTACTGCTGCCAAATACCAACTGTACATATTCTACATTCAGATAATAATGGATTTGACATGAGTTGACTATTTTTCAGCCTAATTCTAATTTTCTATTAGGGTCCTTCCATCCACAAAAAAGTGGAAGTGGAACACTGGAAATTTCACAAGATAGCTGAAAGGCTGTGTCAATAAAAGCTAAATATGAATGAAACCACTGAAGAGATAAAAGGGGGATATATATAGGGATATAAGGGGATCCCTGGGGTTAAAAAACCTATGCAGACATGTTTTGATTCTATAATACAGATATTTTATTTTATATATAGTAAGTGTTCAGTAAAAAAGTATGATAAATACAATACAAATACAAAGTTTCAAAGAGTGGGGAGGTAAGTCTGATCACAGACACATCCAGGGTTGTCTTGCCAGCTGTAATAAGTCCTTACAGTACAGGCCTGCTTGATTGAAAGCAATAAGATGCCCTCTGAGGGCTGTCAAAAGGTTCTCAGTGAATAGAAGCAATCACTGTGTACCTGCAGTTGGAGAAGACAAGTTAGTTCGAGGATAAGTGCACACAAACAAAGACAATCACAACATACAACACCAAACATAGCAAAGATAAAAATTAAGATGTTTAAACTTATAGTACTACTTTCAACTTTTTCATGCTTTATTTGTTTTATGGGTTAAATACAGCCGTATATGGAAGGTCCAACAGCTAGTTAGATAATGCCCATCCAAAAACGACATCATAAAAGGCAAAAGAGCAAAGAGGACAAGTTTATGGCAAAGAATCAATGAGGGAAAGGATACAAGAAATGTTCCAAGACATTAAAATATGTAAAGAATATGACACAGCTATAAATCTGCCTGAAGTAGACTAGTGTTATTCTGTGGGAGCTACGGTGAATGAGATTGCATCGCGTCTTAAAGGCTGTTGAAAAAACATCTGGGCTAATGTTTATCAGAAGGAAAGAATGTCCTACTGTGTGTGTGTGTGTGTGTGTGTGTGTGTGTGTGTGTGTGTGTGCTGTGGCTGTAGCGATGATTCACTCAGTCCTGGCTCCACCTGCTGATTTCACACAGCTGCCTCTCCTCAAGCTCATCAAGTTTCCAGTATATCTACCCCGGTTCTACAGTCACTAATCGCTTGATTGTTCAATTGCTCAACTGTTTAATTCCATCTCTCCCTGTGCTTCAGGACCATGCTCACTGGCCCGCCTGCTTGCTCCCAGCCTGCTTTTCCAAACCGACGCCAGCAAGCCACGTCAACCTCCCTCCAGCCTGCTCCAGTCTCCCTCCGCCACTGCTCACCGCCCTCTGGCCCCTGCCTTTCCCAGCAAAATCGCTACACTCTCCAGCTCCACCCCCCTCCCCCATTCACAGAAATATCTATTATTATACTAACTGTCAACTGCCTGTGTCAGAGTCTGTTTCTGGGTCCAAAATCTGCAAATTGTAACCAGAATCCGCTGAAATAAGTCATATACTCTTGGTCCAATAAAAACACACAAAAAACTGTGAAACCCTTGTCCAAAACCTCAATGTAATTTTAATTTATACAGTCCCAAACCGTGGTTGGGAGCGCACTGGTGGCTCTGTAGCTGGTAACTAGCCTTAATGGTCCAGACACCTCGGCAGGTGAAGGAGGGTAGCCAGACGTTAAGGTGGAGTTCATAAACAGGAACTTTATTTTCCACTGTAGCAGTGAGTGAACACAATACATGGTCTTCTAACACTGCAACTTAAGCTTATCTCAATACTTACACTTGTAGCTCACCTGAAGCATTTGCTGTCTCGCTACGATAACATGCAGGTACACACCTTTTCCTTACACACACACACAGAACAATGTCACATTCCCTGGTGGGGAATGTTAAAAAGAGCATTTAAATGACTAAATACATAAAATAATAAAACTAATAAAAAAAAAGAAACAATGAACAATAAGTGTACAAAATGAAACATTCCCACACTAGATAAAAGCCAGGCTAAAAACATGTGTCTTAAGTTTTCTTTTAAAGATATCCACACTCTCAGATTTTCAGCTGATTTCTGACTGTATTTTGTTATATATTTACTTACTTTATATTTATTGTATTTTTATCCCCCACTGACAATGCTGTCCTTTCATCACTTCCCAGGAAACTCAACAAATGTAACCTTTTGGCCTCAGGTCAGGACGCAAACGATGGTCGTTCAGTCTTGGCCCCGGGTAGTCCTAACGACCATAACGACTGTCGTTACAACAGCCAGGAACACTAACGAACCAGCAGTATCGACGATCCCGGCAAACGACCCCACTTAGAGGTTAAATAGGTGAGTTTCCCTGGCAGTCAGTCAGAACTGAAGTTCCTTGGATGAGCGATGTTAGGTCAAGAATCAGCAGATTACTTACAGCTGAAGGACAAACCACCAGGTGCACAGAGAGGACAGATGGTTTGAAAGAGTTGTCAAGGAAGCAATTCACACCTGGGTCGAGAAACCGTTGCTTAACAGGGGAGAAGGTCTGCGACACCACTTATCCCCCACTTACAGTGCTGTCCTTTCATCACCAGGAAACTAAACAAATGCTCCCATTCGGCCTTATGGGAGAATGCCAACGATGGTCATTCAGACTTGGCCTCAGGTGTCTCCACCGACCATAAGCAGTATCAATCATCTTGACAATGACCCACAGAGGTTAAATAGCTGGGTTTCCTTACCAACGCTTTCAGACAGCGTGACAAAGCATAATTATTTGACGCTAAAGGTACCCTTCAGCGTCCGTATGAAACGCCACAGTTTGCTACGTTGCAGCAACACAAAGGAGGCTAACATGCATAAAGTCAGTGACTTAGGTTTAGGCCCTAACATTTCTGATGGTCATGGTAAAGGTAGGGGGCTTCGGGGGGCTGTCAACAACATTTAACACAAACATAGCTAGCTAGCTAGCACTTCCAGTCACTTCCCAGAGCGTCTCATAAAGACACACCCGGAGCGTCTCCCACAGATGCTGAAGGGTGCCTTTAGCGTCAAATGACAACACTTTGTCACTTTTTCTGAAAGCGTTGGTATTGGACGCCCTGAGATGAGAACAGGCTGAGAAGTCTCTAGGGTGAGATTTGAGTTATCTTCCCTGATGGTTGGGTAACTTTTTAGCGTGCTGGATCTGGTAGCGTTTGGAAATTCTTACTGTCAATTCCGCACTCTTATCAGCAAGATGGGCTACATGGACACTGCCAGAGGGGGAGGTGATTAGAATCATGGATTACATCGCAAGGGTACAGAAATAGAGAGGAGGCCAGTACAAGGGCTAAAACTGCATAAACATGGGTTAGTGACCAGTTATGGAGGAGCTACTAGCAGATGTCTGTGAAGAGTCATCCAGATCATAGTTGTCCCAAGAAGGTTAAAATCAAGGGCAACTGCACTTGGGCGAATATACTAGAAGCTGCTAGCAGGAAGGGCTCTGCCAACAATGTAGATATGGTTTTAGCAGAGGGGACCCACAGAAAGGTCATCAAGCAGTGATGTTTTATTACCAAGTAGAATATGTTTCTCACTATGGGGGTATGTCCCTCTGCGTAGTTCTCAAAAGCCCAATACCGCTATACCAGCCACACTGGCTGGCAGTTGTGATCAATAGGAGGGACCTCCTCTCACCTACAAAAATAATGATGCTATGTCATAAACTCATTCAAACAGCTCTTCTTGCTTTATATCTCTCAATGTGACTACTAACAGTAACATTGGTTTAACAGTCCACAGACTGAACTAACCACTCGATTGCTGGGCAATAATTGTTTTCTTTGTGGTGTACGGAATCCTGCCATAGAAATCCTGTGTTTTCAGTGAGAAGTAATATAAGCTACGGTCACACCAGGCACCTTAGCCTAGCTAGCCACCTCACTAGCATTCGCTAAGCCTCCACACTAGAAGCCTCCTTGCTAATTTCTGCTTCGACTAAAGTTTTATAAAGCTTTGCTCACCATGCTATTGTCGAAGCTTAACATGCTTGCTGATAGCACACCTGCTAGACTGGCACTTACGTCTGTGCCAGCGGTACAACCCCCACCGTGTGACTGCATGTGAGGTGCTAAGATATTGGCAAAGGAAACTCACCCAGTATGCGTGGCCTGTTTCGGAGAGCAGCGTGCCTGGGCAGTGCTGGCCTTGCCTGGCTTATGTGAACATTGTTCTGCTTCACTCTCAAGAACCTCCACCGTAGGCTGTCACACAAGGCCAGCCTCGGCATCTGGGACCCGCTGTTATCAACGGCAGAGGCCCAGACGGAGTGTGATGTTGGGCACGAGCAGGGACTATACGAGTTGGGACTATGCGCTCTTCCGCGAGTCCCTTTTCTGCTGCTAAACCTGTCCAGGTGGGGTCAGCCTCTGACTGTACAGTCATTTTGAGTTCAAAGCCGACTACCACTTTATTACTACTACAATGGCTATGTTAAAAAGGCGAGCGAGTGAGTACTAAGTGAGTGAATGACTTAGGCTGCTGGAGACGTTTTGTTAATTTAGTTGGTTATTTTAGTTTGGTTTGCAGATCACCAGTAGTCCATTTATCAGGTTTTTGCTTAGTTTAGTTTAGGCCTTTAGTGTAAATAGTTTAGGGGAAGACAACAGAGTATGACGGCCCACAGCATGGCTGGCTTGGTGGTTTCCCTATCTTTTGCTTTTGGCTGCGATCTCCAACCCCTTTTGTTTCCTTTTCAAAATTGAGTAAGGTTATCTTTCTTTAACCCTTTCATGTATGGTGTCCAAATGTGTGGACAGTTATTTAAAATTCATTTTGGGTTAACCAAGCCACTTGAGGACAGTGTCAGTTACTATCTTGTATTCCAAATATTCATTGCTTGATGACCTCATCAATCCAAGATGGCCAAGAGTGATTTTTTAAAGAGTTTTTCACAGATATGCCTGAGGCATTTAGGCTCAGGGATTTCTGTGACAAACATAAAAAATATATTATTATAAATATATTATTATGTATAGTAAAGTATGATTAACACTCAAAAAAACAAAACAAAACAAACAAACAAACAATTCATTCACCAAAAACTAACTGCACGTATGTGGAGTCATGCAATAATGGACTCAGATTGCATTAGGTCTGATTTCTCTAACCTGCTAGTATATCTACTCTATTTTTTCAAAGATTTAAAAAAAAAATAAACATAAATAACAATGCAAAAGCTCAAGAACACCAAGGAGGAGATTGTGGCCAAGGGAGAAGAGCTCAGATTAATGTAGCCTAGTTTTTGTGTATAAACACACACACACACACACACACACACACACACACACACACACACACACTATTTGAGTACACACAGTTCTGTGTAGTCGTGTTCAGCTGAATGTGAATAAATTAGTTTACTTTGCAAGTCATTTAGGAACTTCTGATTCTTGAATTTTACTTTAACTCTCTTCTGTACTTGAACATTGTTTTGGTTCCTTGTAGACTTGCGTACCCACTTAAACAGATGCAACATCCCTTTTTTAATGTACCAAGAACATTTACAGTGGCCAGACAGTAATCACAGCTTTTTGCTGCTTCTTGTCGTATTTGTTATTAATGTTATTAGGTATAATTAAGTTGATCTGTTTATACGTGATGCTCACTAATGATCATTAACTTGTATTGTTCTTGGTAGAATGTTAACTGATTTTCTATTGGTATAATTTAACTTATAAAGTTGTAGTAACTTGTTATTTTCCCTTGCTATAACTGAGGGTGTAGAGCGTGGGTGAGCGAGTCATCTGTGTATGTGTACTGTATGTAGTTATGTAATGTTTTGTTTTGTATTTGTTTATTATGCATTTGTATTATGGGACTCCCTTGAAAATGAGATGGTGCATCTCAAGAAATAAATTCAATTCAATTTCTGTGTTGTAGATGATAAACTTAATCCCCAAGCACTCGGGGGCTTTTAAAGAAAAGGCAAACCAAATGCCAGGTCAGTGTTCAGATCATTTATTTAATAGAAAACAAGATTAAGTGGTGTAGTGAACATCTACCTCTAATAAATAATTCACAATAATAATAATAATCATTGCTATATTACAAATGAAGAGATTACACTGCAGTGGAAAGCCATGTCATGTTGAAATGAGCATATGATTTTGGCTATATTTCTGTTAACCTTATTTGTTGTATCTTTATTGTATCTCTGACAGGAAGAAAGTTTAATATTGGCTTCCCCACCAGGGCCAGGCTCAACAGGCTCCTAGATGGTGGAGACATCACACAACAACAGATGGAGAAATTCCATGAAACTGCCTTGTCATTTCTGATAAAACCTGTGGAGTAGGCTTTAAAGAAACTGCCTCCTGAGAGCCACTGTTGTCGGCACTGCCAAGTTTGTTGATGTGTGGAGAAGTTAGGTTTACATTTTTTCAGCGATTCTGCATGGTATCTGAAAAAAATACCCCAAATTCTGTGCTGAGACACTTTTTAAATCGAACATAACGTAAGAATGACTTTGCTGCCGATGGGCTCAAGTTTCTTAGCTTGAGGAGCGCATTAAGACGGTATGATTGATTAAAATACAAATTTATTTTGACCAACTCCTTCCTTTAAATCTCCCTTTATTTTACAGGGAGTTTATAATCAATATATTTTTATTTGCCAATGGAAGCTTCAGTTTTAGACTGGGGAATGGAGGGAAAGTGCAAAGAAAAGAGACAAAAGAAAAAGAGAGAGAGCTGTACTCTGGGGATCAAGTTGGACGTAGATGGACAAGAAACTACAGTCCGTGTAGGAGAACTAAAAGAGAGTGAAAAAGGAAAAAAGAACATGAGCTTTAGCTGCTAGGGGACACCAAGGAGTTTTATTATAGCATCCATTCACCTCTTCCACTACCTCCCTTGCTACCTTTGGCTATTTATTTTTATTTTTTAACCAATCCTGACCTGTCACTGCACTGCACCTCCCAGGACCAGCTGCAATTAAACACAGACAGAGACAGAGAGAAAGCGACTGAAAGAGAAACAGACAGAGGTATTAAATCCATCTCTGCCTACGGAGAGTAAAGTGTCTATTGCGTAGTAATGTAAACGCCAATAGAACATTTGTCTCTGTCTGATGTACTTCATTCTCCAATGATTCCCCTTCAATGTGAAGGTGGCCCACCGTTCCCCAAGTGGCCATTGATGGACATGGATTAGTTATTGCAGGTGGAGGAGCAGACAGGAAAACTTGACTGGAGCACCAACAACACTGACCCTCCATCTTTTGGGTCAATTTAAACAATGGAAAGCAGTTCTGAAGTCACTAGTGGTGAGACACAAATTGATGAAATGAAACAAGTGTTTGATTGCTGGGCTTCATCTTCATTATCAAGATTGAATTTGGACTGCAGCAGAAATGGAGAGAAAAAAGCCTGAATGTTGGTGACGACAGTAAAAGTGACTGATGCAGGAGGATATCCCCTTTTGTCCATGGGCTGGATCCGATATCGGTACCATCTGAGCGAGCTAAACCTTACTTATACTAAAAACTAAAGTAAATTAAATAGTATGATAGTCTTTCCAGAGGAGAGCCTTTTCATAGTTATTTGACAGTTTTATGTGCTGAAGCCCGTCAGTCCAAAATGAGAGTCGTATCAACGTCATGTGAAAACACAGTCAACATCAGAAATGCTTGAGTCATGGAGAGACCTCCGCTTTGTTTTGGAAACGACAAAACCGGCACTGAGTAGGCTTTCATCCTATCGGACAGGTAAACAAATGGTACTCAAAAGCATGTGAAACATTTTGGGATTTTGTGTTTTAGTTGGCTTGAGTTATAATGTTAGCTTGCTGGCTAACGCCGGCCAGTTGCTAATGTTATCCGGTGCAAAATACTATAGGTGTATGGCTTGCCACATCCCTTCACCAACTTAAGTGATCAATATTACTATCCTGTGTACCGCAGGTATTATAGTATGTCAAAGTGTTGATGTTACCCTGCAAGAAATGGTACGGTACAAAGCAAATGTGGAACGATTTGTTTATACTAGCCTATAGTGATGCAAGGCAGGGCAGCCAGATATCTTTGGCACAGATCTACCGCTGTTTGCTAGTAACGTTCAATTTAGATTTATTGTCAGGTTCTTCACCCGTCTCAGTCACTGTAACTAACGTGACCCATATAATGTACAACAATGCAACATAACGGTGCAGGATAACAACACAGTAGACCCAGTCACTACAGTAAAGTTACTTACTGTCTGATAAAGTGTGGCAACAATCTCATTATAATATTCAGTCCAGCTCACTAACCGTTTTGTTATCATCCCATACATTTGGCTGTGCTGACATTGCTGAGCCTCCAGTGAAACATACACAAACAGTTATTGGTAGGCGAGCTAAAATGCAGTCAGTGTACTGTTGGATGCATGGATTAGTTCATCTTCAAGCTAAAAATTATACTGTAACGTTGCAGTGGGAGCAAGTTTCTTGAGATTCCAGCATGTTGTGTGAAGCTGTCTTTATTGTGATGGTCTCTGAAAGTAGTGGTCACCACTAGAGGCCACTGAAAACTACATATTGCCCCATTAACAATAATGGTATCTTGAACCTAAAGCTATAAAAACATTAATGGTCCATGCCAGGGACGTGCACAGGGGGGTTGCTCTGGTTGCCCGGGCAACTGCCCGTTTGCCTTTCCTGACTCAAGTTGCCCTTCCGACTCGCCCTTCCGAGAAAAAAAATAAAATAAAAACATAATCGCGATCGCAAAGCCTCATTCACTTCCATTCGGGCACCGAAAGTGAAAGTCAGTATGGGAAGGGCAAACTCTGTTTAAGTGGCTGCACTGCTGCAGCGCTGCCTGCACGTCAGTCGATTCTGTTCCCTACCGGAATTCCTGTTTCCTTCCTTTATGCAATCATACTACAACAAATCATGCGTAGTTTTGCCCAGTTACCATACGTGATACGTACCAACAGAAGTGAATACCAGCTAGAAGCGCAACTGAATGTACGGGAAGCCAAAAGGTTAAAAAAGGATTGTATTTTTTCCGAAATCTAAGCGTTTTTTTATTTAATATTCTATTAGAAGCGAGTTTTCCCCATCTGTCAATTCAATCTAGATTATTTATTTTCAAATTAAAAAAAAAAGGAAAAAAAATAAAAAATAATAATGATAAAAAAAAACAATAAACAATAATATAAGGAACTCTTTTTCTCATATGTATTTTGGTGACATTTATATTGTTAATACATTTTGGATACTGTGTTTAGTGCCTTTTTTCAGGTCAGAGCAACTGCCCTTCAAAATTCCTGTGCACGTCCCTGGTCCATGCGTGAAGTATACTTCAACAGTTGTTCAGTTCAATTCAATTCAATTCAATTTTATTTATATAGCGCCAAATCACAACAACAGTTATCTCACAGCGCTTTTCATAAAAGAGCAGGTCTAGACCGTACTCTGTGATGATATTTACAGAAGCCCAACAGTTCCCACCAAGAGCAAGCACTAGGCGACAGAGGCAAGGAAAAACTTCCTTTTAAGAGGCAGAAACCTCGAGCAGAACCATGGCTCAGGGTGGGCGGCCATCTGCCTCGACCGGTTGGGGTGAGAGAGAGAGAGAGAGAGAGAGAGAGAGAAAGAGAGTGAAAGAGAGAGAGAGAGAAAGAGAGAGAAAGAGAGAGAGAGAGAGAGAGAGGGATGTAAGGAGAGAGAGAGGGGAGGGAGGCAGCCTACACAATATACACACAGAGGTACAGACAGCGAAGGTAATGTTGCTATAAACTAAATGAAAAATGGTACAGATATTTATAATAGTGTTAATGGTAACCATCATAATGTTAATGATTATAATAACAATAATAACAATAAGACTAGCAACAATAGTCGTTGCAGTAGAGGGTGTCGAGCAGGAACACGGGGGCAGCAGGCGACCCGCAGCCACAGATCCAGACTCCACAGCTCCAGAGCCAGAAAACCTGCAGGAAGTGATAGGAGGAGAGAGGAGAGGGACGAGAAAGCACAAGACTACCAGAAAGGGGAGAAGTTGTGTTAGTAACATACAATAATGGGATAAGGTTGCATACAGAGGGAGAGAAAGTAGAGGAGAGAGGAGCTCAGTGCATCATGGGAAATCCCCCGGCAGTCTAGGCCTATAGCAGCATAACTAAGGGATGGTTCAGGACTACCTGGGCCAGCCCTAACTATAAGCTTTATCAAAGAGGAAAGTCTTAAGCCTACTCTTAAATGTGGAGATGGTGTCTGCCTCCTGAACCCAAACTGGAACCTGGTTCCACAGGAGAGGAGCTTGATAGCTGAACGCTCTGGCTCCTAGTCTACTTTTGGAGACTCTAGGAACCACAAGTAACCCTGCATTCTGGGAGCGCAGTGCTCTGGTGGGGTAGTAAGGTACTATGAGCTCTTTAAGATAAGATGGTGCCTGACCATTAAGAGCTTTGTAGGTAAGAAGAATGATTTTAAATTCTATTCTGGATTTTACTGGAAGCCAATGCAAAGAAGCTAAAACAGGAGAAATGTGATCTCTTTTCCTGGTTCCTGTCAGAACACGTGCTGCAGCATTCTGGATCAGCTGAAGAGTCTTAATGGACTTTTTCAAGCAGCCTGATAATAAGGAATTGCAGTAATCCAGCCTAGAAGTAACAAATGCATGGACTAGTTTTTCTGCATCATTTTTAGACAGGATGTTCCTGATTTTCGCAATATTACGTAGGTGAAAAAAGGCGGTCCTTGAAATTTGCTTAATGTGGGACTTAAACGACATGTCCTGATCAAAGATAACTCCAAGATTCCTCACAGTGGTGCTGGAGGCCAAGGTGATGCCATCCAGGGAAACTATATCTTTAGATAATGCGTCACGGAGGTGCTTAGGCCCCAGAGCAATAACTTCAGTTTTATCTGAGTTTAACATAAGAAAATTACAGCTCATCCAGGTTTTAACATCCTGAAGGCACATTTGAAGTTTAGCTAACTGATGAGTTTCATCTGGCTTGATCGATAGATATAACTGAGTATCATCTGCATAACAATGAAAGCTTATGGAATGTTTCCTGATAATATTGCCTAAAGGAAGCATATATAAAGTGAAGAGGATTGGTCCAAGGACAGATCCTTGAGGAACTCCATGAGTAACTTTGGCGTGCATGGAGGACTCATCGTTAACATGTACAAACTGAAATCGATCTGATAAATAGGACTTAAACCAGCTTAGAGCGGTTCCTTTAATGCCAATGAAATATTCCAGTCTCTGCAATAGGATCTGATGGTCAATGGTATCAAATGCAGCACTAAGATCTAATAAAACCAGTACAGAGACAAGTCCTTTGTCTGATGCAATAAGAAGGTCATTAGTAATTTTCACCAGTGCTGTCACAGTTGTTCACACTGTGTGATGAAAAATGCCAGATAAGGGGGTATTACCTAATTTCATTGACCATGTACAATGGAAATTGTACAAGTTTGCTGAGCTACATCAACCTGAGCTACAACAAACAACGACAAGAAGTCATAACACCAGAAACAAACAGCTCACCGTCAATTTAAACAGAATAAATAAACAAATAGCCTCCCCATAATATTGAGCATAATTTCTAGTTGTCATATTTCTGCCACTTTACCATACATTATTTCAAATTGTCAATCGGCTTGAACCCTGGAATTATTATAGAATGCCGTGATTCATGCCTGTGTAATGATTGAATTGGTGGTATGTGTCATCTTCAAGCTTGCGTCCTCTACCAGAGACCTGGGAGTTTGAGGGTTCTGCGCAGTATCTGTTCCTAGGACTGCTCTCTTCTGGACAGAGACCTCTGATGTTTTACCTGGAATCTGCTGTAGCCCCTCAACGGTCATTCTCAACTACCTTAGAAGGTGTCTTCCATTTTGACCTTGGGGCTTCCAGCTCATACTCTTGGCAGATGCTCCTGCACACTATGACAGCTACCTGGTTATGGCGTTCAATGTGCACACTTCCTGCCTGCATCTTACACCCTGCTGTTTTGTGCTGTACTGTCTCAGGGGCATCCTTGCACAGTCTGCACCTGGGGTCCTGCCTGCTGTGATAGACCCCCACCTCTATTGACAATGGATATATATATATATATACACACATACACACACACACACACACACACACACACACACACACATATATTGAAGAAGAATTTGACATACAGTACATGACAACAATGACAACAATATTAAAAATACAGGGTCAGACAAATGGGTAAAATAACAACCAACCAATAACCAAAACATTAAAAGTTTAAGTTCAAGTGTGCCTTATGTGTGACTGAAGCGGGAACCAGAAGGCAGGATCATCAAATCATTAAATTCTGCATGCAGGGGGTGAGAACTATCAGACATGATGGATTCTGCCTTCTTAAGCACATGTCTATTGTACAATTCAGTTAGTTTAATCGGCTGAATCCCAATGATTTTGCTACTAACTTTATTTACCATAGCTAATGTGTTTTTCCGCATACCACCAAATACATGAAAAAGTAAAGACAGATTCAATACAAGATTTATAAAACAATGTCATCAGGGATCGGTCCACTTGAAACTTACTCACTTACTTACTCGCTAACTTTCTCAGACAGAAGAGACGATGCTGACTTTTCTTACCCAGCATGTCTGTGTTTAGTTCAAAGGTCAGTTTGTTATCGATGATGATTCCGAGATACTTGTACGATTACAATCTCTTTACCACCTATTATCGTCTTTTCAGGAGTTGGATAGTGACATCTAAAATCAATACACGTGTCCTTTGTCTTTGTAACATTTAAGTCTAAAATGGCTTCTTTGCACCAGTTTAAAAAATAGTGTAGTACAGGGCCGTGAGATGTTTCAGTGGTGTCCATTAGACTTACTATGACTGTGTCATCTGCAAACTTTACAATATAGTTATCGGTCAGTTCGTTACGGCAGTCGTTAGTGTAAATTAGTATTATTTTGAAAGTCTGTTGCTCACTAGCTCTGAATACACATTCCGTCAAACCATGGGTCACAGGAGGGGGGGGGCTAATCAGCCAAACAAGCAGTGGAGGGAAGCTTCGGCAGACTACGCTAGATGCAGCGTGTGTGAAAAATAAGACCGATTGGAGCAGCACCCCTCCACTTCCTCCAATCCAGAAGCTGCCTGTCATTTAATGTTGATTGGAGCAGTGCTCCACGGCCTCCCCCAATCCCGAAGCTGCCAGCAAGACCGCTCCCATTGAAGCTAATTAGTATAAACTGTGACCTTTCTGTGTCCCTGGCTGGCCGGCCTCGCTGCCGTTCCGCCATCACTTCTCGTAAGTATCGTCAGTATTTGAAATCTACACAGCTGATTTCTCACCTCAGAACTTCTCAGAAATGGATTTAGTGATGAAATTCCATATGAAAACTGTAAAATATAAAACTTTGTTCTGTTTGTTAGTAATCTTGTTTCTAGAGATCTCCTTTTGTTATATTGTTTTCAATAGTTTACGCAGCACCTTTTTTCAGTTGTCGCTACACCTTGTGCTCGACCACTTCACCTCACTCTAACAGGTAAACTTGCTACGAATTGAACATCTGTTTCTGCTGCTCCCTGATAAAAGAAAAATGTTTCTGCTGATACCTGTTCAGAAAAACCCCCAAGAAAACTGGACTCTGATGGTAACTTGTTTTAACAAACTAGAAAAAAGGTAACGCCCTGGCAGTGGCAAACAGCTTTGGTTTAATATTTGATTTGATTACATTAATGTTTAAGTTCAGATTTACAAGAAATATTTTATTGCTGCTGTGTAAAGGGAATACTGCTGGGGAAAAAGCAACTTATTTGTTGAAATGTTTGCAAAACACATGTTATGGCACTTTTGTGTATACAGCAGTACATTTAAATTAAAAGTGCACAATACACTACTTTAGAATTCATTATTCAATTTTGCACATAATAATGTGATTAATCGCGATTAAAAATTTTAATCGTTGCCCAGCACGATTATATTCATATATATAACGCCCCCGCGACCCGGTTGACGATGGATGGGTGGATATTTAACGCGACTAGCCTGAATTCACTACAACTGTCTTTACGTGGTGTTTTTGTGCAGTCTGCTCACAAAAGCGGTCTTTAGCCTACAATGGTCATTAACAATATAATAACATCTAAAACAAGGTTTTGACTGTTCAAATCACTTTACTCTTTGAGAAATTAAACTTTTCCTACCCGTGTCTGATGTTGGCATGATGAGCTGTGACAACTTTACAATTTTTTTTGTAATGTGGCCTATGTTTCTCCATGGGTTCAATATTTTGTCATACAGTGGGCTAAAGTATGCCAAACAGTCCTGATTCAACCCACCTGACCTGTAAAAGCACAGCACGTTTCATGCTATAGTCACTTAAAGTTAGTAATCAAACGGTTCAGTCAGGTTGTGGGTTTTATTGGACAACTTTAAAGAACGATTGTCCCTGAATAAACTAAAACATTTCACATTGTGTAAAGTCTTGTAACATTTAACATTATGTAAGCAGTGTGTGTGTGAAGGACAATAGGGGACAATTTTTATATACAGTCTATGACAATAACACAGTCAAAAACTAATGATTAACTTTAATCATTACAGAGAAAACAGTGCAGCACGGTCTTTACTCGCTCATCTCTTTCCTCTTCTTCTCCCCTCATGAACCCCTTTCAAACAACGGCCATGAAATGACCAAATATGAAACATAACGTGGCATACATACATGGAGATAATGCCAGAATCTTGAAATCTTCAACCAACCAAACAAAAACCAAAAAAAATCAATCATTGGTTACTCAAGGCCTAACACAATCTCTATAACCTCCGACAGGCCAGCCACAGAGATTGTCCCGTCCTGGGTAATTGCAGTCCTGCACTTTGGGCAGGTCTCACTTCTTGTGAAAAGAACTGCAGTGCATTGCTGACATCCAATAAGACTGCGGCAACACAACGCCAGCAGTATGACATTAACAGAAAAAAAGATTACACGTTTTTCTCTAAGTTGTGAAAGACGTCATCCACTGTAGACAGTACATCAACATGACTGAGCTCAGGATGTGCTCAGGACTGTGTATTCAAAATGCCAGACAGAAACACCACTGTGTAACATTAACATTACTGTGATCTCAGGACCTGGCTTCGACTGTTTGCTAAATGCCAGAATTGAATCAACATTTGCATGAGGACCCCATGTGTTTTGGCTCTTTGTCACTCAAGAGTATTTAAGGGAGGCCTCCTCCTGTACGTATAAAGGAATGATTCATCGCACATTTCACTCCATTATTGTTATTACAATAATTATATAAGTTTTCTAGTACTGTCAAGTTATCCTTCCAGATATGTGCAGCTTCCCCACTTCCCCAAGAGATTTATTTATCAACTCGAAGATTTTTAACTGGATTCCACTCAATGGCTGAACAGCTGTTTAATTTTTATCTTGAGTTCCATCTGTGCAACTCATCATCACTTATTTTCCATTAGGTGAAAAACCTTAACTAAACCCAGAAAAGAAAATACATACTTATTTCACCCAAAAGTACTGTACATAAGCAACCTCAGACTAACGGCACACGCATCAATACATTTAGCTCATTAAGCATCAGCATATAACTTATTTCACATAATACAGTATCTCATAATCATACACAGTAACACTGAACCATGCAATCCTTTCCATAAGCCATTTTTGCTCTCAAGTACATAACAAGCCGCAGGTAAAAGCCTACAATGAACTATAAATAGATTTATCTTTAATTATTGCACCTAAATAAAATTAATTATAATGAAGTTCAGCATCTTACCGACTACCTCTCTGGACTTTGTAGACGTATAGCTCTGCACAGTCTTACCGCCAATCACGCTGCTGTTACAGCGCTTTTTAACAGTCTCTTGTTCTTCCACGGTTTTTGTTTGTACGGCACCTGCTCTATACTGGAAACCGATGATGCTGTGCGTCTTTTTCTTTTTTTAAAACTGTGCCAGACAGACCTACATGTTTTACCAGTCTATCCTATAAGTATCTATAGTAGTATGGTCTACAGCAGGGCTATTCGATTACAAATTCAATCGGGACAGATATTAAAACCTTTTTTTAGCTGCTGGTAATGACAAATTTTATATAAATACAAATGAATGTCATATGTCTGTTTCACTTTGAGCCACGCTCATCATAACATGCAGAAATAGAATAAAAATAACTATTATTGCACAGAATATGAAATGCTTTCATATTAAATCACCAGTGATTTCCAGCTGTTTTGTTTTAACATTCCACCTTATGTAGATATTATAATAATATAATATCTACATAATAATAATAAGAAACAGGTACACTGCTGACATGACTATCTTAGTGGGAGAAGTGACATTTTTTGTTCTGAACGAGAGCAGTGACGTTTGGCTTGAAAGATGTCAATACAATCCCAAGGCATTGGTGAAGAGTGCTGTCAGTCTGGGAGCGAGAGCTGTGTTCATGCGAAGCGATTCACACGAGATCCAACATACTGAGCACGAAGATCCCTACCTTCTCAGCATTAGGGAACTGGTGTACGTTCACTTCACTCCTAAACTTTGCAGGCCCCTTGGTGCCAAGCCCCTGTCCCAAGGTTATAGATGACTGCATGTAGACAAGTTCAAGTAGGAATTTCCCCTCGTCGATGGGGAGGATCACTTCCTCTACTTTGGAGGAAAAGTCCCCTTCTGTTGCAACAGTGAATGGGTCTCTGGCAAAGTACACCACCTCTCTGGCCAGAGTAAGTCCATCCAAAGCGACCAGCAAAGTCATCTGTCATCACATCAGTGATTTGTGCTGGGGTGTCAATGCTGGAGTGTCAAGTCAGTCATAAAAAAACTAGTTTGGCTTGAAATGCGTGTGTCTGTTCCAGAAGATCAATGACAGTTTTGTCTTTACCCTGTAGTCCCAAATTTAGATCATTCGTGTGTTGAAATGCGTCGCTCAGAAAGCAGACTTCACCTATTAAATGGTCATTCAGTATTAGATGCAAGTGTGCTTCCGCTTTTATTTTTTGCTTGCTACTGTGGAGGAAAGTTTTGATCTCCTCTCTGAGATCGCCTTTGCTCAGCCGCCTTATGTCACTGTACAAAAGCAGATTGTGTTGCTAGTGCTCAGAGCTCACATGGCATCCGTAAAGAGAACGCGTGGTCGGTACTGTGTGTCTTAATAGGGCTGGGCGATACTGTTTGGCAGAACTCCGTTATAATATCGTATTTTCTACTAAGCTGGCTGTTGGGGGGGCATGTTTTTACAATTTGTAGGAACTTAGCTTGTTTGTTATTTCACTGTTTTAATTATACCTTATTTAAGTGTCACTCACTTATTGAATATTCCTCCTTCAGTTCTCTTCACATCACAGACACACAAACACATTTTTATTTTAGATTGGCCATATCTTGCAATATTGTAGTAATAATAATAATACATTTAATTTGTAGAGCGCTTTTTAAAGTAGCCCACTAAGAGAAACTTTACAAAAATAATAAAATCAGTTTACATTTAAAACAAGCACATTAAAAATGAGTGAAGCAATAAAACTGACAACAAGTTAAGTGAAACTACTGAACCAACATATAAAAACAAGTGAAGTGTAGTATTATTGGCGGTTGAAGGCTCATCAAAAGAGGCGTGTTTTGATCAGTGATTTGAATGTGTCCAGGTCATTACAGTCATTTTGTTTAATAAAAACAGTCGAAGCACGGTTTTAGGATAGAAAATACCTTACATCAAACACATTAAAATTTAATTATATGATTGCATGGGATAGAAACCCACACAGAAAGCCCATTTACAGTTTATTTTTTTCAATTGCTAACATGCATTGGTCCAGACTGAAGTCACCTTGTCAAAACTCTTCACACAGTCAGTGAAACAGAAGTGTATGTAGACCAAACGGAATAATTTTTCATTGCTTTCACACAAAATGCATTCAGTGACCACTTTCTCCAAAATCCTTGAACTCTTCTACTTAACCACCTGCAAAATACTATATCTTTGCAGCACAATTTTCAAATGCTAACACACTGTTTCCAAAACTATTAAAAACACATCAGATTGATGGTAAATGCCCTGCATTTCTGCACTAACCAAACTGAAATAAGTACAAAATCTTAGAATATTAAATCATTCCAAACACAGCTGATAACAATTTCAGTTGAAAGCTTACACAGGTGTTCTGTGATTGCAGTAGTTTCAAATCATGGATCAGGGAAGACAGGTTGGTGGGGAAAGAAGAGTGACAAGGAGTAGGATGGGTGGGAGACAAAGGAGAGGAAGACCAAGAGCGGTGGTCTCTGATGAGATAAGGGCCACAATTATTGACCATGTTGTAATGTCAATGTCAATTTTATTTCTATAGCACATTTAAAAACAACAACAGTTGACCAAAGAGCTGAACAGGGTCGATGTCAAATACATAAATAACATATACAAAAATTTCCGCAGCCATGGTCTCTCTTTGAGAGAGGCTGATTTACAGTACTTTTTCAAAACTCTTTATACAGTCTGTGTACAATCTGCATTACCAACATGCATCTTGACCAAACAGTTAATCTCACCCCCAAAAGTCACTCGTCTGTAGAAGTCTCAAAATTCTCACTCAGGAAGCATTCATTGTCACTCATGACACACTGACCTACCACACACTGACCACAGGGAGCACAACGTAAATGATACTTTAGTACTTTTTTCTTTGAAGTATGAATGCTTTTTTTCATAGAAATCACTATTTTATTACAGAAAACTTTTTCTTATTTCAGAACTGAAATTCTCAAAACTACTTGTTCACCTCCACATCATCTAGTCACTTTCTAGGTAATTTCTCATTCTTTTGAACAAATTGCAAATGGTTTTTGCAATTGTCTGCTGTTTCCTACATTAACAATTGCTTATGTCATGTTGATCAAAATGGTTTGATGGCTCTCTGTTGGACCCCTCAAAACATCTAGGCATAAGTTAATTTCACAAATCACTACTTGCAAAACGGTTGAACACGTCAAACTGTCAAGCATATTTTCTAAACATGTCTATTAGACTTTTTTTTGTAAATGTATCCTTAATTGATGAAGATATCCGTTGTGATGTGGATAAGAATCTGTGGCCTGACAGATAGCAACGTCAGCCTAATGGGTCGTTACATTTCTTGCTGTTTTTTCTCATTTCTCTGTTGTGCTGTGCAGTACTTTAAAACAGTCTTGTGGTTTTCTTTTCTGCATCACAATGACACGCTCAACAAAATACAGTAAAAACAGTAAAGGCGCAAATGTGTCTTGCAATGTATAACTTTGTACTGTTGAGATTGATACATGCCAAACAGAAAAAGTGAAGCCTTGTGCATTTTCAATCATTGTCATCAGAACTTTAGCCATATTTTCCATTAGAAAACACTTCCAGAGCACACTGTTATGTTGACAACATGGCTAAACATTTTGACTATCTTGTTCATAAACAATAACATAAGGATGTTCACTGATATAAAGATGTATTTCATATTCTGCATCCCTCCCCCCACCCCTTTCTCTGTCCTGCCTCCTGATCTCCTTCTTCTTCTCCATAGGGCTATAAGGGGGTCCATCGTGCCCGGGTGCTACGGCGGATTTCCCCATCGTAGCTTCCCCACAACAGTTTTGGACAAAGTGTGTTAGCATCTGAAAAATGTGCTGCAAATATACGGTGTTTTGCAGATGGTGAAGTAGTAAAGAGAAGAGTTCATGGATTTTGGAGAAAGCGGTCATTGAATGCATTTTGTGTGAAAGCAATGAAAAATGATTCACATAAACTTCTGTTTCATTGACTATGTGAAGAGTTTTGACAGTGTGACTTCAGATTTGACCAGTGCAGGTTAGCAATTGAATAAAACTGTAGGGGTGGATTTTCCGGCACCACAGCAGGTGAGATGTGCATCTTTCTATAGATAGTGAACTATATATTCCAGTACAAATCAGTTTGTTTACATTTTTACATGAACTGACAATTTACAGTAAAATATATTGCTTGTTTTGTGTTTTACTGTAGGATAGAAAGGTTGCCTCCCACAGGAGGGAGAGGAAGAATATTTTTGGCAACAATGCAATAAAACTGCGGGAAATTCAGAACAGAGTGCTAGCAGTCAATATCACTTTTGGAAATGTGAATTCGGTCAGCACAATGACAATTGTCAGAGTCTTGGAGAAACATAAAATAAGGACGAAGCAGTTTTAGACTGTACTATTTGAGAGATATGGTGAACGTGTGGAAGAACTCCGGTATCAATATGTCCTGGTAAGATGTCTGTTTAGCCAGGGAAAGCCAGGGAAACTACACATTCATTCATCCTTGTGGATGAAGCTGGCAAAAACACACCGCAGGGGAAGAAATGTGATTGGACAGGGAGCAACCGTGGATATCCCAGGGCAGAGAGCAGTTAACATCACGATGTGTGCAGCACTGTCCAATGATGGTTTGCTTTTACACAAACCACTTATTGGCCCCTACAGTACGGAGAGGCTCATTTCTTTTCTGGATGACCTGCATAATTGCCTTGTGCCAGCCCAGGATGTTAGTACTCCTCCTTCCAAAACCCCATAGAGGAGTTTTTTGGTTGGATTAACTTAAAACTTCACAATTTACAGTACTATCCACAACAAATAAAGGATAGTGAAGCAAATTACTGCATTTCGGATGCATTCTTGTTATATACTTTAGTACCGTCAAAGTGAAAATGTGTTATTCTTATGGTATAATGAAAACCTGATTTAATCATTCTGTTACAACCCAGCTTGTTAAGGGAGACAGTAACACATAACTGGGATTGGAAATGACGTGGAATGCGACGACTGGAAGGTTCTGGTTAAACTCAGGTGTTTGATTAACCAAGAGAGTGCGCTTGCACAAGGAAATATTACAGAAAGAGACTATACAGGTGCTGACAAATAACCAATACACAAAATGAAACAAAAGTGTCTTGTCCAGAGAAAGTACTTAGCTCTAGGCTCAAAAATACACTAAAAACAAAAAGTGGTCAGCAACCATAAGCTTATAAAAAATACAATAAACAAAACAAACTAGCAGTTATTCTGCAACTTAGAGGTCTCAAACTAAAGAGCGTTCAACTCTTGGTACACTGTTTCAAACTAGGTAAATTACAAAGGTTCCAAAAGCACTGACTGAAGCCACTCAGACAGGACAACAGACAGGCAATACTAAGAAATACAAACACACAAAATACTCTCTAACCTAAAACAATGGTATGCAACCAACAGCACGGCAAACTGATCACTGGTTCACAGCCACCCTGAACTGTGGACACACAAGCTATTTAAAGTGCAGATCACAGCCACACCAATCACCGACGCCAGCAAACAGCAACCAGGAAGTAGGCAGTCTCAGCTCCAGAGGGACCGATCCTCGATAGGGATTCACACAGCTGGATTTGCATACCCGGCACACTCTCTCATAGGAACACCACAATTAATGTACACTAAACGGCAGCCAGCGGTGGCCGTAACACTCCCTCCCTTAAATTACAAGCCCTTGCGGCTCTACAGTCTAGACAAAGCATCAGCTAACACATTTTCAGACCCCTTTTTATGTCGGATGTCAAGGTTAAAGTCTTGTACCAACAGTGCCCACCGCATGAGTCGCTGGTTGTGGTTAAACATGCGGGACAAAAATAAGGGGATTATGATCAGTGAATAAAACAGACAGAGAAGTAGACCCAACATAAACCTCAAAGTGCTGTAGAGCCAACAACAGACCAAGGGTTTCCTTCTCAATAGTGGAATAGTTTGCCTGGTTGAACTTGCAGGAAAAGTAAGCAACAGGATAATCAATACCATTTTCCCACTGCGCTGGCGTCTACCTCGAGTTTAAAGGGCGTGGAAAAGTTAGGTGCAGCTAGCACGGGAGTGTGACTTAACGTTAAAGTCTTTACACTTTCGTATGCCACCTGGCATTCTGGGGTCCACACATAGTCTACCATGGTGCTGAGTAAATTTGTTAGTGGAAAGGTGATACTGGAGAAGTTGCGGCAGTAACTCCTGTAGTATCCGGCCATTCCAAGGAACTGACACAGTGCTTTACGGGTCGTTGGAACAGGGCAGTCCCTATTGGCAACAATCTTTGCCTCAACAGGTCGTACTTGTCCCTGCTCAACCTGTTGCCCAAGATAGGTGTAATGGCTAAGTCAACACTTAAAGCCACTGAGGATTGCATAGACAGGCATCTAATTGACGCGCTTGCCCAGCTGCCATAGCCCACTAGTGTGATACGAAGTAATTTTGTTTGCACTTGCCATTTTGTTTGAATTTATTATTCATCGATGATGGTCTTCAGGTAAATACAATGATCCATAATGCCATCCATTAAATGTTATACATTTTCATACAACACTTGTACGGCGCCGCCCATCGTAGCGTGCCAGAGCAATGCGGTTGAAAAACTATAAGTGCTCCCCTCCGTCCAGCAACACCTGTCACCTGTGCAAAGGTTTCTACTTAAATTACCTTTGACCCAAAGCAATTGCTTCTCCCATGTGTCTGCATAAATGATTAAATCATCGAGTTAAGCGTTGCAGTTTGGCAAACTGGGTAATACAGTGTTAACTAATTTCCAGAATGTAGCAGGAGCGTTACACATACCAAAGGCCATCACATTGTACTGGCAGAAATGATCGGGAGTGACAAAGGCGGAGATTTCTCTGGCATGGTCCATTAAAGGTACCTACCAATAACCTTTTATCAAGTTTAACTTGCTAGTGAAAGTTGTGGTGCCCAGGTTATGTCTACAATCCTCCATGCATGGGAGAGGGTACGAATCTCGAACAGTAACTGCATTTACTTTGCAGAAATCTGTGATAAACCTAAGGGAAACATCAGATTTAGTTTCTAGCAAACAAGGCGAACTCCATGGATTGGAACCAGCAGAAGCTAAACCATTTTGCAGGAGATACTCTTCCTCCTGTTTCATTAACTCACGTTTAGTCTGATTTGCACGGTAAGCATGTTTTTTATGGGGCGCAAATCTTTCACATTGATGTCATGTTTCAGAACAGAAGTGCGATTTGGAACATCACTAAATAGACAATGGTATTGGCCAATTATCACCTCAAGATCATGTTGTTGTTCGGCGGTTAAATGCTGCAAATGGCATGACAGGTTTGCAAGTATTTCTGAATTTGGGAGGCATGCAGGCTGATGAGTAAGGATGCGCATCTGTGGATCATCTCCGTGGGGAGCGCCCACAGACTCACACACTGTCACAATGATAGCTGCAGCTTTGACATCTGATGGTTCTGCTGCTAAGGACGAGGGAACAGCAGAGCTAACATTATTGTCCTCGCAGGACTGGTAGCGTTTCAACAGGTTTATGTGACAGACTCTAATCTTACGCCTTCTGTTTGGAGTACAGAGTACATAATCAGTGTTGCTAAGACGCTCTATATTCTTGTCCCTCACGCTGTTCAGACGGGGTCAAAGGGACTCTTCAAAACAAAACCTTATGAGCGCTGTCCCCAGGGTCAACACGTCTCTCTCTCCTGAAACAGATACCAAATCAAGCCAAACAAACAAGAAACAAAGAAACAACAACAACAACCGCAGGGAATGCATGTGCAATGAGTAATTACATACATTAACTCACGCACACAAAAAGACCACATCTCGAGTGATCGCACCAAGACCGAGGCGCAGAGAGTCTAGTGGAAAGCATCCCCAAAAACACTCCCCGAAACACCAACTAAAAAAAGCCATGAGCGTCCGAGACCTCGGGGACTGCGAGGACAACTGGTACTCTGACGATACTGATGACGAATACGTGTCGGACAGAGACTATGACCACGAGGACGAGGACAGTGGTCAAGAAAGTGGTCAGGATTGCGAGGAACAAGATAATGAAGATGATGAAGAAGAAGAAGATGAAGAAGAAGGTGAAATAGAAGGAGAAGAAGAAGAACGAGAAGTCCAAAATGTCCAAAAACGGTACAATCACATGGCCCACCATGTGTCAGCATCGCACATGGGGACACGCAACTACGAGCACGCAGCATCAGGACCATCAGGAACCTCAGCAGCAATCATCACCACTACCCCGGGACACACCCCGTACAAGGTGTCCCTCGCTCGGGATATCATCTCCACGTTGCGCCTGTTGTTCACCCCCGAGATAGAGAAGCTCATCTTGGAGATGACCAACCTGGAGGGCAGTCATCGACAATGATACGGCTGGTGGAAGGGCATGGACGAGACCGACCTGTACGCCTACCTTCCCGGGTGAGGCATTAAATAAGTATATAAATCAGCATGGAATTGCTGATGTTGCTGACCTCAAACCATTTGACTACAAGTGCATCCCAGACTTGGATTTCTTGAAGTCTGTCTTAATACTGGATTGTACTTACACTGTCTTAATACTTAAGCATATGTTGTTTATATAGTATGTAGGCAGTTTAGGGGTTAAAGTCCTCGATCCAAAAATTTTGATCAAGGACTTGAACAGAGCTGCTCTTTCGCTTTCCCAAGGTTTTCACCCCACATTTGAGTGTGTCGATTAGGACCATGTACACTTTTGCCTGTAGATGGGGTTGGGCAACATCTTAAAGACGTGCTTCCTTTCAAGCATGCTGAACCCTTAACTGCCTCTGACTCGTGTAGGAGAGAAACCAAAAACTGAAAAGAAAAGAAAAAACAAAGCAGATTTTGCATATACAAAACTTGTGTTCATTCAAACATCCAGTGGATAGACTTAAGGGGAGAGCTCCCACTCACAAGTTGAAGGAAAGCATATTCAGATAAAGTGGTGACCTATATTTTTGTATCCCTCTATCAAAACATACATAAATCATATATTTCCATTCAGTTTGAAGATGCACTTTTTGCAGCAATGATGATTTAAACAAAATTATCATTATCACAAAATCATTATTGACAGAGGACATAGTACCGTGGAAGTTAACAGTTTCGGTATGTAGGCTTAGTAATTATTTATGTATACAAATGTGCCTGTCTGTTTGGGAAGCAGCCAGCTCTGACATGGGAATAAATTAATGTTCTGTGAGCTATAATAGATGGCTATACAAGGAAGAGGGCTGTGCATGTGAATCAAGCATTTGGCTTCCTCACTCTCAGAGACTCTATATGGGAGCCACTCTATGCTCTGCCTGACAGTCAATCTGCTGGGGATGTTTTATTCATGTCTTGTCCTCTATCTAACTCACTAGCAAACTCTTTCACCCCTACTTTCTCTTTGCAGCTAAGCTTTCTCGTATCTACATCTCTTTCTAGAAACTTGGGTTCAACTGATAGGTAGTTTTGCAGACAGTTTTATGCTTATGATAGCATCTATTTTTTGGAAATATAATATTTGGATTAGAGAGAGAAAGAGAAAAAAACAGAAACAAACAAATAAAGAAAAAAAACATCCTTCCATACTAGCAGCTCTGTGAGGCTATACTTACGGTGCTTTGAGCTAAATGCTAATGTCAGCATGCTAACATGTACACAATAACACTGAATAACACTTATAATGTTTTGCAGGATTGCCTGCTAACATTCACTAATTAGCACCAAATACAAGTACAGATGTAGTTTTGCAGGTATTTGGTCATAAGTCCAAGTATTGGACCAACTGAAAGTATTATCTGATTATGGCGATTGAAAAAAGTTAAGGGAGAACAAACTTATTGCATCTCATCCAAAGTGTTGTGAAGGAATTTTCCACATCACACAGGTTTCCCCATGTCACCATAAGATCATTTGTGGAGCTAAAGTAAGGCAAAGGTGACAGCCTGTTACTCTCCAAAACAATCAGTCAGACCCTGTCTCTCTGTTTGTTTGGTTGTCTGACTGAGGCCACACACTACTACGTTTGTTTTTAAGCAAACTGTGTTTCAGTGTTAATCTCCATCTATATTAAAACGACTGAAAATGCACATCTAGTGGCCGTTCACGTACACTGGGTATGCATGTGCCGGTGTAAACATGAAGCAGATTGTCTTCTCCATAGCTTGCAGAAGATTCGGCAAAAGAACAAAGTAACACTTCAGACGGAGAACCACACCAGATTATTTTATTGCATGGACTGACAAAGAGGTGGAAACATTACTGAAAGTAACACAGGAGAACAAACAGACGGTGGCTGACATGCACAGTACAAACGATTTTTTATACAAATACCAAAACATAAACTCTGTCAGTAGCATCGTGTTTTTGCTTTGCATGACTTAAGATACTAGACAGGATACTGTTTTAGCCTACAGTAAGTGATGTTACGCTGTACAGCACAACAGAGGATGGTACTGGAACGAGACCTGCAGAAAGATCATGAGAACATTTTTCTAAGTAACCACTGAGCTATGTAAGTATATGCTCTAAAAAATCCTCTCAGTAATATGTAAGCCATGGTGATGATGATGATATGGTGAACATAATATTTATTCAGATTAAGGTATTAGGTCAAACTAGGCCTAATCTTTTTTATGCTGTGAAGAGAGGTAGACTCGAATGAAAGGTCTGAGCCAGGTCTCATGATTATCGTTTCTACCGTAGAGAAAATTCTTAAGACTTTTCTTTTTACCACTGCCTTTAATTAAATCAAATGTAAGGCTGTAGATTGAACACTGCACTGTGACTTTTACTGTCCTGTTTTACCATGTTTTTCTATTTAACTCTTTAAAATGTATTTTATCCTGTTTTTATTTTCTTTTTCACCCTTTTAAAAATTATATTTTAATGTGTTTTTCAATTTCCCTATGTTGTTTTTATGTTTGATGTAAAGCATTTAATTGCCTTGTTGTTCAAATGTGCTATACAAATAAACTTGCCTTGCCTTTAATATGAGAGAACTGGTGAATGCTACAATACTCTGCCACATCCCTACTCTCCATCTGAGTGGTTGTTCCACATGCCAAATGTTTCTGTTCCATTCCACAGTCTATTCCACAGCCAGACACACTGTCTCCTGCTGATGTGTTTGTGTGTGACTGCAGTCTACAGGTCGGCCTCTCTTTTCATCCTTAACAGCAAGAAGACACACACCACTATGGGGCAGTAGATACTGGTATATCACCCCAGCTGACTTTAACACAGCAACTCAGCCAAACAAACCTGATCCTCTGGTTGTTTGTTTGTGAGGATACAGTGCAGTGTTAGCTGATATGTCTGTAGGAGGTACACAGCTCTCTCTTTTACCAGCCATTTTTTCTCTGTAATTGTTCTTTCCCTCTCCATTTGTGCACAGCAGTGCCGTGGCCGTGTACAGCAGGGCTCCTGTGCCAGCGTGTGTTTCCAAGATTCATGCATTGGTGTGCTGGAGGTAAGCCAGAGGTCAGCTGAGAATGATGGGGCTATGGACTTTACAATTTCAGCTCCATTCGGCTGTGATTACTGGCTCAATATTCTCTGTGTTGTAATCTGGGAAGGTTTAGTATTGGAGAATCTATTGCCACAGTATCTTGTCTGAACAGCATGGCTTTGCTTCTTTCACTGCCCACAGAGCTGAAGGTAACTGACGTCAGATCAGTAAAAATAACTGTCTCAAAAACACTACACAACTAAATATACAAACGCACTGCAAATATACACAACAGGACCAAACCTTTTTAGTGTCCGCTGAAGACACTTCTGTTGTTTGCTTGTGTTTTTGTTTGTGCTGTGTGTATGATGCAGCGTGTTTTCTAAATTCTGTAAGTTACTATGAGTTAGATATCTTGATTAGGCTACATGGAAACTGTATTTTAAATAAGCTTGACTGGAGGTGGTTGAAAGATGTGTGGTTTTATTTTTACTGAGCATTATGATGTTATTCATTTCAGATACGTGGAGACTCCTACACCACCATCGCATCTAGCTACAGACAGGGCATCTACACTGTGGCAGACATTGTGCCAGATGTGTCTAAGGCCATTTGGGACAGCCTGGTGGATGAATTTCTGCCTGTACCAAAGGCTGCTGATTGGCACTGTTAGTATTTGGTTTTGTGCTGTTTTCCTGTGTTTGTGTCTTTCTTGATTTGTGGTTACTACTATTACTTCGGTTTTGTTAGTTCTCTTAGTGTCTGTCTTGCCTTGCATCTTAGTTTTTAGTCCTGTAGTTTGGTTTTCTGTCTTAGCTCATATCTTGGTATATTTTGTTCAAAGTTTGTATTATATTGATTTTGTCTGCTCTGTGTTCTGTTTATTCTAGTTATTCTGGTTTGATTGTAGTTAATTTGTAAGATTTAGTTTTCTGTCTACCTTGTGTTGATTTGTGTTCTCTGTCTGGTGATTTATTATTTGACTGTGTTAAGTCTTGCGTGCTTGTTTCCTGTCATGTTTAGTTTGTCTTTCAGTGTTCAGTTGGTCTGGTCCTGTCTGTTCCCCTCATTTGATTTCACCTGCTTGCCTGGGTCTGTGCCTAATTAGCTCCTGATGTGATTCACCTGTTCCCGCCCTGCTCGTTACCTGGTGTTTAAATGTTTACTTGTGCTGTTCAGTTTTTGTGAAGTCCTTGTCTGCGTTGAGTGTTCTGTTACATACTGTTGTATGTCTGTGAAGGTTCTCAGTCACCCAGGTCATAGTTAATAATAATAATAATAATCCTTATTTGTAGAGCACTTTTCAAAAACAAGTTACAAAGTGCTTTAACAAGTGTAAAGAATAATACAAAAAAAGATAAGAGCATGAAAATTTAATATAAAATTAGTAAAATACAATAAAATAAAAGGGATAAAATAAAGTCAAATAAGATCAGGAGAGGCTCTCCTATAAAAGTATGTTTTAAGAAGGGACTTAAAAGAGTTCACTGACTCAGCCGACCTGATTTCCTCGGGCAGGCTGTTCCAGAGCCTCGGGCCCTGACAGAAAACGCTCTGTCCCCTTTAGTTTTCAGTCGAGACTCTGGAACAGACAACAGACCTCTGCCCGAGGATCTCAAGGTACGTGCTGGTGCGTATGGGACTAAAAGGTCAGAAATATAACAAGGCGAGAGGCCATGAAGAGCTTTAAAAGTGATCAATAGAATTTTAAAGTCAATTCTAAAACATACTGGGAGCCAGTGTAATGAAGCTAAAATAGGAGTAATGTGGTCATATTTCTTTGTTCTGGTTAAAAGCCTGGCAGCTGAGTTCTGGACAGTCTGGAGTCGATCAATAGATTTTTGGGTTAAACAAGTGAAAAGGCTGTTGCAATAATCCAGGCGTGATGAGATGAAGGCGTGTAAAATGGTCTCGGTGTCCTTAAAAGTTAACATAGATCGAATTTTAGCTATATTTCTAAGTTGATAAAAACATGATTGAACAAGCTTTGTGGTGTGCTGCTCGAAATTTAAATTACTATCAAACCAAACACCAAGGTTCAAGTTATCCTAAGAAGTTTAAAGTCAAGGGCAATTGGACTTAGTTGAAGATACTAAAAGATGTTTCGTCTCTCATTCAAGAGACTTCTTCAGTTCTGATCACAAGATCATTGATACCGCTGGTTCGTTAGTGTTCCTGGCTCTTGTAACAACAGTCGTTATGATCGTTAGGACTACCCGAGGCCAAGACTGAACGACCATCGTTGGTATCTTCACCTGAGGCCAATAGGTTACGTTTGTTGAGTTTCCTGGGAAGTGATGAAAGGACGGCATTGTAAGTGGGGGGATAAGTGGTGGCGTAGACCCCCTCCCCTGTTCAATGACGGCTTCTCAACCCTGGTGTAGATGGCTTCCTTGACACCTTTTTCAAACCATCCATCTTCTCTGTCTAAAATGTGCACCTGGTGGTCCTCAAACGAGTGTCCTCTGTCCTTCAGATGTAAGTAGACTACAGAGTCTTGACCTGAGGAGTTGGCCCTTCTGTGTTGAGCCATGCGTTTGTGTAGTGGTTGTTTAGTCTCCCCAATATACAGGTCCGTGCATTCCTCACTGCATTGGACCGCATACACTAGATTGCTTTTCTTGTGTTTGGGTGTGCGGTCTTTGGGGTGACCAGTATCTGTCTTAGTGTGTTCAACCAGAGCAAGATGTTCTGGCCAAAGGATTAAACTTTGCTATCAAACTACAGGAGCTACCTATAGTGGACCTCATCATAGCCACAGAATCGGCCATTAGGAAAAACAATTTAACAGAACAGCTCAGGCTAAAGGTATCGCACCCCCTTCCATCCTTACTATCCAAGAGAGGGAGGCCGTGACATCACTGAGCAAGGCTCAAAATCTCACTATCCAACCTGCCAACAAAGGAAGATGCACAGTGGTTCTAAACACAGTGGAATACTAGGGCAAGGTCAACACACTACTAATGGACACAAACACATATGAGTCACTGAGGCGAGACCCAAGCAGAAAAGGCCATAGAATGTCTACAACAGCTACAGAAAGAAAACATCCTCACCCGTGAACAGTATTACCGTCTGTATAATGGAGAAGCCATCTTGGGTAGCCATGTATATATGGACTACCCAAGATAACTGAAGACTGGTGCACATATTAAGAAAGAACGAAAGAATTTTCTATTAAAGAAAAGATGCAAAAATGTTGTTGTGTATTCTCAATCATTGTTCATAAAAAGAAAGAGTCTGCATTGCAAATCAAAATTGGCTGATGATGACTTTAAGAAAATCATAAATCAGAATCGGCCAAGAAATTGCAATGCATCTCTACTTTTTAGTGTGGTGACCAAGTGGATAAAATAAGTTTTCAGGGGACCTGGAGCTTCACACGATCTTTAAGGCAGCTGCGAGGTGAGTTTGAGAGATTGATTTGGTCATTTCACAATTTGTATGTACATTATGCATTTTGGGAAGTCAGTTTGGGTGGTGACTGGCTGTTGGTGTTGAAGATATGTGTCCTTACAAACAGTGTGACTGTGTACAGAATGTGCCACTCAATACAAAACCTTTTTTTGCTTCCTGTGCTGGTTAAAGGTGCAGCCAGTGGAATTGGGATGGAAATATATGCAGTAGAGTGAGGTGTGAATACATCTATACCTACTGAGACTCATTCTTCCTGCCCAGGTGTTTCCACACAGCTCTCTGACAGCAAGAGGCAATTATACACATGCCAAAAAGTTGCAAACAGCTCGTGAAATATCTCCCAGAGAGACCTGTGCTTTGTCAGTTTGTGTTGTCTGTCAAAGCAGCAAATTCTGAAAATACTCCTTAAATTGCCAGAAGAGAGAATCACTGGTTTCTAAACTGTGATTCGTTTTTGGGTTTGGTCTTAGGTCTAATTAAAGCATTGATTTTTGTTGTGATTTTACACATTTTTCTTCTCTTCTCCTTTCACTTAGGGATTTTTTCTTCCGTTTTGTTTTTTTTAATTTATTGAAGAATGTAATATTCATAAACTGACCTTACTTTTCAGTGTACTTTGTGTGGCAGTATGCTGGTTTTGTTGTGCTGACCAACGCTGCTTTTGTCTAGTTTTACACTAAGCTGTGCTGCTTTTCAGTCAAGTTTATTATACACACAACTAATAACTACTAGACATACATGAAAGGATAAATGCAGCAATGAATAATTGATAAATGACTGAGGACCAGTAATCAGATGAGTGGATAACTTTGGAGAAATCACCTGTATGCACTGTTCAGCAACTGAGAGGATATGTGGGAAGTATGAGTGAAATATTTATGATACATATTATGTACTGAAGGGAGATCCTTCCTGACTAACACTAAATTATCTTTAGTTATAGCATCTAGCACCCAACACAATGTCACAGGAAATGTCTTTAGTGTTCACTTGGTGGTTCAGATTGCCAGTGAAGTTGCGCTGGAAGGGAGAAGCTAGGTGTTGGTTGATTCTCCTGTGTGGGCTGCTACGACAATTTTGGATGCACTTTATTCCGTGTGATTCCTCTTTGGGTACACTCGGTTCGAGTCCACTTACATTTACTGTACATTTATTCATTTACCTGACGTTTTTGTCCAAAGCAACTTACAATTGCTATATGTCAGAGGTCGCATGCCTCTGGAGCAAATAGGGCAGTGGTCGGCAATAGGCGGCCCGCGGGCCAAAGCTGGCCCACCAGCAATAATATCTGGTCCGTGGCCAGATTATTTTAATAGCTGCAAAAAAAAAAAAATATAGTGGCTGGTGCCACTTAATTACTTCTTCTTAAGTGATTGTGCCTACTAAATAAAAGCACGAGAATATCTTTGCAGCAGTACTTTATGTAATGTTTAATTGAGAGCTTTTACTTTGAAAAGTTATAAAGGAAACTCAAAAGAGTCTCTGGCTTGCTTGACACACCTCTGAAAAAGCCGTCAGAAAAAGGTGAGATCGTGAATTCCCCTGAATGAGAAATGCAGAAATTTCCTCTGTCTTAAGATAGTGGGGACATGAAAATAAGCGTCCATAGGTTGATGTGGACCAGTCGCCGGGACGCACACATTCCTGCACATGCTGACACGGGGAGAACATGCAAACTCCAAACAGAAAGGCTGGGGCAACCGCGACCGGTGGAACCTGCGGTGCCTTGCTGTTTACGACGTGACCATCAGTTATCACCCCACGGATCTGTGCATACAGTTTAGCCACGGAGCACAGACCGGCCCCTAGCTAGCTTCTGCTGGTAGAAAGTGATGATTACAGGAGGAGAAGAAACATAACGATGGACTGATTAGTCTGGATGTCCCTGTTCTTGGAGTTGGGCTGTCAGAATTAATAGTGAGTTTCATGGTAAAGTTTTACACACCCATGTTGTGTAATAGCCTGTATTTTAGAGGGTAATTGTTGAAGTTTTGCTCAATCTTTACTCTTCAAATGCATAATTGTAAAAATTAAAAAGCCAGTTACACTTTACACTTACACACTATGTAGATAAATCTGTCTTCTCCAGGAGAAATCTACCCAGGAACCCCAGTTTTTAATCCCCTACCCCATGATGGAAAAGAGGAAGCTGACTATAACCTGGTTATGCAAGTGCATGTAAATGCGCTGATTGTGAATGCAATGCTGTTTTACAGTAGACTCTCAAATGGGGGCTTTCAACCAACACTTGACCCACCACAGATTTTACACCTCTGAATATTGTGCCTATATAACATAAATGAAACAAGATGTCCAGTGTGCAGTTGATCCCAATTTCGGAAAATAAGCCTTCGAGATTATAAATGTTGAAAGGTTATTAAAAAAAGTAATTGTGCTGATTGTGGAAACAGATCACTCTTTTCCTTTCATTTCATTCACTCACTCATTAATTCTTTAAAGTTGGTAAAGCACAGGGTTTAATGAAGGGTTTTGAAAACCTTTACCTGTTGAACTCCACAGTAAACCAAATTACTCACAAAGGCAATCAGACAAATAACCCAGCCGACCCTTTTAACCACACATACAGTGGCTGTTAAAAGAATATGCCTAAATGAAAGCGCTCAACAGCTCTATATGATGTCCTAATACACTCCATGCCAGAGGCCTTGGCAATTACTGAAAATAGCAGAAAAAGAATGAAAACATTGGAGGAGAGCACAACAGAGAATGATAAGTGAGTGTGGTCGCTCCACCACTAATGAGATGCGCAGAAAATTAGATTTGCAGTTTCCCTCTGAATGATGTTGCGGTAGAGTCGAAGCTGTGGGCTTAATAAATGACCTTGGTGTTAATGCATCTGTGACTCTCTTCCACTCTCTCGCATCCTCAGAGTATTGACTTTTTCCACCACTGTGTTTATTTGGATTTCTCATTATCTTGATATTTTCAGAGAGGCTTGTCTAGGCTTATTGAAATCCATTGCTTCTGTGACTTGTGGAGTCATGCTCAGAGTGAGGAGAAATCTCCTGTGAGGGGAAGAAAATGCTGTCAGACGCCTCAGGACTTCAGCAGCTTTGACAGTGAATTATAGTATTTAGCCTGAAAAAGCTTTGTCTGTAATTTTGCACAGTACGATATATACCATTCCATTATTGCGAGAAATGCTAATGTATGATAGGAATGATTTTTTAAATAGTTTTTATTTGATTGTCAATTCAATTCATATTCTTGGAAGTCTGTCTATGCCCTCTTGAACAACACATAGAAGTGTTTTTTTATTCCAGTCCACTTAATTAGTAACCCTTTTAATCCTTTTTCACTTTCTGACATATCAGAAGCCAGGTTTCCATTTCCTCATTTTTAGGCGTTGGTCGCATCAAGACAAACAGCTGGTGGTGCTAATTCTGCAGCCGGTGCCACTGAATCATTAAACAATGGAGTTACATGTTATCTTTTATTTAGCAAAGAAGCTGTGGACTGCCAGGGGGGTAAGGTTTTCAGGCCCAGGGCAGGGGGACGCATGCTGGTGGGAGTGGTGCCATAATGGGCAACAGAACCGGAGCTGGACGACCAGGAAACGGAACCAGGTTTAGTTAATAGGACCTCTAGCTGCATGGCTAACTGAGCTAACAGCAGCTACATTTGACAGCACTTAGTCATTGCTTTAATGCTATCTGACCATCAGGAAAAAAAGAGTGGAAGTTTTAACCAATCCTGCTGTAGATTATGGTTATGACCAGGTAGAAAGGTCTTGGTGAATTTAATTTACTTTAATAAAATAATGATAATAATAATAGTTATAATAATAATAATAATAATAACTTTGATTAGTTAGGGACAGCAAGCAGGTCCTTGTCAGAGGACCGCAGGGACCGTGACTGAGTGTAGAGATGGAGTAGATCTGTGAGGTACTGAGGTGCATGGAGAGATTTGTACGTCAGTACGAGGATTTTATATTTGATCTGGGACTTAACTGGCAGCCAGTGAAGCTTCTCCAGGATGGGAGTGATGTGAAGTCCAAGTTTTGTGTGGGTGAGCATCCTAGCTGCAGAGTTCTGGACATACTGGAGTCTGTCAGTAGCCTTGCTGGGCAGACCGAATAGGATATCATTACAATAGTTAAGTCGGGAGGTGATGAAGGAGTGGATGAGGGTCTTAGCTACAGAGTTGGAGAGGCACTGTTGGAGTCTGGAGATGTTCTTAAGATGGTAAAGAGCAGTTTTAGTAGTGTTTTTGATGTGCTGTTGGAAGGAGAGAGTGGAGTCCATGATGACGCCCAGGTTGCGTACTTCAGGGGATGCAGAGATTGAGCAACCATCCACGTCCAGTGTGATGTCACCAACCTTTTTGAGAAGTGACTGTGGGGCAAACACCATGAGTTCTGTTTTGTCTATATTAGGAATGGGGATCGTTAATTTTTATTGATATTGATACCCTTATTGAGGCTGCTTAACGATCCGATTCTTTATCGATACCTCTATCAATACTTTACTATTATTTAGTGATGGTTATTTGGTAAGACCAGACCCAATGAGGTATGCTTGCATGGTATGAGGAAAATATTCAATGTGCGATAACGTTATATACTGACATGACATATCACTTGCGATAGGGCAAGAGCACTGTCGCCTCACAGTGAGAAGGTTGTGGGTTCAAACCCCGGTTACCCCGGCCTTTCTGTGTGGAGTTTGCATGTTCTCCCCGGGGGCTCCGGCTTCCTCCCACCATCCAAAGACATGCAGTCTAGGTAAATTGGCGACCCTAAATTGTCCTTAGGCGAGTGTGAGCGTGAGTGGTTGTTCATCTATGTGTGGCTCTGCTGCAGAGTTCTGGACATACTGGAGCGATAGACTGTACCCCGCCTTGCGCCCGATGTCTGCTGGGATTGGCTCCAGCCCCCCCGCAACCCTGTACCGCAGGATAAGCGGTTGACGATGGATGGATGGATGGATCACTTGCAATAAATAAACTTATTGAAGTGTACATATGAACTGCCTGGTTGTTTTTAATTTATTTATTTTATATACAGCTAAATGTTGTTTCTAGACAACAGCAAAGTTACTCAATAACTATACAAGATAAAAGCAACAAACACTGAAAAGACTAAAATACACGTTTAAGATAAATATAAAATAAGTAAAATAGAATAAAATAAAAGGGATAAAATAAAGTCAAATAAGATCGGGAAAAGCTCTCCTATAAAAGTATGTTTTAAGAAGGGACTTAAAAGAGTTCACTGACTCAGCTGACCTGATTTCCTCGGGCAGGCTGTTCTAGAGCCTCGGGGCCCTGACAGCAAACGCTCTGTCCCCTTTAGTTTTCAGTCGAGACTCTGGAACAAACAACAGACCCGGATCTCAAGGTACGTGCTGGTGCGTATGGGACTAAAAGGTCAGAAATATAACAAGGCGAGAGGCCACGAAGAGCTTTAAAAGTAATCAATAGAATTTTAAAGTCAATTCTAAAACATACTGGGAGCCAGTGTAATGAAGCTAAAATAGGAGTAATGTGGTCATATTTCTTTGTTCTGGTTAAAAGCCTGGCAGCTGAGTTCTGGACAGTCTGGAGTCGATCAATAGATTTTTGGGTTAAACAAGTGAAAAGGCTGTTGCAATAATCCAGGTGTGATGAGATGAAGGCGTGTAAAATGGTCTCAGTGTCCTTAAAAGTTAAAATAGATTGAATTTTTACTATATTTCTAAGTTGATAAAAACATGATTGAACAAGTTTTGTGGTGTGCTGCTCGAAAATTTAAATTACTATCAAACCAAACACAAAGGTTCTTTGCCACAGGCTTAATTTGATTTACTAGGGAACCAGCAGATGGCAGTATTTGTTTTGCCATCTGCTGGGACCCAATGACCAGGATTTCTGTTTTGTCTGAGTTCAGCTGGAGGAAATTATTTGACTTCACAAAGGCAGTTGTTAAGTGAACTCAGCATTCTAGGGTCTGTGGATCTGACGGGCAAGTACATTTGTGTGTCATCAGCATAAATATGAAAAGAAATACCATGTTTATGAATAATATGTCCATCGGTGTGTGCTTTGTGTCGTTGAAAAGACTAGAAAAGCGCTATACAAATACAGAAAATGTACTATTGCCATGTGTGCAGATGCGTGACAAGAACACAGCGGGAACCCACTGGTGAAGACCAGTGTTGGGCAAGTTACTCAGAAATTGTAATATATTACTAGTTACTTATTACTCCTTAAAAAAGTAATATTATTACTTTACTTATTACTGGGTGATAAAAGTAACTAGTTACTCGTTCCGTTACTTGTTACTTTCCAGTATTTCATGACACCAACAAACAAAGCAGCCTCTCCTGACAACTAATTGTTAATTCATAACAGCAGCAAGGAGTATGGTTTGTACAAAGCATATAGGCCACCGGCTGAATTAAAAAATAAAGCAAGTGAATCCCCACTTTTGAACTGCTGTTTTCCTGCACATGTTGCCTGTTTATAAGAGCAGTTACAAAACGTTACGTTAACGCCACTCTCTCCGAGGAGTCCAAGCATCAGTGTGTAGCAGACCTAAATTTTAGTCATGCAATTTAATAAATTTATGAGAATTGATACCCAATTATGAATTTTTAAGATTCATATATCAAAATGTATTCCTCGTTTCAGGGCACCACCGGAGTTGTTATAATCCTAGAGTCTCCGGACCTCTAGGTAGTTTTGAATAATTATACAATTATTACTAGTGATCAGTTAGTTAATAATCGCTCAATTATCTTAAATCAGTCAGTCAGTCTCATATCTAAAGGGTCAATTCTCTTGGCAGGAACTATAAATAGGCAACACACACAGCTCTTGATTATATTACAGTGAATTTATTCTCTAACTAAGGTGATAAAAGATGGTTGGATACAGGGAACATAAACATTTGCTGAACAATGAGCCTGGAGGTTCGATTGTGGGAAGCATTTGACTCATACGGCATAGAAGAGCTACTGAAAGTAAACTAATGCTATGATTTAGGAGTTAAAATGGACATCTGATCACAGGACGTGTGTTAAGTCTTACTGCTTGTCGACAGTCTGCTTTTGGCCTGTTGCACGGGTCCCACTCTAGCTGCCGATCCTGGCTTTTTGCTAGGGATTGTCCGGGGTTCTCCGTGTCTGATTGAAACCGCCTCCTCCGTCTGGCAATTCGGCTGTTTGCAGGTTTCCTTGTTGTAGCTGGCGAGACCACGTGGTTTGGTCTGACCTCGGTGAAGTTGGCTCGACGAAAAAGGCTTAAAATGGAACTTGGTCGTTCCTGAATTAGTCCAGTGTAACTTAACGGACTGATAACTTTAACAAACAAAAGAAATAAAGAAAATAAAAACAAACTGAAGGCAGATCGATGTCGCGGCACTTCAGGTGTGTAGCTTCAGGCGAACAAAAGGCCTGTTTGTTTCGCTGGCCGAGTCTGGGCGTGCAGAGCAGAGTGGAAGAGAGCCAACAGCAAAGAGAAGCACGAAGCGAGGTCGCGTGTCGCTCTTTTGTTGCCTGGGGCGTGGTTCCCCAGGGGCTGTCTCAGGTTTCCCAAGGGACTGCCTTTCTAAACTTAATGTTTAAAAAGAAATCTATTTGCACGTCTTATAATCAAATATTTTCCACAATCGAACCTCAATGGTCAAACGGTTGTACTGTTCTAAGCATTTGGTAACAGGAAACAATTGTCACATTATTGGTCAGGATATTTATACATTTAACGGCATTTCCAACGAGGGCATGTAATACTTATTTCGTCCACTTGGGGGAGCTCAGGTTACATGAGGACAGCTTGGATTACATTAGGTGAAGGAGTGTCTTGCTGAAAATAAAAACACTTCACAAGTAACTTTCTTTTCAGCACTAATATCAACAACAGATAGCAACAACATGTTAACTGCTCAAATAGAGGCAAACGTAATCAAGTAACTAAAGATTTAATTAACTCAATTAAATGCTTTGAGTCTTTGGAGACTGCAGTCTTTTTACATTGAAAGTTCAGTGTCTGGACCATGTCACACTTGGGTGAGACAGGGGTTTTCCTTTTTGATGTGGTAATAAAACAAAGAATAAGGTCAGTTGCCACGGAAACATGTGTGGGGGGGCCAGTTTTGATAGACTGTTTAGGGAAATGCCAATGGCTGGTTCGTGTCCCTTTGTCAGTTTAACAGTCAGGCCCCACGTTATCAGCTTCGGAATCAAAAAGGTGCCAGTTTTATGGTCGGGCTAGCACTTAGAGAAAGCAACTTTGACCCCTCCCCTTCTTCTCTGGGGAGGAGAAAGGAATTTAGGGTAGCTCCAAATTTATTCAATGTAAAATGCACAAATCCACAATTCACTAAATTCACTACAAGTGACAGTAGCTGCTGGAGTTTCTCTCTGTAAGTTTCACGTCGCTGTTCAGTTTTACTTCAGTTTACAATAGACGACAATGCTCTTTGCATCTTAGACTGTGACACAATAATGGCAGCAGCTACTTACAGCTGTGGAAAGAACGCCTCTCTCCCTGGTTTTGGCTATCAGCGGACATGAACAACAAAGTCCAGTGCCACTGACCTGCCGCACAGTTGTGGATTCATGTCAAGGATGGTGCGTTCATTAACGAGTAACGCAGCGTTACTTGCCTTAGTAACTGTAATAACATTACTGTTTTAGAAAAGTAATTAGTTACACTATTAGTTACTGGGAAAAGTAATATTATTACATAACGTGTTACTCAGTAACTCCAGCACCGGTGAAGACATTGCTCGCTAGCTTCTACATAAGCTGCATCTCCCACACAAAATCCTACCTGTGATTACCATTTGAAAAAATGTATAGTGTTTTTTTTTTTTAAGCATAAGCAAGCATACTTTAGTTTATTATTTATTATTGTATTTGGAAATGTGTTTTTGGAGATTATGCCTAAATGATGTATGATACTCTATATGTATTGAGTTATCCGGTGTTTCTCTGATGAAGTTAACCTTTATTTCTGCTAGTGTTTCTTCATTCATCTGTTCATAATAAATGTTTCACATTACTTTATGCACCAGAGCGGTCTTGGTTCCATTAATGTGACTTTGCTCAGAGATCATTAATGTTGTTCAATCAAACACTTCCATTGGAAGAAGGAGTTTATATGCTTACTATTTAGGTACCTGTCTAATGTACATGAGAGCATGTGTCGTGTTGCATGAGAGTAGGTGTTGAAAGATATATATTATCTTTTGGGAGTTTTGTGTTATCTTTGTAAAGCTGCAGAGCAGACAGAGTCCAAAACAAATTTCCCTTTTGGGGGACAATAAAGTATATTTTATCTTAATGTCTTCCAAGTACACTAGCTCATTTTGTAGGTTAGGGTTAATTGTTTATTTGAATAAAAATTTTTGGCAAATTCACAAATGATAGTACAAAATGTGACTGGAGTTTAAACAACCTATGTCACCATACATGGATGCAGGAAAAATGAATGATGCATGCTTGCTGTAAATAATTTGTATAATACAGTATCTCCAGTATACTTACATTCACTGCGTGTAATATTTGTATGTGTGTGTTACATCAACACAGCATTACAGAGTGAGACAGAGCAGGAAGCAGTAAAAACGTGTGCATACTTGCATTGTGGCAATTGCTAACTGGTTAAGACATTGTTTTCATTGCTACTTTACTCCACATTCCACACAAATATCTGCTATCATAACAAGTGCTGAGCTATACACACAAACTTAACAGCTGGCTGAGGGTTGTATTGTTTGGGAGAGTTTCTCTGTGACCCCTCCCAGGTTTTAGCTTGACAGGGCAGTAAGACATTTTTTTCATGGCGTAACAAACATCTTTAAATCTGTGCATCAGGTCCTATTTCACATAAATTATTTTATTCAATGAAACAGATCTCTTAAACTCTGAATTGTTTATAAGTTGTGAGGAAATTAAGAGGCCAGTATCTATATAGAACAAATGATGACCATTTACAAGTTAGAAGAGACACTGAGAGATGATCGACTTTGTCATTAGATCTTTGAAGTAATTACATGAATATTTTTCGATCTTTCCCTATTTAGGTTCTTCAAGAAAGGTTTAAAATTTGGGACAGGTTGATCTCCAGATTTATTTAGAATGTTAAAAAAAAACAAAAAAAAACATGAGCCAAGATACTGCACATTACAGTTGGCTAAAGATAAGGGTGGTATGGTGCTCCCAAATTTAAAAGACTACTATCCTGCAGCACAACTTAATCAAATGGTGTGACAAGGAGTGCAACGCAATGTGGCAAGAGATTGAGATGACAGTGGTAAACATCCCAATCCATGACAAAAACACTATAGGACTCAGTAGATTCAATAACCTCCCACACACTGAATATTTGGTGTGATTTAAATAAACAGTGCAAATTAGAAAGGGAAGTAAGACTGTTGAGCTGGTAGTTTATGATGATGGATTAAAACCAAAGCTGAGTGACCAGACTTTCAGAAATGACAAGAGAAAGAGGACAGCAATGTGCACACTAATCAAGAATGGAAACATAATGAGTTTTGAAAGAGAGATACAGTATGACTTTTTTTTAGATATCTACAGTTGAGGGATTATTTTATAAAGGAAATGAGGAACCCAAAACCCCTAAATGGACTGCTTCATATAATGGTGGGAGTATACAGTGGGACAAAATTCAAGGCAATCTTATTATACCCAAATCTGAAATACTGTAAAGATAATTCTACTATGTACAAATAAGAAAAGGAACTCAACACTGAAATTACACTGGAAGAATGGTTTAACATGTTAAACTCAACACTCCACTACAAACTAAAGAACGTGGAGGGAATGTGGGTGGAAAAATTTAACCCACTACTTCATCACAGGCAAAATAAGGGGGTAAACATCTGCTCCCACATTACCACCAAGGTACATGACATTATCAATAATATCCTGGGATATGAATACCAAAGGACTGCAAAGTCATGTGCCTTGGAAATTAAAATTAATGTGACACTGGAAGTGATAGATACTACTACTGATCACAGCTGAGAAGACCATAACAAGAAAATGGTACAAGACTGAATCCCCAAGACTGAATATAGAAAGAAACTGTTTGGGATGGAAAAATGACCTACCAGCTTAAAATGAAATATAATGTTTTTATTACTAAATTTGAAAAAAATTCTAATACATGAAAGTGTAAAATTTCTATCTACGTAAGAAAAGTTGGTTTTAAGTAAGGAAGCACTTTTGTTTTTATGGGCAAACAAAGACTGCCCAAAATTAAAAAAAAATACACTTTAAAAAACAGAGAGATAACCAGAAGCAAGGGAGACAGCATCACTGGTGATAATCATCGTGAATATTACACCACTAGAAACCCCCTCTTGCAATCCCTTAAAGCACCAACTGGAATCAATACAGAAATTTAAATGTTATTGTATTGTACAGGTAGCCTAGAAACAGTGGAAGAGTTATTGGACAGCTTTGGATTTTCAACTGACTAAGCTTTAAATACTACAATGAAAGAATAAGATCTTAATTGTTCACAAATGAACAGGAAAAGGAAGTAAGCTGCTGTTTCATTACACTTGTGTTCAAGCATAAAGTCCATATGTATGGATGAAGAGAATCCCAAACTGACTTAAAGGAGTACTCCACTGATTTAGCATTGCAGTCCTATAACATTGTTGGACTCATGGTGACCAGTTAAAAAAAAATCATCAATACTGATGCAGCAGAACAAGGGATACTAATTGTCTTTTTTATACCAATGCGTCTGCATTACCCACAATGCAACTCGTCCACTGATTGGTCAGTCTGAAAAATGGCTTTATAGTGTCAGAGAATGTTCAGAAGATATGTGGCTTGTGTAGAATGGGTCCAATACACAGGCCTCCACTCATCCCCCCCCTCCCACACACACACAAACTCTCTCCCCAGGGCCCCCCCAACACTCAGGTAGCCCTGCCCTTCACCCCCACTCCCTTCCCCACACGATCCGCAGGCATGCCAGAGCGCCCTGGAGCACCACCAGGCCATCAGTGCAGGCACCAGCCCGCCACACAATGGAGCAGGCTAGGAAGGGCGGGAACACCGCCTGGGGACAGCGCGTCCCCACGACCCCCAGGGCCCCCAGGGCCCAGCCCCACAGCCCCACCCAGACCCAGGAAGCAAGGCCACCTAGCCCAGGCCCCCAGCACGCAGAGTTAAGGGGAAACTGGGAAGGGGTACCTTAGCCACATTGATAGGTCTCCACATATTTTCTGCCAAAACTTTTGGACATGTGCACATAGCCACACTGCATTCATGTAACTATCAGAGATGTTACCTGATAGCAACTGCTAGTGGTTCTAAAAAAAAAAGGGAACTGTGCTTCTCTAGCGTTCTTGCTAGGGCTTTGCAGATGATTTTAACATGTGTTAATAAGTGATATTGGCCGATAACTGGATGGGAGTGTAGGGTCTTTTTCTGGCTTAAGAAGCAGGCTGATATTAGCAGAGTTCATTGTTGGGGGCAATATGCAACTTCTCCTAATTTGCATTACCATCCTATAAAATGTGGGCTCAAGTGTTTCCCAGAATTCCTTGTAGATTTCATCAGGAAAACCATCTGGCCCAGGGGCTTTATTTTTTGGCATGAGACAGTGGGATATGCAGCTTTGCTCCTCAGGACTTTACCCCTCGTAACAGTCCCTGCACAGTGAAGGCAGGAAGGGCGATGATGATCTCGATGGGAGGAGGAGGATCGGCTGGAGGGCATAATAGACTGTCAGACACTGGTCTGAGTTGAGACACATGAAAAGTGGGATGGATCTTCAAAGACCTGGGTAACTTGAGTCTAACTACAGATGGATTGATTCTGCTGTTAACTACATAGGACCTGTGGAGGCTCAGTGCCAACTAAACATTAGAAAACTGTGCAGTAATATGTAATGCTTATGATAGTTTCGTATTTGTTCAATGATGATCAGATAGTTATGTACATAAAAATGATAAGTTGTGTAGAAAAATTGGTAAGTATCTGCAGTATATGTATAATCTGTATTTTTGTATCTGTATTCTGTATTACTTTAGTTTATCTATGCAGCTGTTCCTCTCTTGTGCTCCAAACACGATTCCAGGAAAAGAGGAAGTTGGTGGGGAGGAGAGTACTGGATGTTTTGGGTCAGGTACTCTCTTGTGGGTCAGATAGCCTTTTTTGGAGGGATGTTGGCTAAACATGTTTTTGGTTACTGTTGTAGGAAACCACCTAGAGATAAAAAAAGAATGATGTAGGGAAAGACTTCCAAAATTGGGATTTTAGTATTTGCTCTTTTATTTTCTAGCATTTTGTATTTCAGACATTGGATTTATTTTAACATTGATCTTATCATATTCTCAAACATTGTACCATATATAGTTTTGACATTTACTGTAATTTTTATATTCTTGTACATTTAAAAAAAATATATGCATTATTATAATCAGTATGCAGTAAGGGAAGCTCCACATAAAAACTTTCAAGAGTCACATTTTAATGGGATGTTTTTGTAACAAAGCCAAACTTTGAGCTAAATAGGAGAGTTAAATGTGGACCCTTAAATATCATCCCTCTTTGTCCGACCACTGTTTGATAACTTTTGTGTTTGTATTGCTGAACTACATGCCATTGGGCAAAAATTTCTATACAAGATGTCTGTCTGATAGTGCTGTAGCTAAATTTAAGAATGCGATTCCATCAGCTCTAAATTCATTATTAAGTCACAAAGTAACAGAGGACTCCTATGCTAATTTCAGTCCCTCCCAAATCGATCATCTTGTTGATAGTGCTGCAGGCTCGCTGCGAATGACACTCGACTCTGTAGCCCCTCTAAAAAAGAAAATTATAAAGCAAAGACAGTTAGCTCCATGGTATAATACTGAAACTCGCAAATTAAAGCAAATATCGCGGAAACTTGAGAGGAATTGGCGTTCCACCAAACTGGAAAATTCTCGTTTAATTTGGCAAGATAGTCTTAAAACTTATAGGAAGGCCCTCCGTAATGCCAGAGCAGCGTACTACTCTAACATTAATAGAGGAAAATAGGAACAACCCCAGGTTTCTTTTCAGCACTGTAGCCAGGCTGACAGAGAGTCACAGCTCTATTGAGCCAAGTATTCCCATAGCTCTCAGTAGTTACGACTTCATGAGCTTCTTTAATGATTCAATTCTAACTATTAGAGACAAAATTCACCAAGACCTGCCCTCAAATGGCACCGAATTATCTCTAAACTCAGGAACCTTAGAAACAGCTGTAGAACCAGATATATGTTTAGACTGTTTTGCTTCCCTCAATCTTTACCAACTAACTTCAATAATTTCTTCATCTAAACCATCAACCTGCCTCTTAGACCCCATCCCGACTAGGCTGCTTAAAGATGTTTTACCCTTAGTCAGCACTTCTATACTAGATATAATCAATCTATCTTTATCAACAGGCTATCTACCACAGTACTTTAAAGTATCTGTAATTAAACCTCTTCTGAAAAAGCCCAAACTTGATCCGGATGTTTTAGCCAACTATAGACCTATATCTAACCTTCCCCTTTTCTCTAAGGTTCTGGAGAAAGCAGTTGCTAAACAGCTGTGTGACTTTCTACAGAGCAATAGTTTATTTGAGGATTTTCAGTCAGGATTTAGAGCTCATCATAGCACAGAGACAGCACTGGTGAAAATTACTAACGACCTCCTTATTGCATCAGACAAAGGACTTGTCTCTGTACTGGTTTTATTAGATCTTAGTGCTGCATTTGATACCATTGACCATCAGATCCTATTGCAGAGACTGGAACATTTCATTGGCATTAAAGGAACCGCTCTAAGCTGGTTTAAGTCCTATTTATCAGATCGATCTCAGTTTGTACATGTTAACGATGAGTCCTCCATGCATGCCAAAGTTAGTCATGGAGTTCCACAAGGATCTCTCCTCAGACCAATCCTCTTCACTTTATATATGCTTCCTTTAGGCAATATTATCAAGAAATATTCCATAAACTTTCATTGTTATGCAGATGATACTCAGTTATATCTATCGATCAAACCAGATGAAACTCATCAGTTAGCTAAACTTCAAATGTGCCTTCAGGATGTTAAAGTCTGGATGACCTGTAATTTTCTAATGTTAAACTCGGATAAAACTGAAGTTATTGTTCTGGGGCCTAAGCACCTCTGTGGCGCATTATCTGAAGATATAGTTTCCCTTGATGGCATCGCCCTGGCCTCCAGCACCACTGTGAGGAATCTTGGAGTTATCTTTGATCAGGACATGTCGTTTAAGTCTCACATTAAGCAAATTTCAAGGACCGCCTTTTTTCACCTATGTAATATTGCGAAAATCAGGGACATCCTGTCTAAAAATGATGCAGAAAAACTAGTCCATGCATTTGTTACTTCAAGGCTGGATTACTGCAATTCCTTATTATCAGGCTGCTCGAAAAAGTCCATTAAGACTCTTCAGCTGATCCAGAATGCTGCAGCTCGTGTTCTGACAGGAACCAGGAAAAGAGATTATATTTCTCCTGTTTTAGCTTCATTGCATTGGCTTCCAGTAAAATCCAGAATAGAATTTAAAATCATTCTTCTTACCTACAAAGCTCTTAATGGTCAGGCACCATCTTATCTTAAAGAGCTCATAGTACCTTACTACCCCACCAGAGCACTGCGCTCCCAGAATGCAGGGTTACTTGTGGTTCCTAGAGTCTAAAAAAGTAGACTAGGAGCCAGAGCGTTCAGCTATCAAGCTCCTCTCCTGTGGAACCAGGTTCCAGTTTGGGTTCAGGAGGCAGACACCATCTCCACATTTAAGAGTAGGCTTAAGACTTTCCTCTTTGATAAAGCTTATAGTTAGGGCTGGCTCAGGTGAGTCCTGAACCATCCCTTAGTTATGCTGCTATAGGCCTAGACTGCGGATTTCCCATGATGCACTGAGCTCCTCTCTCCTCTACTTTCTCTCCCTCTGTATGCAACCTCATCCCATTATTGCATGTTACTAACACAACTTCTCCCCTTTCTGGTAGTCTTGTGCTTTCTCGTCCCTCTCCTATCACTTCCTGCAGGTTTTCTTGCTCTGGAGCTGTGGAGTCTGGATCTGTGGTTGCGAGTCACCTGCTGCCCCCGTGTTCCTGCTCGACACCCTCTGCTGCAACGACTATTGTTACTAGTCCTATCATTATTATTGTTATTATAATCATTAATATTACTGCCCTCCCCCCCCTCCATCTCTCTCTCGCAGATGGCCGCCCACCCTGAGCCATGGTTCTGCTCGAGGTTTCTGCCTCTTAAAAGGAAGTTTTTCCTTGCCTCTGTCGCCTAGTGCTTGCTCTTGGTGGGAACTGTTGGGCTTCTGTAAATAGCATCATAGAGTACGGTCTAGACCTGCTCTTATGAAAAGTGCTGTGAGACAACTGTTGTTGTGATTTGGCGCTATATAAATAAAATTGACTTTCGGACCTGGCTGATAATGGACTGCAGGGATCTGGTGATGGTCGGCAAGGGTCAGGGTCAGTGACAGAGATGGGACTGCAATGAATAAACGGTGAAGAGAAGGTAAGTAACCAAAAAACTTTCAAATGGAGGCATAGCAGCACTGCTCAGGGAGTTGTGACCATATTCAATCTAGGGCAAAGAGGGATTCCTAGTTGTGACACAACGTAGAGCCACATCCAGATCCTGATTAGCCCACTCTGTCTGTCCATTAGTCTGAGGATGATAACAGTTGGATAGACTCACCAAAGCACTGAGGGCCTGAGAGAATGAGTTCCATACTTGCAAGATGAAATGAGTGCCGCGGCCCGAGACAACGTCCAGAGGGGTACCAACAAAATACATGATGCCTGAGGAGATCAGCAGTCTCCAAAGCTGTAGAGTGTTTACGGATTGAAATGCAGAGCCTCCAAAGATCTGTTAACAATAGTGAGAATGACCATGGTCAACCAGGAACTGGAAGGGGACAGAGCACACCAGCAGGAGTATGGTAAGTGGCTTTACCTTGAGCACAACTGTACAAGCTGACACAGTCTTTGAAGCACCTGCTTTATATTGTCAAGGCTCTGAGAATGTTTATCCAGATCCAGGTCCAGTTTGATGGTGCTTTGAAGTGACTCAAAATCTGGACTGATGAGGGGCAGAGGATATTTGTTCTTTATGGTGATATTATTCAGACCTCAGAAATCAATGCAAGGGCAAAGATTCTTATCTTTCTTGAAGACAAAGTAGAAACAAGTAGAAAGAGAATATTGTGTACATATAAATATATAAACTGACAACATAAAAATATACAACAACAAAGATCAACAATCAACAACAAATATGTGCGACGTGCCAGGTCTGTGCACGACGATGAGATGAAACAGTATTTACATTTGCAGAGACATTTGTATCATTTGCAAAGGGGGAGTGTCAGTGGGGGACCCGGGCCTTGTTGATGAGGCTAGTTGCAAACAGGAAGAAACTGTTTTTGTGGCGAGAGGTTTTGGTCCTGATGGACCGCAGCCCCCTGCCAGAGAAGGAAGATCGCAGCCAATCACCTTCTCTGCAGAGCAAATGATACGCTGCAGCCTGCCCTTGTCCCTGGCAGTGGCAGCAGCGTACCAGATGGTGATGGAGGAGGTGAGGATGGACTCAATGATGGCGGTGTAGAAGTGCACCATCATTGTCTTTGGCAGGCTGAACTTCTTCAGCTGCCACAGAAAATACATCCTCTGCTGGGCCTTTTTGATGGTGGAGGTGATGTTCAGCTCCCACTTGAGGTCCTGGGAGATGATGGTGCTCAGGAAGCTGAAGGAGTCCACAGTGGTGACTGGGGAGTCACTCAGGATGATGGGGGAGGGTGGGGCTGTGCTCTTTCTGAAGTCCACGACCATCTCCACTGTCTTCAGAGTGTTGAGCTCCAGACTGTTCTGGCTGCACCAGGTCACCAGATGGTCGATCTCCCACCTGTAGGCGGACTCATCCCCACCAGAGATGAGCCCAATGAGGGTGGTGTTGTCTGCAAATTTCAGGAGCTTGACAGACTGGTGACTGGAGATGCAGCTGTTGGTGTACAGGGAGAAGAGAAGGGGGGAAAGAACGCAGCCTTGAGGGGAACTGGTGCTGATAGTCCTGGAGTCAGAGACATGTTTTCCCAGCTTCACGTGCTGCTTCCTGTCTGTCAGGAAGTCAGTGATCCACCTGCAGGTGGAGTCAGGCACGCTCAGCTGGGAGAGCTTGTCCTGCAGCAGGGCCGGGATGATGGTGTTAAAAGCAGAGCTTAAAAATGTCTGTGAACACCGGAGACAGCGGATCAGCACAGTGCTTCAGCTGCTTTGCAGGGTTTCTGCCTCCTGAAAAGACCGTTGACTTCCCTCTCTGTGATGGAGAGAGGAGGGGAGGGGGTGGAGCTGGCCAGCTCTGAGGAGGTGGATGAAGAAGTGGTGGACTGAGGCTGAAGCTGAGCGGAGGAGTCACGGGGGACGGTGTCCGATTGACTCTCAAAGCGGCAGTAGAACTGGTTCAGCTCATTTGCCAGGCGAGAATCGTTTATGTAGTAGGGGACTTTGGGTTTATAGTTTGTGATCTGTCTGAACCCCGTCCAGACAGAAGTGGCGTCATTTGCAGACAACTGGTTCTTTAGTCTCTCTGAGTACAGTCATTTAGCTTCTCGCACCTCCCTGCTAAACCTGTACTTTAACGCCCTGCACCTGGCCCTGTCACCACTCCTAAATTCCTCTTCCTTTTCCAACCTTAGCTGTCTGAGTTTAGCTGTGATCCAGGGTTTGTCATTGTTATAAGTCACTCTGGTCGATGTTGGAATGCAGCTGTCCTCACAGAAGCTGATGTAGGACGTCACAGCCTCTGTAAACTCATCCAGATTGTTGACTAAAGACTTCCCTTAAAACCGCTGCTATCCGTTCAAAACATAGTCAGACTTGCCAACAGCAAGATTGCTCAAAAAATTGCCCCGTGTATCATCAACTTTACTCTCATGGAAGAGCATGGAGAACAAGATGTAACTTAATCCAAAAAAATCAACTTGTCTAAACTGTAGTCACTATCTCATCCTCAACTGAATCACCAAGTGACTCATCATTCCACCCAGACTCAGCTGCTGAAGTCTAGAACTTCACTGAATACTTATAGAGCCCTGACGAAGTAACAAAAGATGTTTACCACCCCTGATAATCTAAAACTTTCTTCATTCCTGTTACAAAATTGATGATTATAAAAGGAATTAATTAGTTATGAGTTATCCCAAACTGCTGCTCCCCAAGTTCTAGCCCTCCCCCGTTAGCTAGCCCACAATATAAGCTATTCAAGACTTATCTGAGGAATACGTCTGTGGCTGTTGTGGCTGTTGCTTATGATGAAATTAATTAAAGCCTTAAACTGCTGAAGGGGAATACTGACTCAGAAAACTGCTGAGGGTCCAGGCTGGCTGGGATGTTGTTTTTTATGTGCTGGAGAACCCGTTTCTCAAGGCAAATCAACAGAATGGCAGTGAGAGCCACAGAGGAGTAGTCATTTAGTCTAGATACTGCAGACTTCACAGGGACGATGGTGGCTGTCTTCAATCAGGTGGGAACTCTCTTGTGACTGTGAAATGTCTTTTGGGTCAGTCACAACTCTGGTCAACCATGTGTCCAACCATAGCAGGCAGCTGTTTTCACTGAAAAAGTTCTAAACCCCAGTGCAGTATATTGTATACAACAGGCAAAGTAGAGGTGACCAAACAGGCAGACACTAAATTTTGAAATCTGTTTGATATCAGGGAGATATTCAGGTCTTGATTGTACAAATGGATGCATACAGCAGCTGTGAATGTCATCACAGCTCTCATTTCTGAGCTATAATTACCCAGGTTGGTGATTTTGGTGCAGGCTGCTGTACGTATCCAACCCACTGAATATCTCAATGACTGCAGGGAAGGATTCCGAAGGTAGCACCTCTGAGAGAGTTGGCATCTTTTTACAGGACAATTTGAGGACATGTAATTTTCCCAAAATAAAAATGAAAAAATATTGACAAAAAGATTCTAAGCTTTCATGAATAGATTATCTATGATTGATAATAAAATGATAACTGTAACAAATCTGGCTTGTCAAAACTGCACACTACTGTGTGATTAGTAGAATACATTTGAGTGAATGCTAGAGTCTGATTCCAGTCATTTGTACAAACATGCTGGGAGATAAGAGAGCCCGGCTGATTCTGCTGCTGTGGCTAAAATGTCAGTGATTATAGAGATACAGCATATCAAAGAAAACCTACATATAAATTGTTACTTACATATAAAAACCCACTGTGTATATCACACAGGGGAAACTGCAGGAAGATTTATCACCGTTATTGTTGCACCTTTTTGCATGAGACAAACTTTGACAAAATGTATGACAAATAGTTAAACCAGAGGATATTGCTCCATGTAGCTTCACCACATGCTCTCCAGTATTGCATCATTTTCTTGAAAAAGTACTGTTGTGTAATGAACTCATATTTATTGCCGTGAGGGTGTCCTGAAATCTTCAGTGTGTCTTTATACAAAGATGTATGACTTTGGCCTTAAATTCCCTCCAGTGTCTTTATCTCAGACTTGGTTTGCCAGACCACTGCATATGGCCTGTATTTCTGTTACACCTCTGCCACTGCTGTCTGGTGGGAAGAGAGAGGACTGCAGAAGATGATCCTGTATGTGCTTGCCTCTCAGCAGTATGTAGTATGACCTGACTTCCAATTACTTAACTATACCAACAGGAACATAATTGAGGTTCCCAGTGTCCCTGGAAACCCTGGAAAATCGAAGAATAGTTTTCCTGTTCCAAAAACACCTTTTTTATTTTAGTGTTTGAAATGATTCATTAAAATCATTTCTAACACTTTTCTCTGAGTCTGACCCAAAGTAAATAGCCATAATGGCTATTTCAGGCAGCAACTGCATAGGGATCTACACTGCCTGTTTGTAGTAGCAAATTACAAAACATTGGGTTGTGCTTCTGAATTTCGAGAAAAATACACTATAATTTTCATTTAATTATTTGACCACCTGGGAGAAACACATTCAAACAACCCATCTTCTTATCACGTGCTGATATCTATTGTGTTAGTCAGTCTAACTAGCAAATTGCCTATTTCCAGCAGACACAGAGCAAAATTAGCATTGATTGTGAATTATGCTAGCACAGGAGTGACACATTAGACCTATTTCTGCGTTTTTCCACTGATTATTTGATTTCTGAGCAGGTTTAATAACTAGCTGAAATAATGTCTCAACTGTCAAAATAAAGAACACAAAACCTCAGACTTCTTCTCAGTCAAAAATAAACCTCAAGAGGATCCACACTGATTTTGGTGTACTATAATCCCAACATGGAGAAAACATACTCTTTCCCATGTGCCGCATTTTACATAAAGCAAACAACATATCAATCCTTAACTACACATTCATGCTGGTTCATTAGAGACTGAAATACTAAGTGCTGAAGGCTTTAAATAAAAGGCGCCTCTTTTCCATTGTATTGTAATGGGGACAGAGGTTTCACAAGCCAAATTTCAAAACAGTAGACCAAACTGCAACTATTCTATTCTGTGAGTAGGTAATTATTGGAGGGGAGTCTTGTGATGGTATATTTTTCATTTGCAGAGCCAAACCAACACTGAATGTATCACACTAACAAGTATTGTGTGTATCACAGTCGGATATATCTTCTTCCTATGTGCCATAGAGCACCATTGTTGTCCAAAAACTATTAAAAACACATAAGTGAGCCACACTCAGGCATGATACTGTAGATACAAAATACATCAAAATGTGTTTTAAAATAATATACCAAACACCCTAATTTTAAGTGTATCAAAATAAACTACTGTATTTTTTGTATTTCAAAAATACTAAAAGTACTTGGTACTCCGTGGTACCATGAAATCACTTCACAAACCTGTTTGATCTATCCCTTCAACAGTAACCCAGCTGATTAAGTGGACAATGTTTGAGCAACAGCTTTTCTGTCCTTAATGAGTCATGCAATAAATCTGACAGGCATCCAGTTACCAGATAAAATATTCACATATCCCTGTGATCAACCAGATGAAGGTCAGTTTTGAGGTAACCAACTGTTTAATGTTTAACAGCCTGCTAATGACTCATAACTGTATCCTGATTTAGTTACTTGCTGTTTGGTAATGGAGGGCCTACTTTGAGCTACAACAAACACGAGGGGTGGATGGGTTGACAACCTGCTGTTTCATGGCGTTGCAGCACAACGTTGTTAATGACAATAAGGGACGGGTGTGTGCATTTAACAAGTTACACCATCTTGTGGCCTTATAAAGTGATGCTGTACAACAACTCTAACGTTTTGTGCAAACCGACCAAAACTTGGCCCATCCCTGGCCACACTGTTGCCCTGGGTGACATGTTCTTTCATTACCACACAGTGTAGTTTATTTTGGCTCAATCCTACGTACACCGTCACTGCCACTGGACCATACTGCTGCCCCAGATACTCACTACAGCACCACCTACATCAGAATGCTGTTTGTGGATTTCAGCTTATCATTCAACACAATCGGCCAGATTTCAAACAACGATCACACTTCATATCGGGAGGAAATTCATAAACTTGCAGAGTGGTGCTCTGAGAACACACTATTTCCTCCTGTTCGAGAAACGTTTGATATAAACAACAGGGAGCTGTCTTACTGTGCCTGTTTTAAAAATAAAACTATTTGTGAAGGCTGGTGTTTCCTTACCAAAACTAACAATATGTTAGTCAGCCTTCAATACTAACTTCCTGTTCTTTTTTTTCTGCTTCTTTTCTTCAGTGTTTCAATATGTTATCATATTAACAAACACTTTGAGCTACATTTCCATGGGGTTACCTTTGTGTCTTTATTATGTACTCAAACACAATAGGTTTGAGACTAAAACTATTAACACTGTGTGACGCCCTGTGGGGTCGTGAGTGGGTGTGGTCTCTCTCTCTCTCCCTTGTAGATCAAGAGCTCGTTATGGTAACTGGAAGCCCCTGGGCCCAGTGTCTTTTGAGGCTAGACTATTTGTAACCCTGTCTTTTCATTCTGCAGGAGGCTGCTGTGGAGGCCAGGTCAGGCCTCCCTGCAGGCCGGCTCCCTGGTTTCCCCTTTAGTTTGGTTTTCTTTGGTTGGACTATTGCTTTGTGGTATTTATCTTGTTTTTGCATACTACAATGCCTTCACACATACATTCATGCAACCATCATCCTGCACAGACACTACTGAAACCACAGACTACATACCTGATACTTTAATGTTAGTTTGAAATACCTCTTAATTTGGTGAACTTTGGTTTAAATAAACAAATTTTGTTCAACTTTACCATGGTGTGTCTCCCTTTTGTTGTGGCCTTTTGAGCCAGGTCATAACAACTGCAATCAAAAATGTTTATTGAAAGTAAAATATATCTGTGATAAAAAATGTATTGGTGTGAATCAAAAGTAGTAAAGGATAGAGGGAGTTTTGAATTCCACAGAGAAGACAGAGTGGGTATGTTTACACATAACTCCCATCTTAGTAATAGCATGAATATTATGTTTGAACTGGTGCATGATTGCTTTTGTTTAACAATCTGTGATATTGTAATGCGTTGAAAACAAGTACATCTTATGACACTGAGCTAGTGACTCAGTCATAATAGATCTACTAGTTAGCTACTTGCACTGTTTGTGTTCCGCAATCTAACGTTAGTTATATTGTGATGTGCTGTCCTATTTTATCAGCCTGTAGCCAGATTAGTTAACAACCTGAACCCTATTTTTCCCATGTGTCTATGTGACAAATTGGGACAACATTTTTTTAACCTGAGTATTGAGCGAGTGCGCTACACTCGGCAGCAGCGAAACAAAGCTGTGCCCGTCCACCAAAAAGTGCTTGTTTTTGCCACTGACAAGCCCAGATTATTTTTATAAGATTCTGACAAGATTGTGGAAAGCATCCCTAGAGAGATAGACCTTTTTTTAAAGCATATGATACTTTAGCCAGAAACAGCCACTATCTCTCTTTTCAAGGCCACCAGTCTCCTTTGATAAAAACAGTGTTGGGAGACTTTTGAAACATTTAGCAACATTTTACAATTACTAGCAGTCGGAGTGTCCACAATGGAAACTTTGGACTTCTTGGACTGTGCCATACACATTGAAGAGAACGGCAGCCTCCACATTACAGTACAAACTAGGAGTTATCAGAACCCTACACCACAGAGCATAACATACCAACAAGAGCCCAAGCCCAAGGGAAAGAGTATAAACACCTGAAGGAGGCACTAACAGCTTGTGGATGCCCAAACTGGACCTTTGTGAAAACAGCCACAAAATCCAAGAAGAACACATTTAAATCCAGCAACACGCTAAGACAGATTCTGGTACACCCGAAAGACCACACACTCAAAGACTAGAGAATCAATCAAGTGTATGCTGTCCAGTGCAGTGAGGAATGCACAGACCTGTATATCAGGGAAACTAAACAACTACACACACATATGGCCAGGGTTGGGAGGATTACTTTAAAAATGTAATCCAGTACAATTACTTGTTTAAAAATGTACTCAGTTATGTAATCCAAGTACCACAAAATAAAAGTAATCTTAGCTGATTACTTTTAGTTACTTCTGGATTACTTCAATGCCAAATAGGCAAAGACAAGAGAAGTATCAATGATGTGTTTTCTGCTCAGTGTATTTTTAGAGAAACATACAATACTAACAAAATCTTCCATTCTCATGAAATCAGAATCCATATTTAAATATTTTTATATGATTTGCTTTGCACTATGTCACCACGATGGCAGCATCTCGCCCATCAATGACAAAAAATGTGTTATGTAGGTATTGTTTGTTATTTGGAAAACCATTTTAAAATGTTGATGACTCATTCTACACTTGTATTATTTAGCGTCCAATGAAAAGATTCTCAATGTGACACTGCTCAAGCATAGAGGTTCTGGGGCCGGGCCCCACTGATTACTGTACAAAAACTCCACTGTTTTCACTGATTTTGGTCAAACTGGATCATATTTGATCGAGAAATATGAAAATATGGAGAAAATATATTCTCTGTGATGTTCCCTGGCTGCTCTGCCTCAACTCTGTGATTCACAGAGTTTCCTGATGGACAGATAGCTTTACTTGTTGCTGAAGGTAGAACACTGCCTCATAGACCATCAGGGAATCCAGTACCGGGATGATTTACACAGAGCTTCTTGATGAATAGCTTTACTTTTTGCTAAACCACTAACTGCATCTGTTGCTAGTTAGCAAGTGACTAACCCCCGGGGTGTCAAGAGCCAAACCTGGCAAGAAAACCACCTTCGTACTTTATTCCCAGTGGTCAAACTGGCCTCGGTCGGTCTCGGAGGATGTGCCCAGGACACTGAAGAAACAATCTCATCTGGCCTCATGTGACAATGCCAATGATGGTTGTTCACACTGGGCCTCAGGAGACTCTAATGACCTCAACAACTCTCATTGCAACAGCTAGCAGCACTAATGAACCAGCAGTATCCATCACCATGATCCCCACAAAAGGGTTAAACAGCTGGTACTCAGTGTCAGTCAATTAAAACACAAGAAGCCTTTTGGATGAGAGGCAAAACGTCTTCAAGTATCTTCAATCAAGTGATCGCAATTCTCCCATATTTCTCCTGATTTACACATCTTTCTTTTTTTTTTTAAGACTAAAAGTCCAATGTTTCCACCAAGACAACAATACAGCTGCACCAAATGTTGTTTTTCTCATTAGATGTGTTTCAGTATAGGTCCTGCTCACAAAATTCAGTTCAACGCAAAAAACCTTTAGATTTGCAAAAAAAGTTACATTAATACATTTTAATCACAACTTTATTTTACTTGCAATAAAAACTTTTTGATTGAATTGTCATTAGTTTTGTTCTCAAATCTGTTTTTTTTTTTTTTTTTTACAGTGTAATAAAGACACACGTGTAACCCAATACATTTGCTGTGAATGTTGCCATACAAATAAACTTGAACATTATCACAAAAGATTGTGTGTGAAGTGGATCTGTTCCAAGTAAATCAACATGGGAGAGTTTGCCAACACTTTCCCAGTTTCTGTTCCTTTAACAAATTGTACCACACCCCCCAAAATGCAAAGTAGTCTGTGAGAAACCTTGTTAAAGTGGCTGCAATCCTATGCCAGCTTGTCCCTGCTTGCCATGAATGAAACTATCCCAGGACACAAGTTATACAGCTTTTGTTATTATGTTAAAGTACCAAATCTGGGAGCAGACACCCAGACGTAGGTGGAGATAACCTTGAATACAACCCTCTTTGCTGTGTCATGATTACCTTGCACCAAAGAAGCACAACACCTCACCCTAGTGAACCATTAATGGTTTTGGAGGGGAGGCAGAACTCCAGGTATAAATAAAAGGCTTGACAGGAACAGAGGCAGAGAGGGAGGGGCTACAGATCACACGAGGAACACAGGATGAGACAGCAATACAGACGACAGTAACGGAGAAAGAGGAACAAGGGGAAAAAAGTTTGGTGAAGTAAGAGATGTGATGAGTCGGTCAAAGGGGCTGTAGTGTACAGTGAGAGATTAGTGACAAGAAGTTAGAGAGTGTTTGTGAATAGGTCTTTTGTCCCTTGAATTTAGTTTTACTGCCAGTTTTGTAACATTTTCCTGCACCAGTCACTAAGGCTGATTCGGTCCAGGCTAGACCAGAGGGACAGATTCCAGCTGACTTCTACTTTAAATCCTATCCAAAAAAGACAAGAGACCGTGAGTAAGTGTTAGGCAGTGTTTAAAAAATGACCAAAAGGTCAGCATCTACTCAAAAAGATGGAGCAGTCGCGGTGAATGGACACAAAGTTTGCCAAAATGGGACTCAGTCAGATCCCAGTGAGAAACCGCAGGACAAGGATGACAGAAAGGTGGAACTAGGAAAGAAGGTGACCCTGCTCCGAGGGGTCTCCATCATCATCGGCACCATCATCGGAGCCGGGATCTTCATTTCTCCAAAGGGCATCCTGAAGCACTCCGGCAGTGTAGGAATGTCACTGATAGTGTGGATCGCCTGCGGTGTGCTGTCACTCTTCGGTGAGTTGGTTTCCAGGTTAATAATAATAACAAGTTCAGCTTGTTCAGCAGTTTGTGCCATTTATGAACAAATAAAGATGTTAAACTTGGTCTGTATGAGAAACATGTGCAAATAATTTCTTTTTGAAATTTCTCTCAAAAAGTGCCTTTCTATTGCTAGAAGCAAAATTTATGGTTAGTTTAAATTGTGTGTAAAAAATACTCTTCCTATTAAAAATATCTACTGAAGATATTAGTGCAACCTAAGAATAAAAAGCGTTTTTACTAAAACCAAATGTATGTGTACTGCACGTATTGTTGTGCACATCTATGTATTGTAGCATATATTGTTGCAGTCTCCTTAAATCCTTCAGTTTTTCCACTGTAATGGAAGGTCCAAGCACATTATCTTTGAATTCCCTTCTTTAAACCCTTGGTGTTTAAGTGCTTTTATTACTAAAAACAAGCTTATGCTTGATTTATATATACAATGTATGCTCAAAAAATAATCTTCTAACAAGTTTAAGCTTTTTTTGGGTGTACAAATATTTCCTTTTTATTAGATTTGTATTTAGTGAGATTAGATTCTCAGCTTTAGCATCAAGTCAGTATAGTTACACATCTTCATTGTGCCTTTAATGCTTGGACCGCTAACATTCTAGCACCCCCTACAGGCGCTGTAACGGTCTGCCAGACTGTCATATGCAGGATGCAATTTACTGGCAGGGATGGTGGGAATTGGCCTCTTTGTGGTTTATATACAGTATCCCGGCCTCTACTGAGGTATTTTAATTCATGGCTTCATAGTGATTTATGCTGCTTCATTGACAGACTATAGAAAATATCCACATAAAAATATATTTTGTGTGGTGCAACACGCAGTGAATGACACCTCCACAGGAAAACAGATCCGTCATCAAAGCGGACCGTTTTCTTATTCTGACAACTAGGCATATACTGTGGCTATGTTTATGATGACAGCACGTTGTGCTATTGCATGTAGTGATTGTTTCAGTTTTTTTATACAGAAATAATGGAGGAAACACATGTGTTTTACAATAATTGTTCTACCTGGAGATGACATGCGAGCTCTCAGAGACCAGTGTGTCTCGTGAGCTGGACCAGACAGCAGCCGGCAGCACTTGGGCATCTGGTGGTCGCACTGCTGAGATTAGGCTACATTATAATTCCTAATTCCTTATTTGCGAGAGAGATTTCAGACGTTGCTTACGGGTTATAGCCAGTAGCCTACTATTTACAACATCAAGATCTAGTTTGTATTCACAAAATAGTTTGTCAGGTGGCTGCTCCTGTTACCCAGGAGACTGGTGTAAGTTTCCCGTGTGAAACGAAAAGTCAACATTGATTCTTTTTAGTTTTGTTATGTAAGTTAAGTTATTTTAACCCAAAACATGATCTTTTACCAAACCTGATCAAGAAGTTTTGGTGCCTTAACATGAACAAATTGTGACATTTCACAGCATTAACCACATGCTGTTTCGAGAATTAGGTTTGAAAATTGGTAAAACTGTTTCTGGATCTTTTTTTATTAGATTTTCAAACTTTCATAGATTACAAGTTTTCAGTTTAGAGATATGGCATGATATTCATTCCAAAGAAAAAGGCGAAAGATTCCAATTGTGCAAGGTAAATGTGAACCACATTATGTGAAAAGCCCACACTTTCAGACTTCCATACATTTGCTATAAGGAGAGAAATATCCAGCCATGGTGCTCATGCTTCCTAAAATGAGAGTTTAAGAAAGTATTGCTATGTTTTCTAAATAATAATAATAATTATTATGATTGTTATCATCAACAAACAGCCAAAAAGACTGTTATTGCGTGTCTTGAAGTAAAATGTGAGTGGTACACTAAATAAATACTCAAGTCTCTCTCACTGTGAAGTAGGAAGACTCAGTTGTATGATTTTGTTAAGTGGCAGGTTATTTTTCATGCACAATTATGTTCAAGTTTAAAATTCAATCAAGCAGCTTCATCAGTGGGGTATAGTGAGGGAAGAGGGAAGTATCCAGAATATAAAGACACCAGGTGTCTTCCGATGTACATACAAAAACCACATGTACGCCTTTACCCACGCATAACTGGTATTTAAGATGTGCATACCTGCATACTTCAGACCAGGGGTAAACGTGGTTTTTCACAGAAAGCTGCGGGTTAAGCACATTCATAAACTTTATTTAAAAATATATGAGTGATGAATCCTGAATTTTGAAGCACTTTGTAAACGCTGTTTCAATATGAGCTCTAGAAATTAATCATTGATTATACTTCTGACATTTAATAATGATGACATATCACAGCTGATGATTGTTTACAGCAGACAAAGTCCAGGGACCCCCGGGGTCCTTGAGGGGTTTCCAGGGGATCCCCAGCAAAAAGCGGAATACTTTATTTTCATTATAATTCTATCCATAAGTAGTACATTAACAGAATGTCTGACTATTTTCGTCATGGGTTTCATACGCTTTCTCTAATAAAACATCTAAAAGCAAAAATCCTATCAGATGGGGGACCCTGGGACAAAATTTTATCAAATGGTAGTCTAGTTTGTGTTAGGTTAGGGGTCCCTGATGTGAAAAAGTTTGAGAACCACTGGTTTACAGGCAGGCTTGTGCATGTGTGGTCAGTTTGATTGAGATTTATAAAACAGAATCAGGCATACTTGCCGCTTAATAAATCTGATGAGAAGAAGAAGAATACATATTTCTGTCTATCTACACAGAGTTTTATGCATCCTGTCTCAGGAGGATTAAGTAGGTCAACCATGCAATCCACAGTAACTGCTCAAACAAAAGCTAAACATACATCCAAATACCCAATACCTCCTGCAAATGATGTTTATATACAACTAATTTGCAACAGAATATACATGTAATACTACCCAGATTGCATTTTCTATTAACATAATAAGGAAAAGTTCAATAACATGTCTGGCAAGTTGCAAAAATCTTGATAATGAACATATCAGTAAAATCATTACTGACCTGTCATTTGTGTTCTGAAAAAATAAACAGTCTCGCAATACAATATCTTCTGACTAGAGCATTATTATATTTTTATGGTAATGTTGAGAATCCTGCAGCACTTGGTTAAGGTTAGGGAAAGATCATGGTCTGGTTTAATAGAGAAAAGGTCAGCAGTGTCTTTTAGTATGAAACAAGCACATTTGTTAACATTTAACCCAAACCTGGACCTCCTCCCTGTGACTCCTGTGTGGGACATAAATGTAGCGCTTACAATAATAAAAAAATAAACTTTGTCATCACAACATAATTGGGAAAACATTTTAGTAATATGATGAATGTCATTTCTAGGAGACAGTGTTGAAATACCGGTGCTGCAGGAGGCAGGCAGCACGTCCAGTTTTTCCACTGTAATGAAAGGTCCAAGCACATTATCCTTGAATTCCCTTCTTTAAACCCTTCCCTGCTTCCCTTCATTCCTATTCCCTAAACTTCTAATTAAAATTCGCCCGCCTAAATCTTTCTTTCTTAAAGTTATGGGTTGAGACCCTGAAAGGCTCTCACAGTAATATATTTGGATATATCATGGGGCCCAGGGAGGGACTGTACATTTCCATAGATGTTTAACAGCCCTGGGAGTGTTCTACCTTCTTGTTTCAGAGTCAGAGCTAATCTGTCACTTCTGTCACTGCAGGAGCCCTGTCCTATGCTGAGCTGGGGACTTGTATTAAGAAGTCTGGTGGACATTACACGTATATAATGGAAGCCTTCGGACCTCAAATGGCTTTCATAAGGCTATGGGTTGATCTCATTGCTATAAGGTAATGTCCGCCGCCTTAACACAAGTTCAATTAAACTTAAAGCTGCATTAATTATTAGTCTACTATAATGTGTCAAATAACTGTCTCATGTAAAAATCGTCCCTAGTAGAGAATTATCACCCAATTCTTCTGTGCTCCTCAGTTCTATGGGGCGTTTTAGTATGTTTCAATTAATTTTTTGGTTTTACAGGCCTAAAACTTTACTGCAGTAGGCAGCAAAAAAGCTCTGATAAAACCAGTTGGTAGGGACAAAAGAGATGAAAGGAGAGTGAATATTGGACTACCATTCATCAGATGGACACAAACTGACTTCAAATGAATGATTATGTTGCTCCATGTCTATTGGATGCTTTAATAGGCAACTGTTTTAAACTCTGACCGTAACGTTTGTCACGAATACAGTGCAGCTTTGGTAAACTGACACGACTCACAGAATTTGTGCCATTTACTAAACTGACCACCTTGACAGTACTGACCTGAACCACAAAAGAAGCATGGTGTGTTAGCTTACTGTCCAGTTGGTGACTGAGTAGCCACTATGGTACCACACTTCCAACGCTACCTATTTCACACGGACATGCAAATTAATGACAAAATGTCCACAGAAACTTGAACCTAATTCATTTCTAAATCTGTTCTAAACACACAGTTTCTCTAAGCAATAGCTTAATAAACTACTACATTGCTGTAAATAGGGCAAGTAGTTATTTATTGGAAATTGTTTTGAGAGAGATTATTGATACAGCTTTTGTCCTCCACAAAAGGAGCCCACAACACCAGGCAAATAAAGGCCCTATCTGGCTGTGACCTTGTGAAGTGGGATAGTGAGTTTAATTTAGACCAGTGAGGTGAGAAAATTGTCCGTGTGCCGCTGTCTGTGTACATAGCCAAGGCAAAGCAGTATAAACAGTCCAGTGGCTATCCTAAGCTGCCCAATTTTAATGGTGGCCTCAGGCTAGCAGGACTGAATGGAAACCATGGGAAATGAACAGAGACAGAGAGGCAGAGAATGAAAACAAGAATGAGGGAGACAAAGAGAGATTTCCCCGGCTGCAGCAGCTCAGTGGCTGTTGTGGGAAATGAAGAGGGAAATACTGATGAGCCATAAGATGAGCCTGTGGGAACGGCCAACCTTATTTGATTCTTATTGAAGCCAAGCCTACACACAGCACACAGTCCAACACATGAGGATGAGATTATGGGAACAGTTTGTCTAGGATGATCAGATATTACTATCACACACGCACGCACACACACTGCTGAGCAACTAGATAATACCTGCTACAACCGAAGTTACACGGAGATACATTAGAGCTGAAATGGCCAATCAGAGTGGGGCTATGTTAGGCGGAAGACTACAGGGGTGGCCAGGTTGAAAACTGGGTTTGAAAAATATTGAAGATTTATGAATATGCAAAGATGGTTTGAAAAGGTAGTGGAGAAATATTCTAAATACATTATTACTTATGACTGCAGCACTTTACATTACAGCTTGGTAAAAACACGGTAACAGTGGGGTAATTGTTTCATAATAAAGAGGTAATAAGTAATACATGTAATTTGTGAAGATTTTAGTAACATAACGAGTAACTTCACTTACTTTTATCACCCAGTAATAAGTAAAGTAATATTATTACTTATTTAATGAGTAATAGGTAACTAGTAACCTTTTCTGAGTAACTTGCCCAACAGTGGTGACGATACTTCTCGTCATGGGAAAAGCCGTCTCACCAGACTCACGCAATTGTGACTTTTACACTGTCCTGCCACACATCAATCTTGTCACACAGTGAAAAACAAATGTATAACTGATAACATCGACTCGTCTCACAAATCACCTCCATCCAGCTGATGCGACACCGATGTACGCCGTCAAGAGTAATAACAAATAAAGATAGTAACCCCCCTCTCACGCTGTGAGTCGCAGCCAGTTTGTGATCGAGTGGTAACAGAGACTGTAGAGTTTTACAATATAAACATCTTAAAACTGAGGTGCAAACCTGCTCTTTTGGGGACTGTGAGCTGCATTTTTTTTCCGGAGGTGCTGAAGTTAACGTGTGGATTTGTGGTGAGATTTCTGCCTGATCAGAAGTCTCTTCAGTTAGTTTCGGTTTCCACTTCCTTGTCTCATCCATTACAGTCCCTAAGGGGGTTCTGAGACGGTCTGAAGGGGATACAACCATATCAGCAGAGCAATAATGTAATGCACAGCGGGCAGGTAGACTTTGAAAAATATTATGAGTTCTCATTAAAGGATGATGTTATTCTCATAATATTCAGACTTTTTTCTGGACATGTCAGAGAACACAGATATGTGGGAGAGCTTCTGAATGTGCAGAAAGTTTTGAAAATGAGCAGAAAACCTGCTGAAAAACAGGAGCTATTAAAGTCCAGGAGTTTATAATGACTTAAAATGAATCCATTTATCACTGAGGTGAAAAGGTGCCACATGCACATTTAAAAAGGTTACTTCCCCAAACAAAGACACCAAGAGGAGGGAAGACTAAATCATATTTTTAGATTTTGAATTGTCACCTGCCACCCTTCTGTGTTTCCCTTTACATAAATCCAAACGTATGCACCATATATTGATGCAGAAAAGGCAGAAATTGATGCAAATTAAGTCTTTAATGCCCACTGAAGACTTCTTAAAAATAGTGTTAAAATCTCGTCTTGTCTCGATCTCATGAACCCATTGATGTGTCTCATCACACCCCTAATAATTACCATATTATAATGCTGTAATTCATTCTCCCCTGTGTTCCAAACATTCCCTTTGTTTCAAGGTATTTCTCTCCAAATTATATTTAATGCTGTGACTTGTTACTTTAAAACACCTGAGGTAGTTTCTGTGTAATGACCATGAATCAGGGCTGCAAAATGCTGAACTACCTGTTTCTATGACCTTCAATCAGGACTAAACTACCTGTTTCTATTTCATGGTAACATTCTCTACTTCCACAATGTAGTGTGACATATGTTTTACAAACTGCATGTCTGTTTACTTCCTGTCAGCTCTACAGTAATGTTACCATTAACACTGTAGCCTACATATTGCTAATAGTATTTACCGTTTCTTTTTGTATTTAGTATTTGTGATCATTTTGATAATCACCACTGTGTCTTAGATGTTAGCGACACTAGCTAGTCACTCAGTGTAGCACCAAAGTTGGCCTGATTTTCATAGCTTAGCTAGCTAATGTTAGGTCGCCATGGCTGTTTTTTTACAATTGGTGCTTGGAAGAGCTGCGTGTGAAAAAGAGCCCTGATTCAGGGTTATTTCACAGAAATTAACATAGGAGTTTCCACATTCATATTTATTCAGCTGGGCTATAAAAATAGTTTGACTTTTTAAAATAAGTTGATTGTTGCATGTCTATATCTATATTGTAAAAAAACAAAATGTAAATGCTGAATTACAAAGTTTACAATATTATGATTGCTCTAAAAAGATTGTATTAAATCAGTAAGCCTATACTTTATATTTATACTGTGTACAGTAAAGCTGCATTCATCAATTTTTGGCCACTAGCGGGGGCTATAAAACTGCATGTCATGCTGACAGACACTCTGACACACTGCTACCATGTTAGCAAAATATTTTCCATTTACAAATCCAGATGCCAGTTTTATCATTTGTTTGGAGTGGTGTGAGTCCACCCACCTGATGAATGTAATTCCAATATTCACTCTGCTTTCACTGACATGTAGTCATTACTTTTAGTGTGAAAATAAAATGATTGACTTGTATTGACATGTTGAGTCTACCTTTTCATGTATGTGTGTGTCCCCAGGCCTGCAGCGATGGCAGTCATCTCTCTGGCCTTTGGTCAGTACATTCTGGAACCTCTGTTCATGCCTTGTGTTATCCCCCCTATGGCTGTCAAACTGGCTACCGCCATCGGCATAAGTATGTATACCTAGACTACCTTTAAATGAAAAATTGGTGTAATAATCGATGTGACGATATATCAGGATATTATCTTTCTGACCTGTTGTAACCTGGAATGTAAATGACAGGAGATGTACGATTGCATGAAAACAGGAATCAAACTGTACAGTTATAGACAGGAGGGTGAGGAAGGAGAGCCTTATGTCAGCTATGACAAAATGAAAAATAATATGTAAAAATTCCTGCTTATCTTAGCAAACCTCTCCATTAAATATAAACACAGACCACAACATGAACAGACAGTACAGCAACTCCGCAAAGATGTGTAATACTGCAGTACTACAGTGATTCCCTCGAAGCAAAACTGAAATCCTCCCATAGGAACATACACAATGTCCAGCATAATAAAGCCACTTTCATGAGTAATTTAGGTTTTAATTGGGTTAATAATGGTGCAGTATGTGTCAGTGTAACATGGTGCAGAGAGCTAGTTATGTGCACATTCTGTCCTATATTTAGGCCAGGTGCAAGATAACCACCTCAATGAAAGAACATATGGAGAGTTAAAGCTCCTAAAACGTTATGGGGCTGAAAAAGGGGCAATGATCCAACCTTACCAGAACTTCATCAGGCAACGGGTAATTTATACAAACGCAAACTGATCATCCAGCTGACGACTTGGTCGTATTATTACTTGGCGTAATATAAAAAAATACAACAATATGACCCCGCAGACACATTATCAAAAGTAGCTGCAAAATAGTTACAGAAATCGCGAAATTCATACATGTAAATTACTTGAATGTATAAAGATATTTTAAAAAGAGATTATAATCCGACTCCTCTTAAATTGAGCAGTCCAGTAGAAATTTTGCACAGACCGGAGACCCACAGCACTGACACATTGTCCAGACCACTTCAGCAGTGGTTTTCTGTCATCCATCTTATGCATGTCTGAGAAGCAGATGTGCTTCTATTTGATCAGTCCAGTTCTCTAAACAATGTAACTTTACGCACATAACTGCGACTTAAAGTGTGTTTTATTTTAAACACTAATGAGAGTGCACAGCAGTACTGCTGATCAGGTCCAGTGCAGACAGTGGAAGACTAAAGCTGCTGCTGTGATGCCTTTGCTAGGTGGCCAGTGTAGACAAGCTGTTAAACATGTGGTTTAGTCGGGTCTGCAGGATTTTGATGTTTATATTTGCTTAAACAGTTCAACTGCTCAACCCTATCACTAGACAAAAATAATCAATTCAACATTACATTCAATTTTGTTAATATTTTTGTATTAAATTTGTTTTTCTACAATGTTTGGTAGAGATTATGGAAAGACCATGGTTATGGCACATAGGTTAAGTTAAAGGTTAATTCAGGCAATTAAAACACTTGGTTAAATTTAGGCAAAGATCACGGTTACAGATTTGAAAAAAGCGATCATTAACAGTCAAATTATGATGGAACACAATCTTCGGTCTACACATTTAAGTCAGACATGTCCGTCCACCATCCCGACCTCCAAGTCTTAAAACTGTGTTTTTCTCTATGAAGGATACTTTTTCTTCTGCACTGGCACTGAATGTTGTCACTGGATATAAATTGTGTGCTGCAAAATTGTTCAGTAGGAACCTAATTCCAAGTGGCCGAATGTAACTAAGTACGTGCTTTACTCAAATATTTCCATTTTATGTAACATAGTCAAATATTCAATTAAGATATTAAGTAAGATTCCACTTGCACAGAAATCAACCACTTGTTGAGAATGTAATGAGATGATACGGCCAACTATGTTTGGAAACGCAACGAACAACACGCATGGATTTTCAGTATAGTATCTTATGTTTTTACATGGCTCTCTGTCTGTGCCTGTAGCTTCTGTCATGTACCTGAACAGTATGAGTGTGACGTGGACAGCCAGGATTCAAATCTTCCTCACCTTCAGCAAGCTGCTGGCCATCGCCATCATCATAGTGCCTGGAATGTACCAGCTCTTTAAAGGTAAGACACCTTCATCATCATCATCATCATCATCACCGCCTCTAATGGCAGGAATCCACGTTACGGCTGCACCACGGTTATTGATTTCTTCACAGCTCTCTGTGACCCCGTTTCATTCCCTCAACTTCAGGCTACATATCCCACAAAGAGCATTTCAGAATCAGAGTGTTTTACCTCCATGATTTTGCTGACATGGTTAGATTTTGTTGATTTGGTAATCAATCTGTGCATTTTGTGCTTTTACTATGATTAAGTAGGCTTCGTAGTTAAACGGTTTCTTTCTGTGTCTGTTTTAACCGTATTTGTTGTTTTACGATCAGGAGTCTCCACAGGGTGTTTTATTTTGAAAATTGACCGGATTCTCTATGCTGTTCGGTGTCTGACTTCCTGCCTGGTTCGATCTGCTCTGTGCTGCTTGACGCGGCTTCCGTCAAAAATAGACCTGCTACCTATTGTCTGCGGAGCGGAGAGCCGCTTCAGCCGCGTCTGGTGGACTCACGAGGATTGGCTAGAATGGCCGGGATAAGCTCTGGCAACCGTAGTGCAGCTGTAACGCACCATAGCCCGAGTCAGTTGATTTTAGGGGTAATGGCCTCTATTAGTACTATAGAGGCCCAACCACCCCCAAGAGTCCTTAGGACATTTAGTGTTTCAGGAACATTCTTAGACTTCACACAGAGCGCTCAGCTGCAACACATTAGCATGGCTTACCATGTCTCACACAACAACATGCACTGTAAATATAACCTTAAAGCCTTGCAGGCCGTGATACACAGCTGCTCACAGCAAGCAACAACTCAGGCATTTCCCATGTGACAGTTTGACTCTTTTAAAAAAAAAATTCTTATAATTAAACAAGGAATAGCCCAACACACAGAAAAGTCCATAAACACATTAATATTGAACCAGGAAACCAAGATGACCAGACACAAAAGCAGTTGGAAAAAAGGAGAATCACAGTGGTTTCATTGTTACAACAAAAGTGAATGGGCAAGGAGGGACTCCAGAGGATTGAATTTCCGTAAGCAGGCAGGCAGGGAACATGAGCACGGCAGGCAAGTGAAAACAGGACAAAACCAAACGAGGCAGATCAGAAGAGCTCCCCAGAATCAAGGATCAAAAAATCTAAGGCACAAGAAAAACACAGGATGTCAGAAAGACACAGGAATCAAACATTACAAAATACTTGTGTTAGCACTGTGCACCACAGAAAGTGAACGGACAATCTGGCAAGGGTTTGCAAGGGTTGATTGTGGAATTGGCTTCACGTGACCTTCACTGATGCACGCAGAGAGGTGCATCGCCCACGCAGACACAAACAGAAGACTGACAGCTGACAGACAGAAACACTGGGAGAGGAAAACATAAGAAACACTAGGAACAGGATTGGTGGCATGGCCAGATCATAACACGTAGGGCAAATTCAAACAACCAGTCATCAGTAGCCATATCATGTGGTGTGGACCATAACTGGGCTTATGATAGGGATCTTTTTTCAGGTCAGTAGGTAAATAACCAAACCTCCAGAAACAACTCCTCTTCTTTTGTGCAAGACACACTTTTGAGCAATTAAAAGGAACTTGTAGTGTGATGCAGGGAGATGCAATCTTAGCGGGGGAGGCCCAAGAGGAAAACACCAGGTTCTATTTTAATATCCCACTAATTACCTTAGAAATACATGCCCAAAATCTGGAGGGTAGTTTACACTCCCAGAAGCAATGGAAACATGTCCCTCTATTTTAGGCTATAGGAGACAGCAAGCACCTCACATTCCTTCCCAGATATTTAGTTATATCATGCCAGACTCTGATACTGTATATAACAATAGTGTGCTTTATTTCTTAATCCTTTATTTACATTAAAAGTGACCAGACTCCATAGGGAGTGCGGAAAACAAACTCAGGAATCAATACAAGTATCCCTGCAGGGGATATTAATGAGACTGATGCGACCAATCAAGGACAATGGTCACTCTAGATCTTTAACTTGTGCAAAATCTAGGTCAAAATTAGGTGTTCACAGATCCCTCATGTTGCAGGTTTGACTTGAAACACTGGCACCAGAATCCTGGAGCACTGAGAAGACCACATTAACACTACAAAAACACTAGAGTTTCACTAGAAAGAGTTTTGGCCTTGAACTACTACACCACTGTCGATCACATGTCGTCTGGTGTGGACAAGAGCCAGGTGCCGGGAACTTAGACCACACCCACAACTCAAACACACTCTGTCACACTGTCACAAGGAAGGAGGGAACAGATAAAAAAACACAGGAGAACACAGAACGCAGCTGGAGAATCTTGTAGCCAGATATGGTACTATACTCACTAAAACTGTTAGGATAGTAGGAGTTGATAACTTAGGGGACCAGAACAGAAAAATAATGTTTGTGTACAAGCCGATTTTATGCACCACATTCCCCATGATTATTCCTATTACACCGATATGTAGCCAAATATTTCCAGCTAATGCAGGGCTCTATGCTAAGCTTTTTCCCAAGGAGCACAACACACAAAGAAATTTAGGAGCACAGCAAAAAATTTAACAGAGTTTAACAAACTATTTATTATTTACATATTTATACTACATGTGTGCTCCTTCTCTTATATGGTGTGAAACCATTAGAGGACTATGGAAGTGAAGACCCTTGTATCTGGACACTCAGCATCGGCCTTAATAATTTGTTTTGAAAATATGACATTGTAAACAGCTTTTAAAACACTGATCACTCATCACAAAAAACTTTACTGGGATTGGTGCTTGTGTAGTTTTTGAACCAGGGATGGATTCACAAATACAAACTATTACTACATTAGTCACTTAATTTGTTAATGCTACTATCTCATCAACAATCAGAACCATTCAATTTTATTTATATAGCGCCAAATCACAACAACAGTTATCTCAGAGCGCTTTTCATAAAAGAGCAGGTCTAGACCGTACTCTGTGATGTATTTACAGAAGCCCAACAGTTCCCACCAAGAGCAGCACTAGGAGACAGAGGCAAGGAAAAACTTCCTTTAAGAGGCAGAAACCTCGAGCAGAACCATGGCTCAGGGTGGGCGGCCATCTGCCTCGACCGGTTGGGGTGAAGGAGAGAGAGAGAGAGAGAGAGAGAGAGAGAGAGAGAGAGAGAGAGAAGGAGAGAGAGAGAGAGCAGGAGAGAGAGAGAGAGAGAGAGCAGGAGAGAGAGAGAGAGAGAGAGAGAGAGAGAGAGAGAGGAGGGAGGCAGCCTACACAATATACCCACAGAGGTACAGACAGTAAAGGTGATGTTGCTATAGACTAAATGAAAAATGGTACAGATATTTATAGTAGTGTTAATGATAACAATCGTAATGTTAATGATTATAATTACAATAATTTACAATAGGACTAGTAACAATAGTCGTTGCAGCAGAGGGTGTCGAGCAGGAACACGGGGGCAGCAGGTGACCCGCAGCCACAGATCCAGACTCCACAGCTCCAGAGCCAGAAACACCTGCAGGAAGTGATAGGAGGAGAGAGGAGAGGGACGAGAAAGCACAAGACTACCAGAAAGGGGAGAAGTTGTGTTAGTAACATGCAAATAATGGGATGAGGTTGCATACAGAGGGAGAGAAAGTAGAGGAGAGAAGAGCTCAGTGCATCATGGGAAATCCCCATGTGATTGGTCAGTTGCCGAAAAGTGAAATTGACGAGAACATCCATTTTATGATAAGTTGAACATGTTTAAACAAAAGGCACCTGATATAGCTTATAGCCAGCTAGCTAAACCCACAACCTCCTTATCTTCTCCCTAATGTCTTCTCTCTGTCTTTGTTTTGAAATGACCATAGACTGTATATAAAAAGGAAACGACTTGCTTAAGCGGCCACCGAGGGACCCGCCCACCGTGAACTCTCCTGGTGGTCCGGTGACTAGCTGGCTTTATTCCTGCCAGAGTTTCAACAACTCTCATATGATTGACACCGGTTTTGCGTCGCGTCAGGGTTTTTTTTTTACTATTAGCGCGGTGCACTGCGTCAGGGGCGAGGAGATTATGGTAGGTTGCAGTAACTCGCACATTGTGCATTTTTAATTTTTCCAGTTTGCACGGATCGATTTTTAGGGGCATATGCTAACAAAATGGTCGCACTGTAGAGCCCTGTAATGCTAAGGCAAAGAGGAGTGGGCTAAGTGGGTACCCCTGGCAGATGCCTCTTGCCACAGAAAAAGGTTTAGACCGCTGTCCACTAATTAAGACAATAGCAGTTGGTGACTTTTATATGGTTCGGATCCATTTAAAGAAATCCCTGCCCAGCCCAAGGTCACACAGTACCGTCAAACAGGTAGCCCCACTTCCCCTATCAAAGGCCTTCTCCACATCTGGGGACAAAGTCAGGGCCTTCTGTTTCTTCTGAGTAGTTACCTGCACAATATTCAAAAGCCTTCTGACATTGCTGGTTGAGTAATATCCATGAAAGAAGCCTGTCTAGTCTGAGTTATATGAGTTGAGAGTAAGTTTTCCAGCTGCCTGGCAAGAGTAGCTGGCTGTCAACTGCAATTAGACTGATAGGTCTTTGGAGCCACACATGTCAGGAGGTTTATGTTTCTTCAGGAATGACAGATTTTGGCACAGTTTAAAGTAGGGGGAGGTAGCCCCTGCTAAAGGAATCTGAATACATTTATGTGAGGGGACTTACTAAAATCTTTCTAAACTTTTTTGTGACATTTTGTAAAAAATATACACTTACACTTTTTGGGGGGCGAGTAGAGCAGCTTTCTGACATTTCCCTTTAAGGAATTTTCTGGAGTTTGATGATTGTGGTTAATGCCCTTCACATTAAAAGGTCACTCATGTGATGTGAGAGGTGTCCCTCTGTTATGGAAATAAAGTGAGCCAAGTTCAGGTGTGATGAAGAAGATTTGGAGACTGAAAGACTTACAGAACATCGTGTATTGACCCAGGCCGAGGAGATACAGATACAGATACAACGTGTTAACATGTGCCATGCCAACACCAAATCTGACAGATACTTCCTGACTTGGGATATTTATCCTTCATAGACCTACAGAGATTCACCAATTGTCCAAATATGGCTATTGTTCACACTTATATGCATGTGTGAGGATTCTATTGGATCTTGGTTCAAATCACTATGCTTTCCTTAGTTAACCTAAATTCACATTGTGTGTGAGAGCCAGTCAGTCTGTCTGTAATGAAACAAAATAATAATAGATAATCTTGACCTTGGGTTACCTATGGGGTATACACTACAGTATAGAGTGACAATCGTATTTATAATATTCAGTCCAATACATGTAGCTGTGACAGATACACAGATAGTAGTTAGTTAGTTACTGAAAAGCAGACTGTCTGTCACACTGCCTTTTTTTGGTGTAGAGCTGGTGTTGATCTGTCTCTGAGCCAGGAATGTTGAAGTAACAGAGCCTGAACTTGTCTGGAGAAAAGCCACAGTTGGCATGCAGGTGTTTCCGCGTTTATTGCAGGATCTCTGTATGAAAACACTGTGTTTCAGATTATGCTCACTCATGAGTTCAAGCAAGCACACACCTGGTTGCAATCTTAAAACCGCACCGCTAGTGGCCGCTGAAAACTACATCATGCCTCTTTAATTTATGCTTTGGTTAGGGGCACCATCCAGGTCTCAGTAAAATTGACTATTTTGTTTAAATCAAACTTCACAAAACGATGCACACCAATCAAAATGCACACCCTGCACATCGAATGATCCTACTCACCCCAACAAGAACAACACAAAGACCAAGTCTTGCAAATATTCAAAGACAAAAATTTTCTGGGATTATTTTATCATCTTTGTTCAAGAGCGTGGTCTTTCAATTTGAGAGTATGACTTGCTTCAGATTTTGTAATGCTTCCCCTCAAAATCCTGCCCTCCCTCTCAAACAGCCCCTGTTTGGGAGCTCTGTATGGACTTGGCTTGGGAACTGGAGGTGCACCCGAGCAAGGCCCAGAACCCCCCCTAACTGCTCCCCTGGCGCTGCACAATGGCTGCTCATTGCTCCTAAATAGAATGGGGTAAAAGCAGAGAACAAATTCTGCAGGTATTGTACTGTGTATAAATTGCGTAGCCAATAAAGTTTTTAATCATTATCGTAATGGCTTTGCAGTTGAGGCGGTGGGAGTTTATTCCTATTGGAGGCCGTTTGAATCATACTTTTTTAGAGGAGCAACAGAAGGTGCTTTGAGTTTGCAGAGGGTAGAGAGTTTTGAATATTATATATGTGTTGTATGTTTTTGCCTGGGCAAAGCATGCTCCAGAACCCTGACCCACATGGGCCTCAAAGCCATATTTATTGTGTGGCAGTTGGTTTGTGATCATTTGACTGACTGCAAATTTGTTGGGTACTAATCTGACCTAGTAGTATCTATGTTTACCTCTGCGTGTCTTCACACTGTGAGAGTTACAACCAATTCATGGCTTTCAGCAATTCAATTAGATTGTTTTATCGGTTTGTATAAAAAGTTTTAGTTCATAAATGTGAGCTCCTGCATGAAACAGAACACTGATTACATTTGAGAGTGATTTCATCTGTCTGTACCTCTAGTACCTGTGTTTTACAGAAGATCGATTTCTCCAAGCTAATAAGGCAGAGCACTGCTCGACTCTTACTATTATTATTATTATTATGGCTACAATCACTCCTGGTCTTGTATAACAACTATTTGCACAGATCATTCCATTGCTGCAACAATTCCTCTTCATAAAAGGAGCAATTATGGTGATTCAAACAGTCAACAAGTAGAAATGTGTGTCCTTGTTTGTGTGTGCACTTTGTAGGAGAGACCAAGAACTTTGAGAATGCCTTTGACCTGAACAATGTGAAGCTGTCTGGTATGCCACTAGCTTTCTACTCTGGGATGTATGCATATGCTGGGTGGTAGGTATGGCCGGGCACACACACACACACACACACACACACACACACACACACACACAAATTGTTTGTTTGTTACGTAAAATGTTGGATGTCGTCACTTCAGTTCCATATGCATTGCACATGATTTACCGTACACCTATCAATGGAGGTTATACAATTACTGTGTCCTTTTGCAGGTTCTATTTGAACTTTGTGACGGAGGAGGTGGATAACCCTGAACGGTAAGTTTAATCCATGTGTATCTGTATAGGTAATCTCTGCTGAATTGAAAGCCTAAAGGAAAACGTTTTCTTCAGTAGTTTCCCAAAGTACACTCAGCCATATCACATGGGAAATACCCTTAAAGCGGTTATAATCTTTATTTTTATATTAAAGCTGGGGTAGGCAGTTTATGTCAGAAGCATGTTTTGTTATATTTGACATTCTCTTTACGACCCCACAGCAAACAATAAATCAAATGATATGACACAAAAATGGAAAAAAACAAAATCTGGTCATCTGGAGCATTTAGGGCAAGATTTTTAGGTGTCAACCAATCACATGTGCAGAACCATACCAACACTAAATGTACTAACAAGTATTGTATGTGTATCCAAAGCCTGATATATCTTAGTCCTCTGTGCCATAGAGCTCCATTGTTGTCCAAAAACTACTAAAAACACATCAATGAGCCACACTGCAGTTAATTTTGACTCAATCCCACATCTACTGTCCTACTTGCTGAAATACTCACAAGAGCACCAAATGTTTATCAACCGCTGAAATTAGTCCCCAACAAATGCACTATGCACTGTTTCCTCCTGTTTGAGTAGTGTTTGCTTAAAACTAGAGTGACCGGCTGTTGAAGGAAATGACTAAGCTTTTCATAGATTGATAAGATTAGGTCGATAAGATGGAGCATAATGCCAGACTTATCCTTTAACAAACAACGTCAGAAAGAACATAAAACACACAGATGAGAAACCTTAGATGGTGACATATCACAACTAAAGAGATTGCAGTTTGTTTTTCCATTCATGAACAGAATGAAAATGTGCCCAGGAGTGTAAGACAGGGGATCTGTGGATACTTGCTTTCACATTTCTTGCTTGAACAACAAATGAGACAACAGTCTGCAGGAGGTGGTTAATGCAACTTCGACATTTCCTCCATGTTTGCCTGTTGTCTTGATAAATTTGGTATACTGTATAATGTTTGCATAATCACTGCAGCAACAAAGTTATGTCATACTCACCACTCTGCTGCTCTCCGTTCTCTATCAGAAATACTGCTTTCATTCACTATTAATAGTCACCTCCATTTTTAACCTTGTTGAGCCTTTGGATTTAACTGTTATGAAACTCAGTACTTACTACACAGAAATGTCAAGTCAAAAGCTTTGCAGCAGCCCTGTGGGTGTAATTCATCCCTTCCCTATTAGGCTTAGAAAAATCTACAGGAAGTGTTGAGTTGTATTGACAGTGGCTTAACAGCCAAAGCAGCAAAATAATTAGTAAATGAAAGCGGTATGTGTTTAAAAAAAGAGCTCAGAGTGGTTAGTATGACAAGACTGTTGCACTGATGGAGTTAGTGCTGTGGAAATGTGCAATGTCCTGAATTTACCATGTGCAACATTATAGTACAGGTCATTCCCAGCCTTTACCTCTTTGTACTGGCCACTGTTACAGTTTTTTTCCCATTGCTAACCTGCATAGGTCAAACGTGAAGTCACATTATCAAAACTCTTCACACAGTAAGCGAAACAAGTGGCCCAAACTGTGAATCATTTTTCATTGCTGTCACATAAAATGACTATGGCTAAGACACTGTGTCCAAAACACGTTCATAACAAAATGTTAAATATCCTGCATTTTTGCTGTAGCTGGACAGATGTATATATAGAAATCCTTGCAGAACATTTACATACATTTTATGTTGACGTTTATGCACATAGAGAAATGTGTGTAGTGTTTTGAATGTGGTTTTACTGTAAAAACTGCAAGCTGAGTGTAAAGCAAGAATTGTGCTTATATTTTAGTAGAATTGGTTCAAGGGGCCCCGGCCTTTCTGTGTGGAGTTTGCATGTTCTCCCCGTGTCTGCGTGGGTTCTCTCCGGGTGCTCTGGCTTCCTCCCACCATCCAAAGACATGCAGTCTAGGTTAATTGGCGCTGACCCTGAATTGTCCTTAGGTGTGAGCGTGAGTGGTTGTTCATCTATGTGTGGCCCTGCGATGGACTGGCGACCTGTACAGGGTGTACCCTGCCTTTCGCCCGATGTCAGTTGGGATTGGCTCCAGCCCCCCGCAACCCTGTATGCAGGATAAGCGGTTGACGATGGATGGATGGATGGATGGTTCAAGGGGTTGGTACATGAATTACAGACTGGTCATGGTGTCTCAGGTACCAGTTTTACTGTGTAAACAACTCAAATTGTAGCACTGAAATTTCAGCAACTTCTTTTTTTCAAAAGTAAATTACGTAATGCAGTAAGAGTACATGTCTATACTACTATAGTACAGTCAATAAAGTGAAATTATGTTATTCTTATATTTTTTCTTAGTGGCTTTGGTACATTTCTAGAATCATCCTTAACATCTGCAAAACTATTTGTATTGGTAAACTACGGCTAAGGTTTAGATGGCAATGATTGAAAATGGACATGGCTGCACTTTTTTCGCATGGCATAGAACAATTTCAACAGTACAAAGTTATACATTGCAAGGGTTTGGATTGGGACGGGAGTCAGTTACACGTTTACTGTTTGCACTGTAATTTGTTGACAGAGCATGTCATTGTGATGCAAAAACTTAAAAACAAGACTATTTTACAGCACTGCATGGCATAATGGAAACAATTACAAAATAAGAAAGGGACTCGCTGATCATCAATTTACTGCAGGAGACATTTACAAAGAAAGTCTAATAGACATAGGAACAAAAAATGCAGATTATGAGGTGTTGAACCATTTGGCATGTAGGGACTTACGCAATGAACTTAGATGCTTTGGGGGGTAAGACTACTCAAGAGAGAAGCAGTATACTGTAATACAGTGTGATCAACATGACATTCAGTAAGTAACTGAAAATGTAGGATACAGCAGACAAATGTACATAATTTGCATAAATGTGGCAACGCATTTGCAATTTCTCAAAAGACTGAGAAATTGCTTTTACATATGATGTGCACAAGTGACAATGTGGTGGTTGAACAAGTAGAATTTAAATTCTGATCTGAGAAATGTACCAAAGTGACTGAGAACAGCTGTATGCTATAATGAAATACTGATTTATTTTTTGTTTGGCCAATGTGCATGTTGGTAATGCAGACTGTGTGAAGAGTTTTGAAAAAGTGGCTTCAGTTTTGACCATTGCATCTTAGCAACTGATTAAAAAAAAAAAAACACTGTATTTGAACAGCAGCTTTTCTTTGAGAATGTAAATGTACTCAAAAATAACTAATAATTCATAATGTGTAAACAACAATATTGCCAAAGTACTCCTGAAATCTGTTAACTTGGTGCAAGAGAGTGGCTCCCCACTGAAGGGAAGTGAGATGCAGAAGTGAAGGACAGTATACAGTTTCTGTTATTATCTCTCCTGCCCTCAGGACTGTCCCATTAGCTATCTGTATCTCCATGGCGATAGTGACTTTCTGCTATGTGCTGACCAACGTGGCGTACTACACTGTGATGTCAGCAGAGGAGCTCCTGGCCTCGGAAGCAGTCGCTGTGGTAAGTAATACTAATAATGCTTAACCAAGATAGAAAGGCACTAAATCTTCCATGCCACATTGGGGGGGGGGGGTGGATGAGCCTGGACTGGACTGAGCAAGCGCAGAAGAGACTGCAGGAGGGCATGACAACTGCATTTCAGTGTTGTCCAGCAGAGAGCAGCATAGTCCTGCCAAAGCTGAATGCAAATCAAAGCACAGAGTTTTGTATTTTTAAGAGGAAGATGCTTTGTCAATGTATTCAATGTCAGCAAGTGCTCCCCAGTTATGCAAGGGATCACATGCAGTTTGCAGTGGCCTCTCACAGTGAGGTTTCAGATTGCAACACCCCCCTTTGCAAGAGTGTGCTTGTGCTCGAACAAGCCAAAACAGAGACCGACACGCCGGAGACAGCTTCACACAACATGCTGGAAACTTAGATAAACTCCCACTGCAACGTTATAGTAATAGTTTTATCAGCGTGATGTTGAACTAATCCATGCTCTTTGTATGAGAACGTAAATTTAAATTGAATGTTACAAAGCAAACAGCGGTAGATCCGTGCTTATGTCCCTTGCATCACTATTGGTTTTAGAAACGAATCGCTCCACATTTGCTTTGTACCTTAACATAAATTCTTAGAAGCTAAAATCAACACTTATAATAATAATAATACCGATACCAGTGTTAGCTGGTTAAGTAATGGCTTGCCGCCATAGTATTTTGCAAACTTGAGCCAACTAAAACACAACATCACAATATATTTCACATGCTTTGCAGTAATGTTAGCTCACCTCTCCAATAGGGTGAAAGCCAGCTCTGGGTTGGTTTTTGTGGGTTTTATATCCAAAACAAAGCGGAGGTCTTTCCATGACACCTTTCCGACGTTGACCATGTTTTTGCCCGACATCGATCTGATTCTTGTTTGGCCTGACGGGCTTCAGCGCATAAAACTTTGTTGTTTTATCTTTACGTGGAGTTTGTGTTGGAGTCTATGTTGTGCTGGGAGCCGGTTGTTTTTTGTTGTTAGCAGACCCCATGTTGTTAGCTGCAGTGTTGTTGCTCTGTGTACAGTTCAGAATCAGTAGGCAAGAAGCTCAAGAAGCAGCATAGTGGCTGTTCCAAGTGTCTGAGAGAGCAGGCGAATGATTCACATTACTATGAGGTTACAACCTGTTCATAAATAGGTAATAAAAAAGTGAGTAATTGACAATGATTTTATTAAAAAACTACATATAGACCCCGTCATTTTTACATTTTAAAACCAACCACCAATTAGCTGTCAACAGATTTTTGATGTAGAGTTGTTCCAGCCGGCCTTGGCTCTCCTACAGTGTGTGCTACTTGAAAGCATTTAGTTGAGGTCTCACCTCTTTGCTGTTAGTTATGTTTACCCCTAATGTGAGCACCACAGTTGCCTTCCTGCACTTAACATGTCATTATTAGAGAAGTGTCTCTGACAGCTCAGCTTCCCAGCAGCTGCTAATGTGATTGTTCCAGCCCAGCCCTGTTAATGTTAATCACATCATGGGCATCCCCTAATAACAGCCACCATTGCTTATTAGACTGAGGACTGCTATCAGTGTTACTGTAAGCCTATAGCTGGGGAAGACTTATTCACCAAGCGATCTCTGATCTTTTCTAATGCATTTAGTTTTATTGCCCTGTGTACGATGAGTGATAGGAGCGCCTTAAGAAAGGTGTTAAGAGCATTTATCTGTTCTTAGAAGGCTGAGGGGATAAAAGAATTAGACTCTGTTCTTCCTTTCTCACAGACAGCTGGCAAAAGTTTACATCTAATTACAGAAAACTTGTCTCGAGGAGGCTGGCCTCAAGGCACAATTAGTAATTTTAGACCACATAAATTAGATGTGCATTCAGATAATGTAAGAGTGTGAAGGGTAATAGATGGAAAGAGTTGAAGGGTTTGAAGAATTACGTATAATTGTCATTTTGTGTGTATCTCAAGTCATCACGAGGAAATCATCACATTTGTTTGAGGTATATTAAAGACTCTGATATATGAATGCAAAATGAGTAGTTTATGTTTCTCCATTAATCAGAATTAAAAATATATGTTACAACGTTGACATACATTATTGAGCTCAACAACATTTGACAGCTTCAGAAAACAGTATTTCCTTAAAGCTAGTTGTTTTGCTGCTAGTATGTGTATTAAACTAATTTACTTTGAAAGTTATGGCAGGTTCCGCTGCAGTGTTTTTTTTTTATTTTGGTGCTGGTGCAATCTGTTTAGCAATTAGTTTAGCTTTGGATACCAAATTGTGCCTTTAATGCACAATGCATAAAAAATGTGACTGCTACAATGCTACAATAATTATGATCTAAAAATTGCTTCATGGTTTATAAAATGTTTTGCTGTCCAACCAGTAGATGTTCCCTCACTAGCTTCCAAACAACACTGCTAGTTGAAGCACCGCTAGCGGGAATTGAATGTGATCCCTACAATTCCCTAACAATGTGCCACCAAAACTGACATAATAATAATAAAATTAATAATATTAATAACAATAACTTTAATTTATAAATAGGTATTCAAAGACACTTTACATAAGGTAAAAATATCATGTTAAAACAATAAAAGTGGAAAAATACATTATTAACTGTACCTTTATTTGTGGTATAAACTGGTACTGCTATCAGGAACCAACTTTAAAATTTTAAAAGGTGTCCCTTTGTTGTCATGATGTCCAATTATATCAAGAGGGTCTAACTGCAGACTTCATGTCTGGGGACCCCAGGTCTGCAATCCACGCGTGACGTGCGTCCATTCTTTCAAGCAGCCATTTCTTTCACACAGGACTTAAAACAGCGTCAGTGCAACGTAGTGCAAAGATTATTTCTTGCTATACGTTTAATACAATGCTTAACTATTTGATGTTTGGTAGTGCAGGTGATGTTAGGGTTAGCTAGCTAACAAGAATGTCAACACTGGCAAAGTTAATATAATGAGAAGTCAATGTATGAAAGAGGTGGTGTTATGCTTTTAAAGTTAAATACCTTTTTCGTACATGTAACAGGTTTGCAAAGTGAAAAAGTCCAAATTCCAGCCCAAAGTGAGTTCCCATCTCCCACAGAAAACTCTGCTCTGAACTGGAAACAGCTCCTTTGTAGTCCAGCCGTTTCCCCTTCATCCCTGTGACTTCACAGGGACGCTCCCCAAGTGGCTACTCTGACACGTCTGTTCTTTGAAAATTAAACCATGTTCTGCGACAACCCCTAAGGATTATTCAATTTTAAATTTAAATTTTAAAATGAGAATAATACCACCTCTTTAACTTGTGTTGTCAGTGCCACTATTTAGTGTCCCTTAACTCATGCTGTCTTCAAAACTAACCTCAGTAGGACTTTAGTAGAACATTACACTGTCTTACAGATGGGTACAGCATATTTATCAGACAGAAGTAACAGAACTGTGTTTTATTTCTCTACCTGAGCAAAAATGAGATGAAAACACTGAAAGTTGCTTTTATCAGTTTGTGGCTACAAAGGAAGTGATGCACTTGAATTCTGGGGAAGTCTTTTGACCTGACCTATGTTGATATCACGGGGTCACTTATTACACCATTGAAACAAAAAATACTCTTGCTCACTTTGCTGCCTCTGTTTCTACCTGTCCCAGACCTTTGCTGAGAGGCTGATGGGGAACTTCTCGACAGTGGTGCCGGTGTTTGTGGCGCTTTCCTGCTACGGATCCATGAATGGCGGCCTCTTTGCCCTATCAAGGTACAGATGCTTCCTCTATGCTGGCCTTTGTCATTCAAATCATAAAGACAAAACGCACACATTCAGTGAAGTACCATAGAGCACCGATGTCTTGTCCAGTGGTAGAGAGCTATAGAAAGAATAATTACAGTTTATGGTATTTAGTATACTGTAAATTCTCAAATAAAAATTTTTAAATAAATGTTGAGTCTCAAATAATATTTGTGCCATCAAGTTGAGGGAATTTACCGGCACTCTGGTGGCTCACATGGTAAATGAAGTATAATGTGCACTTCCACAACACTAATTCAACACAACACCAGAGTGATATCTTATAACGTGTTATATTTATCAGTCTACTGCACTGAGGGAACACCGTTTTCATTGACTACTCATTTGAAGTCACTTTTCCATGCCGCTTTTTCTGTTAAGCTGTTAAGCAGCTGTCAGTGAAAATTAACACGTCACTTTTCAATTTTAAAGCCTTCCAGGAAACAGAGGCATTATGACATTTGAGCCACAGGAAGGCTGTTAATGTGAAATATCTGCAGGAGGCACTGAGTTTCACTGACAGTAGCCTGACAGTGATCCAAAAACCGCAAAATGGAAGAGACACAGGAAAGCTTCTTCTTAGAATATGATCATATATATGTTAGTTATGTTTTCTTCTTTCACATAAAGTCATGCAGGTGCAGCAAATAAAGCCACCGTTTGAGACTTTGCCGAGTTTTCTTGTTCACTGCCTCTGTTTGGACTCTCATAGTGTGCAGGTTCCTGATACACCCTGACACCCTATTTAATATCAAAGTTCCCAGTTTAGATCGTGCTGTCTGGAAAACAAAAATCATTCTCTGTTGATAAAGCAGATAATCTCACCATGTCAGTTTTGAGTGAATTGAACTTGTTTTCTATACAAAAACAATCAATTCAATATTATTTGAATTTTGTATTGTCATTATTGTTCAAATTTATGTATGTGTACATGTTCCCATGTGTGTATGCTCACCAGAATGTTCTTCGTGGCATCGCGTGAAGGACAGCTCCCTGAAGTTTTGTCTATGATCCACGTGCACAGACACACTCCACTGGCTGCTGTCCTCATACTGGTCAGTTTACCACAATAATGGCAACGATCAACTGCTGACAACTATAAATATTACTAAGACCCTCTTCTGAAATAACAACCATTGACAACAACAGTAGCATCCATCCATTCATTGTCAGCCACTTATCCTGTGTATGCTGGGGGTGCTGGAGCCAATCAATAGCGACTAGCATTTAACAAAAATCTATAATGACAACATAAATACTAATGCTGTAAGGATTGTTTGCTCTGAAAGCTTTTCATTGCCAACGTCTCATGAAGCATAATATTGTTGCTATGGTTACCTCCCTATACCTTGAATGCTGAGATATGGTTTACAATTGACCAGAGTTTGAGGTTTCCTGCAAACAGATGGTACCATTAAGACGGTTTACACAAACCACAGCAGCTATTTTTTAACTTCCTAAATGTCTGTGTGTGTGTGTTTGTATGTATAGTACCCTATGACCATGCTCCAGCTGTTTGTGGGAGACATCTACAGCCTGTTGAACTTCATGAGCTTCCTGCGGTGGCTGTTCATTGGTGTAGTGGTGCTGGGTTTGATCTACCTCCGGTATACAAAACCGGACCTCCCCCGCCCTTTTAAGGTCAGTGTTTCCACACCTGTACACAGATGTAGCTGTACTAAATTCTACCTGAGTCTGTGCTACACTATGAATCAAAATACATGTCACTCACTCACTTTCATTGTATTTCACAGTAATTCTACAAAACTCTGACCACTCCATAAACATGGATGCATATTAGCTTACATATTGTATAAAGGTAGAAATAACAGACCTCACTCCTGACTTGTCTACAGGTCCCGCTCTTCATCCCAGTGGTTTTCTGCCTCACGTGTTTCTTCATGGTCTTCCTGTCTCTGTACTCGGACCCGGTCAACACAGGGATTGGATTTGCCATTTCCCTCACCGGCATCCCCGCCTACTATATTTTCATTTACTTCAACCGCAGACCAAAGTGGCTTCAACAGGCTTTAGGTAAGTTATAACTAACAGTTACGCTGTATCAGGGGTACTCAAACTTTTTCTTTCACGCGCCCCTTTAGAAGCTAAAAAAAGTTCAAGCCAACTCCAGCTAAAGTGGATTTCATTTTTATTGATCATTAACAACAGAGGCGATTGAAATAAAGCAAAAGATTCAGGTTTGCAAATTAGCCTTGCTAGCATCAGAGCCCTTTTTTCCTTTATGTCAACACATGAATCACACTCATGCAACCCCCCAGTTTGAGAACCACAGTCCTATACAGTGGAACTTTAACAGTAATGTCATGAAGCCCATCAGTTTACGATGCAGCCTGTGAAAACAGCTGTATAATGTAATGTGTAATGTAATATCTAATGTGGTTGTAATCTCTGAAACAGATAAAAACATAACCATGATAAATCCATGACATTTTTCTTGAGTTAGGCTTGAGACTTTAAATATTTCAAACCTGTGTTCCAAACTGGGGGCATATACATTAAAATGTAAAGGCATTTAACAGGCATGGAAAGCCTAATGCATGATGCTATTTATGAATCTAAAGATCTAGTGTTTGTTTAATACTAGAGACAGGGTCGAGTCAGGATATCTAGGATATATAGTAAGGGTCACAAGTTTCAAGGTTTTGTTATTATTCTTTCCAATCATTGGCAGCTGAGAAGTGAAAGAAATATGCGTCAAACAGTTACCTTATAGAGTGTATAACACAATAGTATTGGATGGTTTTCTTTGTGTCCTCAGATTCCTTCAACAGGACCTTGCAGATCCTCCTTCAGGTCGTCCCTGCTGAGCAATAACAGCACACAAACACAGTATCACCCCTTTGGTCCCTTCAGATCACACACTGTGCTGAAGAAAGTAAAACTGAAAGTTATAAATGTCTCTGCTGAATGTGAGCTTATATGATGTGTTTTTATCAAAGGATACACTGTCTGTACCAAGTGAAAATAATTTGGTATCTACATGTCATTGTTTCTGTGAACATGTGATTATTTATGTAAAAGTAAATGTCCACTCAACAACCCACACTAACTTTGTCTGTACAGAGCAAGTCACTGCACATGATCTTGTCTTGACTAATGTGATTATATTATATAGTATCTGATTCTTTTGATTGGTGCCACCTTATCACTGTTTCCTGACGTAACCACTAACTGTAATGTGTTATTTATGTAAACTTAGGTCATTTTTTGGGGCATTTAAATATCAAACATTGTAAAACGAGCATACATTGTGATCAATAAACAATGACAACGTTAGGGCGAAGCCAAATGAGTTTTTCTAAAATAAAAAAGCTTTTCTATAGGACACATAGATTTTCAGTTCCCTCAGTCATGATAACGTTGTGGACACAGATGAAACTCTGGGCGAGGAATTTATGATGCCTGTGTAAGAGGAAAATACAAATGATTATGTCTGTATCAATTAAAGGGCTGCAAAAGAAAATTAATCATATATGTAACTTTTGTGAGGAATCAATGCTGAAGGTCACAACACTAGGTCTGACGGCACAATAAATCCAATCAGTGAAATGATCAGACAGGTTGGAAACAAACCTGCATTTTTTTTTTTACTGCTATAAATAGATCTTTGAACAAGAGTACAGCTGATCATTTCAGTTGATTGCTGTGTTTTGTGGTGGATTTGAGGCAGGGCCGGCACTGGCAATGTTGGCGCCCTAGGTGAGATTTTAAATCGGCACCCGCCCCCCCCACAGGCCCAACCTTAAAAGTCCACCTCAGGGGTTGGGGCCATCGCTCCCCTATCCTCAAGAATTGTTTTAAACATTCAGCAGCCAAACTCACAATTTTAGCATGTATAGATGAAAAGCCAAGTCAGTAATCATGGTCAATAATGAATAAGTTTGATCAGCTTACTTGTCAACCTCAACATCATAGCCTAAATTAGGAGACCAAACCTATGCCCCTCCATAAACTGTGAGTCAACTCAGAGATTTCTTGAAATGCAAGAGCACTGGTTTAGTTTCAATAGTGGGAGATGACTCAAATGAACAGGAGGATCTGGGGGTCCTCCCAAAATTTTTTTTTAGAATTGAGGAAAATTTATGCCTTTTCTGCCTCAATTTATGGTGGAAAAGTCTTCATTTATGTAAAGAGGAACACAAAATTCAGGCAGCAGGTGACAATTCAAAAATATAAAAAATGTATAGAATGTAGCATGTGAAATCGAAACCAACTGGCAACACTCAAAACACACATGTTAAGTTCAGCAGCTCCAGTAAAGTGCTGCTCACAGTCCCAAACAGAGCCAAGCTGTGCCTCAGGTTTTAGATGTTTATATGGCAAAACTCTACACAACGACACGACTCACAGCGCGAGCCGTGAGGTGGACTTAATTACTAACGAGTTTATTTGCGCCAAGTCAAAAACCTTCTCCGCACACCGCTACCGGCAATATTTCTCTCCAACGTGCACTCACTGTGCAAAAAACTGGATGAACTTCAGCTTCTGGTGGGGAAAAACAGAGACTTTTATTTATCTTCTGTTCTGTGCTTCACGGAGACTGTGTGAATCAATACTGGACTCTGCGCCACAGCTGGCTGGCTTCTAACTGTACAGAACGGATCATGACACAGAGCTCTCAAACCTGGACTCCATTGTTCCATTGTTAGGGTCCAACCAGAGAGGGGAACACTTTGGATCACTGTTACACCACAGTCAGCAGTGCCTATCACGCCGTCACACGCACTCCACTGGGACACTCTGATCATGTCATGGTCCACCTGATTTAAAACTCTGTAAACCTGTAGTGAGGACATCAAAGAACTGGACCAGTGAAGCTGTAGAGGATCTTCAGGCGTGCTTGGACTGCACTGACTGGGATGTTTTCAGGACTGCTACCAACAATCTGGATGAGTTTACTGATGCTGTGACGTCCTACATCAGCTTCTGTGAGGACAGCTGCATTCCAACACGCACCAGGGTGAGTTATAACAATGACAAACCCTGGTTCACAGCTAAGCTCAGACAGCCGAGGTTGGAAAAAGAGGAGGCGTTTAGGAGTGGAGACCGGGCCAGGTTTAAGGAGTCAAAGTACAGGTTTAGCAAGGCGGTGCGAGATGCTAAACAGCTGTATGCAGAGAGACTACAACACTAGTTCTCAGGGAATGACTCTGCTTCTGTCTGGAGAGGATTCAGACAGATCACCAGCTACAAACCTAAATCCCCCCCCAATCCATGAACGACTCACGCCTGAACGAGCTGAACCAGTTTTACTGTCGCTTTGAAAGACAATGGGACAGACCTGACACCATCCCCCGTCACACCACTGATCGGCCACAGTCCACCATCTCATCCCCCACCTCCTCCCCTTCTCTTACCATCCTAGAGAGGGACGTCAACAGACTGTTCAGGAGGCAGAAACACAGCACATGGACTCCCCAGGAACCTACGCCTGGATCCTGTTTGTGGATTTCAGCTCTGCTTTCAACACCATCATCCCGGCCCTGCTGCAGGACAAGCTCCCCCAGCTGAACGTGCCTGACTCCACCTGCAGGTGGATCGCTGACTTCCTGACAGACAGTCTCTGACTCCAGGACCATCAGCACCGGATCCCCTCAGGGCTGCGTTCTTTCCCCTCTGCTCTTCTCCCTGTACACCAACAGCTGCACCTCCAGTCACCAGTCTGTCAAGCTCCTGAAGTTTGCAGACGACACCACCCTCATTGGGCTCATCTCTGGTGGGGATGAGTCCGCCTACAGGTGGGAGATCGACCATCTGGTGACCTGGTCCAGCCAGAACAGTCTGGAGCTCAACAGTGGAGATGGTCGTGGACTTCAGAAAGAGCACAGCCCCACCCTCCCCCATCATCCTGAGTGACTCCCCAGTCACCACTGTGGACTCCTTCTGCTTCCTGGGCACCATCATCTCCCAGGACCTCAAGTGGGAGCTGAACATCACCTCCCTCACCAAGAAGGCCCAGCAGAGGATGTACTTCCTGACAATGATGGAGCACTTCTACACCGCCATCATTGAGTCCATCCTCACCTCCTCCATCACCATCTGGTACGCTGCTGCCACCACCAGGCACAAGGGCAGGCTGCAGCGTATCATTCGCTCTGCAGAGAAGGTGATTGGCTGCAATCTTCCATCACATCAGGACCTGCACGCCTCCAGGACTCTGAGGCGAGCAGGAAAGATTGCAGCTGACGCCTCCCATCCCAGTCACAAACTGTTTCAGACTCCCCCCTCTGGCAAGAGGCTGTGGTCCATCAGGACCAAAACCTCTCGCCAGCTTCTACCCGTCTGCAGCTAGCCTCATCAACATACAGTGATTTTAGCAAATAAAAGCCTGGGCTATTATTCAAAGTTTTACGGTATAGAATATCAGCTGGAGCTAATAAATGTTAAGGCTGTGAGTGTGGTTTGCTGTTCTGATTGTGTTGCAAGCTGTAAAACAAAAACCACTTCATCAAACTGGGAAAACTGCAGAGATGGTGATAATTCTCTGTGCGTTTGTCACTACAAACAACTTCTTCTCATATTAAACATGCAACTTTAACTCTTTTTTTTTTTTTCAGATTTCTTTCTGGGTTCAGTAAGAAGAGCTCATGTTTTTGGCCCCAGCCAGGTTTAGCATGCAGATGGTCCAGCCCTAATATTAGAACCTTTGCCATTTGATTCAAAAATTATTAGACTTTTCATCACCTCTCTGACCGTATGTTGACTCTCTGCTCCCGTGGTAGTCCACTCATATTTCACATTAGCCAGTCAGACTACATCAGCACCACCCTCTCCCCTCCTGCATCAGCAATGAAGTGGCTTGGCCCTGTGTGGCCTGGTGTGGTTATAGACTCCAAGGGTGTGTGTGTGTGTGTGTGCGTGTGGTGTGCAGTCTGCTGATGTGGTTGCTCTCCATTTCCCCTGGGTGGGATTTGCAGGTAATCTGTCTGTGTAGCCGCTGCCCTGTACACACTGCACAGTGAACTCCCTCTCAGCTCCGTTTCCCGTAAATGGAGGGCTTCTACTGCTGATGAGAGGATGGCAGGATGGAGACAAAATGCCCGGGAGCTTCCACTTTAGCGCTGAGCAACATAAAAGCTGGCTTAAACTCTACTAGCATTAGTCTTTGTGTGAGCAAAGCTAGCTGTGCCAACACTGCAGGCATATGGACCTTTTACCACACTGCTAGCATAGGCTGCCACTGCTCAGGTTGGAGAGTTACTTTAACATGTATTTAAATGACTTCACATGAGCTGTAATTAACACATAAAGGGCAATCCCATTTCATACTGCTTTACATAGAGCGCTTTATACATGCTGACCCCCCTCTCTATCATCACAGTGAAAAACATCACAAAACTTTAAAGGAAACATAGCAATTGATAATTAAACACAATAATCAAATGTTAAAAAAACATAAAAGCAATACAAACATAGGAATATATATATAAAGGGGTCTGCCTGTATGGCTCCATGAGCAGCCATACAGGCAGACAGCAGTACCTACATGTACCAGGATCAGTGCCAGTGCTCCCTCTATTCATCCTGGCATGTGTATCAGCTGGTATCAGCAAGCATTAAGTATAGATTTATGAATTCTACGGTAGGCTGCACCTAACGATTATTCCTCAAATCATTGAATCTCAAGATAATGTTTTTGATATGTCATTTCATCTAATGACAAATTTATTTATGATTATTCTAAAGATTATTCTTTATTACTAGATTAATACCAATTAATTTATCCTATATAAATCACAAACACTCATTAATAATTCAATATGTTATTCAGTCGTCCTGAAAAAAATGACACATGAAGCAAATTAGAAGATTGATAATAGTAGCATATTTTAAAAGTAGTGTAATTTCTGCATCACTAATATAAATAATACAGATGTGTCAGATGCCTGATCAGAAAAATACTGGACCTCCAATTCAAAAGTATTGCTGTGAAAGATGAATTTAAACTCTGTATGTCAGTCCTTTCTGAATAGGTACTTGACTTATGGTTATGATGTGGATTTATTTCATTACTGGAGTAATATACAGTAAGATAATCACTGGCAAATTTATTTTTGCATCAGTGTGGGACAAAGATAATAACTGACATCATTTACAGACTGTACTGACAGTCACAGGCTATAACAATAGTCAATAGTCAACAATAATGTTAGTTTAAAGTGGTCATATTATGCTCATTTTCAGGTTCATCATTTTATTTAGGGGATGTACCAGAACAGGTTAAATAGCTGCAGCTCCTCTTTTCACTCTCTGTGTTGAACGCTTAGTTTTAGCTATGGAGTGATACATCTTACCTCTACAAGATCTTTGTTGGGAGTTGCACATAGCATTACCTAGTTAAGGACTACTAGGCTATCAGAAGCAGAGAGGGTAAACAGCTTCGGTTCAGCTGGATATCCCCTTACCAGCTTAGCAACATGGACTGGAGCAAGAGTTTCAGAGTGGTGAGTTATTAATCTGTAACAAAAGTATCTTTCATCCATAAAGTTTTAACTGAGCTCTGTCTCTACATCACAGGAACAACTTCATGTCCACTGACTGCCTGGAGGGTAGCTAGTGTTTTCCCACCAGTGTTTGTGAGGGTGTGTCTGAGTAGCCCCTAGGCGAACGATATGACGCACATTTCGCTTTGACATCACAGCAAAGCAGAAGAAGAAGGCTGGACTACAAACAAGCTGTTTTCAGGCAGTTCAGAGCAGAGTTTTACAAACGTGGAGTAGCAAACAAACGCTGAAGGGTAACCTTTAGCGTCAAATAATTACGCTTTGTCACACTGTCTGAAAGCCTCGGTAATGATGCACTAAAGATGAGAACGTGTTGTACATGCACAAAAAAAGATATAACTCAATAAAGAGAGAGGGAAAAAACATAATAATTCTCACTCGTATGTGGCCTTACATTAAACAGAAATCATAAATGGACGAATATTAGATGCAGGGTGTAACGAAACGACGGTTGGGTGTGGGGAGACCTAACATCTTGGCAGCAATGTTATGCATGTCGATTTGAGCCGTGGGAGATGTGTGGCAACACAGAGTCCTCAGACAGATGTCCTTACAGATGACAGCCTTTGATGGCTCCTCTTTGAATGTCCTTTGTATGCCGGTCGAAGCTGTGTGAGCCCGAGATATTTGAAGCTGTCAACCATGTCAACCTCTTTCGTTATTGATGAGGATGGGGTGCTGATAATTCTGACATTGAGATAAAGTCGGTTATGCTCACACCACTGCTTGAATTGTGCAACAGTGTTGTGATAGTGCAGAACAGAATTTTTATCTGTGAGAAGATAAGAATGGCAGTGTCGTCAGAGTATCCGAGTCATTGGCATCAAATTCCAATGAAAGTTATAGCTACAGTAGACCACTTAGTCCCCCAGGTGCCCTAAAAGCTCAAAGTTGACAGATGTCAGCACTTGTAGCAGTTGGCACTGTGAGCACTAAAACACATTCAGTTGAATTCTGCAGGTAATTCAAAAAGAGAGACCATACAGCAAAACATCACACTCCATTTCCCAAAAACACATCAACATATTTGAGCTCCTCATTAAAGCCAGAAAATAAGGGGCTGAACACTATTTTTATACTATGACAACTTGTGCTTTTTTTTAAAGAACTGAAGAAACAGGGAACTGTGTAAATAAATGCTTTGATGTTTTTGTCTGATTCATTGTCAAGAGCTGTGACCTTTTTATTTTACCTCCCAGCAACGTCAATGAGATAATTAGAACACCAAAGACTTTAGGTTCCAGGTGCAAGATGAAAAAAATAAAATAAAATAAAAAGTCACTCAACTCGTATGTGTCCTCTCATGTACGGGTGTGTATATGCGTGTGATGAAATAGCTCTATTACCACGCTGTGTCAGCTCGAGGAACATTCATGCTGCTAGCGAGGAGATAACACACATACACACACCAGCACTGATACAGAGAAAATGCCAGGAGCTGGCGTAGAACCAAAGGCTCAGGCTCTCTCTCACACACAAGTGAATAGTGTGAGTCCTGGCTGCAGGCCGAGAGAGACGGGGGGGGGGGGGGGGGGGGGGGGGGGGGGCTGGAAAAGAAAAAAGAGCTGGATTGCATTCTGAGGATGCATCTGAGGAAGCACACAAACCTGCATTCACACTGAAAGTGGGCCAGTGTGTGGTGTGACAGAGGTATCCAACTGAGACACCTCAAAGAGCAGGGGAAAGCATCTGATCAACAATTCAATAAACAGTTTAGCAGAGATTTTGTCTTTCATACAACTTACAGCTTACTTCCATAATGTTGGCCCTCATTCTTACCTGTGATGTAATATTGCACTCACATTGAAAGGATCTGTGAGAACATCGCTAAAGATAACTCAGGTGGGTCTGGAAGCACAAGCAGTCAGACAATCAAACAGGTATTTCTTGGTGCAAACTATTGTTTTAACAAATGCTTTCAAAAAGAGATGGGGGCAAAATCCGCGATTTCAAAGTGTGGTGGGGACATGTCCCCAGCATCCCCAGTGTAAATGACACCTATGCACACACACATCCTCAAAACTTTGGCATTAACGGCGTAGAATTTAGTAGTTTGAATACAATCAATTTTACTTCTTAACTTCATTAAATACAATTATTTGGGAATTGTTTTCTTTTCTGCAATTATTGTACGTAGGGCTTTCCCTCAGAAAGTGGTAGCACCTGAAATGGATGTATTAACACACTATTTTCTGTCTCTTAAGACCTCCTTTTTCTCTGCTGATCCAGAAACTGAATTTAGTAGGGATGGTAGCAGAGACTACTGAATTGTCCCTAGCAATAATTTTGATCAACACAATTAAAGATAACGCTGTTTTCTATCAGCATATATTCAAACAGTTCAGAACTATGTTCTCGCATTTAGGTTTTGAAAGATTATGCCCTCAGCGACTATTTCTAAAAATCTCCTGCTGCTACAAAAACGACAACCTGCAGTATGATCCTTGACTGTTGATGACCTGTGTTTTGTTGCCAATAAAATGCTCTGATTCCAGCGTGTGGGTATCTGTTGTGGTTAAAAGAAACCACTGTTAACTCTTTTTAGAAGACAGGAACCAACAGCTGTCTCCTCATTCTCCTCATCACACTTTGCTTTAGGTTTTGCATCTCTATAACAACATCATGCCTTTGGTCTTGACAAATAAGAGTTATAATTCAGTTGACTGCTAGGGATCTGCCAGTTAACAGTAAACGTGTGTTATTTTTAGGCATTTTGCAGTGAGAGATTACTAGCGATACTTCAGAAGTGTTACTTTTTGTTTGTGGTTGTGATTAGCTTGATAAACTGCTGGTTTGTTTAGAACTTGTCAGATCATCGGACTGCTCTTGTCTCTTGCCCTATTTGACTTTCAACAAACCTTTCTAAATTTCAGCTGTTGAAAAGAAAATAGTCATTGGATCTAATTGTGTAAAACACTTACATGGTCAATTTAGTGCATGTGCCACACATTTGAAAGATGGATGAAATAATAAAATGTAATTGTTAGCTCAGAGGCAGCCAGCAGAGGGCAAAGTCAGCCACCAGCAAACAACAGGTCTCACCCAGTCAAGATTTTAGAATAAAACTGAAGGGGAATAAGCTAGCTTGTGTAAAAGCAAAACAAACTCCCTCAAATTCCCCATGCATAAGGGCAAAACAAAGCTCTTAAACAAACAGACATGTTTACTGTTAACTGACACAGATCCCTAGCAGTCATGTAAAAAAAAAAAAAAAAAAAAAATGTCAATGTCAGCCAGGGGACCACATTGTCCAAACACACACACAAACACATAGTTTCTCCCATTGTCCTGAGAGAACACATGTTGTGTTGCAGTTCCCCGGGCAGGCACATGGGGTTGCTGTAGTGCTTCATAAAGCTGCTATTTAAATGACTGTTTAAAGCACAGAACAGTGCTGAACAATCAGGTACACTACCTCAAACAATATACAAACACAAGAACAGATATTATTGAGTTTTTGTAAATCATTTAGAGGCATCAGGCTTTTATATGGATGTAACAATGATTGGAAAGAATGAGAAAATGACACATTCAAAAACTGACTTTCACACATTGAAACCTCATCTATTATCAAATTAGCAATAGCATGAAAAAACATATCTAACAATGAGACTTTTCCTTTCTCAAAGTCAAACAACACTTCAGAAATGTGTTTCAAACTGTCGCAGTGCTGACAGGAAGTTTCACTCCAACATACAATAGAAGAATGTTTCATTGATTCAACAGCGCACATCTTCACACTGACAGAAAAGGCTCCAATGCATCTATTAAACCAAGGTTAGTAAATATTTGAGAGATGGATTCTTTTGAATTCAAGGATAACACTAAGAAAGAGAGAATGGCTGAAAGAGATATTCATAGCTCGTGTCTTTATCTTGTAGTTTCTCCTCATTCTCTTCCTATCTCTCTCTAGCAGCACACACTTTATCCAGTCAGTTGTCTTTATGGTGATTTAGATACAGTACAGACAGAATCTTTACTAACTCAGTTAACATTTATTCACCGCTTTTATTAACCCTTTAACATCCAGTTCACCCCCCGCCCCATTTTATTTACTTTTAAGTAGCCAGGGCTGTAGATTTAATCCAGTTCAATTAAAATTAAATAATTAAATCTTCATTACCACAACATGTGAACAAGTGGAGGGAAATGGAATATCAACACATATAAAAACTTGTACTGAATAAGGTAGTATATATCCCCATCACATATAGCATCGTAAACAAGGTAGTACTGGAAAAATAAAAATAAATTAAAAAAAAGTGACTACTGAATGGGGCACCACTCTTAAAGAGAAAATCGTTAGAAAATTACCTACTTTATTCTCATAAAATATATTTAACTATCAAACTGGAACTCAGATTACTAACTATAACCAAATGCACCATCAATAGCTAGCAGGATTTAGAGTTCTACATAGAGGAGGTTGGCGATTTATTCACCCACTCTTCCCATTCCCAAGCAAGGCCAGAACACAGGAAATACAATTTAGCAGTTTTTATTTGCTTCAGAGATGAGCCGTGCCCAAAACATAAGAACCTAAAACTTTCCTAACCCAAAAACAAAAGTAAATAAAAGACAAAGCTCTAAACTAGACTTCTATTATCAAATACAGGAGAAAGATGGTGCAAACAAAAAGGGCTTCAAAACTCCTACTAAACTGCTAATACCTCACAAAACACAGCTCCAACAAAGACAATCTGTGTAACAAACAAAATGGCGAAAGCAACAAAACAAGGTTGTCAACGACAATAATCAGAATTCCAAAGCTAAGCTATTCAAAGTTCAATGTGTTCACTACACAGGTTCACTTAAAAAGTCTCGTATGGTCACAACAGTTCTCTACTCACAACTAACACAGATATAACACACAGTACACAGGCTCAGGTTGGGAATGGCAGAGAGAGAGGGGAGTTCCTGTCAGTGGGGTTTAAGATGGCTGCTGTCATACAGTTGACCAATCAGGAGGTAGCAATCAGCTCTGCAGGACCAATCCAGTGTGCCCACCTGTTCTCCATTACCTGCACACACTAAGGGAGGAGAACAGCTGATAGTACAGGATAAGAGATAAATACATACAAAATATGACCCCAGGGTCATAACATCACTGTTTTGCAAAATAAAAAAAAAAAATAAAAAAACAGCATGTAGAAACAAAAGCAAAGTGTGTGTGCGCACCTAACAGAAAGAATGTGCATTTGTTTCTGTAATCTGCACTGTATGATGGGATGAAGAGAATGTTGAATACCTGGATGTGATGAGGAGTGGACTCTGATGAACTCAACCCGGGCACTGGATACGATTAACTAGAGGTAAATGTCATTTCACACTGAAATTAAAGTTTGCCAGAATTAAAGTTTGACAGCAGTAGTATGATCGGCTGATTGAGATCATGGCAAAATCTGGTTGGTTTAACTAGAACTGCTCATAGTTTAATAAGGAGAGACTTGACTGAGTGAATGATAATCATTTGACATGCAATACAATGAATATGAAAGATGTGAAAAGTCTCACCCCATTGCGATGACGTGGTATTTAAAGGGGTTGGTGAAGCCGTAGTGATGTAGAGACCCCCCGATGGGGTTTAGACACTGGTGGTGGTGATGAAGAGATGAAGGAAATGCTCTGGATCTGATGAGCAGGAGGTGGTGTGGAGAGGGCTGTGGCGATTTGTACGGAAGTGACAGCAGAGGAGAGAACACAAAGTTAAAGTTTGATAGTGACTACATGATTGGCTGCGCTGATCGTGGCAAAATCTGAGTGGAAAAGAGAGAACGCCCAAGGTCAGCTGCTAGAAGGCAGGAAGACAGAGTGTATGAGAGAGCGAAAGAGGTGAATGAATGAAGCATAAAGATTCCTGCTTGAACTTACGCTGAGTTTCATGTCTGAATCATGTGCAGCAGACGACGAGCTAAGAAGCATGGTTGGATAAAATAATGAGGAATGATGGCAAGCGAACGTGAAACAGGAGCTACTCAGGACCCAGGAACTCACATATATACTGTAGAAAGATTGATTAATATTGAATATATTACATTTGTGAAAGAATTTTCAATCAACGGTTGCTCAGACCGGTAGAGTCATGTGATGCAGAGAAGACGTATTGCCTGAGTATACTTCAGTGGGAACAGTCTGCTGGTAATGGCACACTTAATCATTAATTTAGTACACACTGCAGTTCATACAGACTCAATACGTAGTGCATCAGTATGCAATTTCGAACACGAGTGTGAGGTATTGGAACGGAATGCCTGAGGGCAGGGTCAAAGGTCATCTGTAACAAACAGCTAGTTAAATATTAGTGAGAGGGTCAAAACTACAAAGAATGATTGTTTTCATGAGCTTGTGTGAGTTTGCCATACTAGGGCTGTGACTCAACTCAGTGAGAGGGGGGGGGGGGTGAGTCCTGCAGCAAACTGTGACTAATGGGGTGTGTGTGTTTGTGTGTGGTGGACCTTGAGGTTCTAGGGTTGTCCCCATTAACAGGAAGAAGCAAACCCCCCCAAGGTGAGAAAGGTCTACCCACAGGGTTACTCATGCCCCAAATGGATGTGACAAGACTGTGTGTTATTACCTTCTTCTGAGCATAGATGGATGAATGGATGCACGTTCTGAAGAACTTTGGAAACTCTTTGTTTCTGCTTATAAATGTGTAGGAGAGGAGGCAGAGCGGCCTGAGGCTGCTGCTGTCAGACAGGCTGACTGACACACACGCACACGCATGCACACACACACACACACACACACACACAGAGTGTCTGATACAGCGCTGTGAGTGTGACTCAGGTCTAGTGAGCAATACTCCACACAGGAGTTGGGTAGTGAGGACGGCTAATGAGACAAAGCCACTAATTCAAAGTGACCACAGCCCGGCTCCAGAGCAACTGCCATCATTACTTCTGATTAACAGACAAAAATGGAAAATTACAAAAACACACATGATGTCGGTATGTTTTTTCCTTCTACTATCCGATTCCGATCTACTTTTTAAAGAGATTCATTATAAATGTTTAATATTTAAAAATGTGTAAAAAAAAAAAAATTGAGAAAATAACCCCAATTTATGTCATCAGGGTTATCACAGACCTTTTTGTCAGAAAGGTTCTAATCCAAACAGGAGGAACATAATAAACCCAGGATATCTGTTCTGGCCTCTGTTGCTCTGACGTTCATTTGTCCCCCAACCTGATGGAAGTGCTGTACTAAATCCCTGTAGTAATCCTTGAAGAATCTACAGACACTATGTTATAACATTAGCATGCTAACATGCTCACAGTGAGAATGTTAGCAGGTACTGTTTACCATGTTAACCATCTTAGTGTGTTGGCATGCTGTAGTGAGCTCGATAGGTCAGTTTCTCCCAGACATTTCATCAATCTGCAGAACTGGCTTTTTCATCTCAATATGAGGGCTGTGAATTAACCCATTTCTTAAATCTCCTCCAGATCAGACACTTACCAGACAAGACACATACGCTTTCACCTCTGAGAAATATATGTCTTGTCAAGATAATGCAGCAACATGTTAAGACAAAGAAATCACTCTTGATTATTCAGCTGGTGATAAGAGACTGAACACACATCCGTTTCTCCTTCTCCCCCTGTCTCACACATACACACACCTGCTCAGCAATCTGTTGCCTCCAGAGCCGCCTAGGAGTGTAACCTGCAGCTGGGTTCCTTCACGGCTGAGCCCTAAATTACAGACAGCATGGCCTTCACCTCCCGCTGCGGCGGCAGACTCAACACTGCACAACAATTTTGGAAGTCAGCTGAAATGGTCTCCTCTCTGCAACGACCCTTTTGTGATAAGAGTTGATGGGGAATATGAAATTCCCTTTAGGGAAGTTGATCGCCCCAAGCTACTCACTGTTTGTTTTGATTACTAAATCACGTTTCACAAGGGCGGCTCCCTTACATCTACCCACCCAGCTACCCGACCAGCGCCTCTAATATCAGAGCCAGTCGCTTTATATATTTACCTGAAAAAAAAAAACAACAAAAAAAACGTGTAAGTGAATAAAATAATGAAAAATCAATAACATGAAGATACAATGTACTATGGGGGTTCATTCTTTGCTTCTATTTTTTCTACAAATGTCAAGAAAGCCTGCCAAATAGCAAAACTTCAAAACAGACCCTACTCCCAACTCTGGTCTAATTTTCAACAGTCTAACCTTCGACCAGTGAAGCTGATGTATTAAATTGTACAACAACATGTCGTCGGCAAATGGATGTTGACTAAATCCTTCTGATGATCTTCTGACAGGTTGCACCTGGAATTTGTTAATGTCCTCTTCCCATTTGTTTTTGCAGACAGTCTAAAGTGAAGGTTATATTAAAATATATAAGTTATATATTGGTTTAAAATATTTCCTTTGTCACGGTTTGTCGTGTGTGCAGGCAGGAACAGGTATTAGGACCCAAATGCAGGACAAGCAGGCAGGACAGATACAGTCTCTTAGAATTTATTAAACTCAAGGAGGAACTAAACTTACAGCAGAGTCCAAACCAAGGTCATCAACAGAGCAGCAAAAACACAGTCCATAAACAAATGATCCAGGGGAAGACAGAACAAAAGGATAATCCAACAAACAAAGTAGCAGAGGCAGGCAAGCAGGACACACAGCAGTGGATGAACATACAACAAACCAGCAACAGCTGAACAGAAGTCACACACATTTAAGCACTGGCTAACGAGGAGGGCGGGAGCACAAACAGGTGATACTAATAAAGACAGCAGACAGGCAGGCAGAGAGACAGCAGGGGAAAACAGATAGATACAAGTTTCAAAACACAAGGCAGGAATCTAACTGGAACTCAAAACACATACTAAATAACAGATACTGAACAGACCAATAAACAAAACTCACAGAGACCTAAACTAAACCGGGCCGATCAGAGTGTGAAGCAATAAAAATTCAGCAATTTAAAATATGTAAAAAATTGGATTCTAGGGATACAAAATCTGTTTACTAGTTACCCAAAAGACGCCAAAGAAGTTATTGTCTCTGTAGACGTCCTGCAATGAGATGCTCCCATTCTTTAGACAGACATCTAAGGTTCCATCCAATCATGTGTTTTTTAACTATTGGAGCTATTCATTAATTTGGCTTATTTAGTTTCCTTCGATTGAAGGTGGTACCCCAAACTTAACAAGCTAGATTAGCCTTTTAAAGTAGTTATATCACTACAAGGCTAAAATTTGCTGAATAGCTTATTGTTTTATGACACAGGGCTGACACACTTGGGAGTTGATGAGCTGTAGAATATTTTTACACACAAACTGTAGCTTAAAGTGTACATTCACTGCTATGTTCACATCTCACTGCTAACCCTACTCTGCACTTGCCTGCTCTGGGTGCAGCCAGACCATCACTTGCTCTCGCCCTCATTTCAGCCTCTGTCTCAAACAAGCTGTAGAAAACTCAAAATTTACTTGGTTTCATGTGGGACTTGAACAACGTCTCCTTAATGTAAGTCCATGGTTTGACACTGTTGCGTTTATAATTTTGTTTAGTGTATAATACGTCACCTGACTTCCTCCCTTGCTACTGTTGGACGGCCACTATAGGTTGCTGCCACAATAAACGTAAATATGGCTTGGGTTGTAGTGTGCAGCACAAATAACCTATATCAGTGGTCGGCAATAGGCGACTCAATACTTTGAAAAGTTCTGAAGGACATTCAAAAGAGTCTCTGACCTGCTTGACACACCTCTGAAAAAGCTGTCAGTAAACTGTGGTTGGATTCCCCTGAATTTCCTCAGAGAACCGACTGAGCTAAACGTACACATAGTTGTTTAAGGGTTTGAAATAATTTGACTCTGTTCTGGCCATGTAACGGCTTGAAAGAAATTTGGCCCGATGCCAGACTTCTTTGCCGACCCCTGACCCACATAGTTGTTTTTTTGGTATGGACAGAGTTGACTATGCATACATACTGCAATAAGCTATTTCTGAAAACAACTATGCAAATTTTATAACATGTAGTTTAAATTACCTGATGTCATGGGAATTACTGTATGTGTTACATTTTATTTAACATGAATGTACAAATGTAGCACACGTCATAACAATGCATCCCATAGTTGTCAACCTGCTGGTGGCTCTAGAGGAAAAGTGGATCACCAAAGTCATTATGATTCATCATCTTGGACCCATGAATGTCCAAAACTTTAATCCAGCCATCAGTTTATGGGATATTTTAGTACGGACCAGCAGGTTGGACCGACTGATCAACCATCATTGCATCATTCTTTGAACCATGTGGCAAGCATGGCATGACATTTATTTTGAGTATAATAAGCAAGCATTCAAGGGTTCATTTAGTAGCTTTTTCCGAAATAATAGATGGTGCAATAAAATCTGATGGCATTAAGAACTTATCAATCATTTTTTGGTGAATCTGCTTTATAAGTCGAGTTTGATGTCTGTGTTCTCTGCCTGTTGTTATCAACAAATTACATTATGTATCATAATCTAATCATGCCGTGGTGTAGGATATCACCACCACACAGCATCAGCCAGTCAACTGTTACACACACTCTATCAGGTGTTTTCATTCTCAAATACACAGTAACTGCTGGAGCTGCTTGTTGCCTGGCAAAGTGATTTTTTTTCTACAAACACCCTCTGACCAGCCTCTCCATTGGCTGTACGAGTCCCACATAGGACTCATTGTTGCCATAGTGTTGCTCCATTGGTGCAGACAAGGTGGGATGCAAGTGACAGAGGAGAGGAACAGGAGGTGAGAAAGAAACAAAGATGGAGATTAAGATGGAAAGAGAGAGGCAACATTTCTGTCCACACTGCAATCACAATGAGATTCAATAGACAACATGCATTATTTCTGAAAGTTTGAATAATCTTTGGCAAATGTGTCTTACCTCTATGTTCCCTCATTTAACAATATAGGTACACTGGGTGCTATGATGACAGGTCAAAGAAAAGTGGTATATTACTGATTAGGCTGGACTGAGGAAAAAAATTGTACACACAGATTGAGGTAATTTGCATGAGTCTCGCGAGACAGCTTTTGATGCAGGTGTGCCAATGCAGATCTAGTGGCATGAGCTCTCGTCACACCCCCACTGCTTATGGTTGGCATTTTTTCAACTATAGACACTGAACGTATTTACATTCAGTAATCTCTTTATATAGTCATTTTAATTGTTGGTGTCAGGGTCACCATTCCCACCCCAGATTCAGATTGCCTTCATACGCATGGATGGTGTCCTTCAGTCGCATGGATGAATAAATGACAACACTCATACAGCATGTGAGCAAAGAAATAAAACGAGTCCCAGCTTAACGTTGTTCAGTGCGTGTACATGTCAGATATCAAAAAAAGGCAGCAGAATTCAATTTGTAATTACATTAAAGGGGCATTATGGAGTTTCCAGCGGCCACTAGCAGTGCAGTTCTAAGATTGCAACCAGGTGTGTGCTCATACGCGTGCTCGCTTGAACTCATGAGCGAGCAGAATCCGAAACACAACCACTTTCATACAGAGATCCCACAATAAACGCAGGAACACCAGCATGCCGGCTGTGGCTTTTCACTCAGACATGTTCAGGCTCTGTTACTTCAACGTTACCGTCTCAGAGACAGATCAACACCGGCTCCATACCTTTCATTCAGCGCAGTGACAGCGGCCAACTGACAGACAGAGCTGGAAACTCAGGTAAACTCCCACTGCAACATTATAGTAATACTTTTATCAACTGTAGGTTGAACTAATTCATGCTCATACATGATAACGTTACATTTACTGCATTTAGCCAATGTGCTACATCGTTAGCTCGCCTGCTGCTTTTCAGTAACGTTAACCATCTTTACTATCTGTGAATCTGTCACCGGAGGCTCAGCAATGTCAGCACAGCTACATGTATTGGATGATAATGAAATGGTTACGTAAGTAACTTTACTGTAACTAGTGTTAGTGGATGGCTGTTCTTCTGTGTTGTTGTGATTGTTTGTTGCAGTGTTTTATGTTATGTTGGTCACGTTAGTTACAGGTGGAGGTGAAGAAGCTGTGTACCTGAGTATAAACGTAAACAATAAACATAAGCTGAATGTTACGAAGCAAACAGCGGCAGGCCCGAGCTACTGTAGCGTTAGCTGGCTGATCCTGGCTGCATCACTATAGACTATAGGTTAGTAAACAAATCGCTCCACATTTGCTTTTGGCCGTTACATCCTTTCTTGCAGGCTAAATCAACAGTGGTACCAACACATTCTCATCTCAGTGCGTCATAACTGACGCTTTCAGACAGCGTGACAAAGCGTAAGGATTTTACGCTAAAGGTACCCTTCAGCGTCCGTATGAAACATAGAGACGGAAGCAACGTAGTTATTTATAAACACATTTTGTCACTTTTTCTGAGAGCGTTGGTATTGGACGCCCTGAGATGAGAACGGGCTGGTGGTACACAGGATAGTAACATGGGTGGCGTTCGTTGGTGAAGTAATGTGGAAAGCTAACGTTATATAACTTTGCACCGGATAACAATAGCAACTGACCGGCATTAGCCGGCGAGCTAACGTGACTTTCTCTGTGTTTCTCCAGCTTTACTAATGCTCACTTTGTTCTTACTCGACATCATCTGAACCTGTTTGGTCTGATGGGCTTCAGCACATAAACCTTTATTGTTGTTTTGTGTCCTTACTTGGAGCCTGTGTTTTGCTGGGAGCCGGTTGTTTTTATGGTGTTAGTGGACTGCATGTCGTTAGCTGCTGTGTTGTCGCTGTAGCACGAGAGAGGCTCGGGAGCGCGCACAGGGCTGAATCTGACCCGGAGACCTCACATTTAAAGCAGAATAGTGGCTGATGCAAGCAAGAGAGAAAACAAGTGTGTGCTTCATTTCTAAGTGAGTTTTGAGCAACCATTGACAATAAGGCAATGACAATTTGAATGAAAAACTTACATATAGCCCCTTTAAATGATTAAACTGATGTAAAAATGTATCAGTGGATTCACTGTAAGAAGCGGAGGGTGAGCGACCCGCATGCTAATGATGGTCATTAAAGCTACAACGGCAAAATCAGTGTTAAATCCATCAGTGATGCAGCCTGAGAGAGAACAGTCTTCTTCCTTATTCTAACATTTTTAACTCACCACTGCTCACTCTGTCTGCTTTTGTCACTCTCCTATGGCTCTCTCTCCGTCTCTATCACACCAGGTGACAAGTATCGCCCGAATGTTGTGCCCATAGAGGTGCTGTCATGTCTGAATGAAGATGTAAGGAATATTAACATAAAAGACAACTATGTCTGAATGAAAAAAGATAGAGGAAGCCAGTAATGTCTGAGAGGGCTTATGTTTAGATGCGTCGATATACCACATCACGGTGGAAGACGGGAGGTGGATGATTCATAATATCAGGGAGGCTCAATCACAGGCTGAGGTGAACACATTCACCTGAATTAGACCTTAATAACAGTTACACTGTGTTAGTGATGCAGCCACTGTCCCCACGGAGCTGCTCTGTTTCTGACTTTTATTTGCATTCACTTTGCTAAAGGAATATACAATCACATGGCATGTGTGAAGCAACAAGACTTCAAACGGCTGAGGACAACAACAACACATACTAACCACCTAAAAGCTAGAGGAGGAACTCATCAAATTATATGACATTTCTCTTCTCATAAAAGTAAATTTGTGTCACCATGGCAACTGCAGACAGAAATGGGAGGCAATCATTTGAGCGAGCAGGAGGGAGCGAGGCCTGCATTGCTTTCAGCATATTGCGTGGGGAATTTGCTGTGTTACGATGAACAATGTGCAGATGTTTTCTCTGTATCAGTTTCAGTGTGGGCTGCCGCTTGTAGAACAAGTCTGCCGCTCTGTGACAATCTGACTCGAAAAGAAACACACCAGGCTCATTTTGTTTGGCTGATTGGATTCCCCCAGTGACTAACGCACAGCCACCAAGACATCAGACAAGTCTGATCAAGTTTTGATGTGATCCACCGACGTGAATATTTGCCCAATGACTGCAGTTTTTTTCTCTCCTCCGAACGGCGCTCGGCAAAGCAAGCTCTTGTCTCATTTTAATTGGTTCAAAAATGAAAGCAGGCACAGAGAATGGGACGAGTTGAAAGTTGAACAAAGAAGCTCGGAGAAACGTTCTGCTTCTGATCCTGTGCTTGTAATTCTTTCAGACTTTTTGGCTGAGAAATCGGAGGAGGCCCCTGTTCCTTCATCAATGTTTTTCGGGGAAATCAGTGAGGGTGGCTGAAAGGATTCTTTTGCATCTTTCTCTCTCCCTTTGATAATTCTTTCCAGCTCCTCGGGCTGAATCTCATTGTTTTAGGATTTGAATCCCTCTCCACCCACCGTTCATTAGGCCTACCAGCACAGTGGCATTAATCTGCTTTTTGTGAATAATGAAGGCCTCCATAATACTCTCACTGTACATTACATCCATCTGTTATTCTAACTAATGACTTACGACATGCTGCAGTCGTGCCTTACAGTAAGAGATACCACACAAACAAGTCTGTCTCCAACACATCAGTCATCCTTCCAGTATAACTCACTCATGACAGTGATAAGTGTTGTTTGGACACTAGTTCCCACAAGGCACTGGGAGAGTTGATGAAGCTGAACCAGGAAAAAGACAATACATCATTGTGTCTTTGCGTACCCGAGGCTAAAGAGAAGATGTCCTGCTAACATTACAGGACAAAAACGTCATCAGAATGTCTTGATATACATAAAAAACAAAAGCATGAAAGTCAAGAGGCGTCTGGATGACATTTTAGAATCATCACCCCACATTACTTTACTTTATAATTTTTCTTTTCTGACATTTACTTTTTTTCATTGAAGTGCAATCAAAAGATGGATGTTGAGTGGGAAATCTCAAGAGCCTGTCAGCTTGAGGGCAATTGAATCCACACTTTATGATGATACATGAGTGTAAAAGTTTGCAAGTCTGTTACAAATATGGATGATCATAACAGGAATGTAGATGGAACAAGAAAACTGGCACAATGGAGAATGGAACAAATGACTGTACGCTTGCTGTTCTAACTTAATGAACATATTGTGTTTTTTCCAACATGTCCTCATACCTGAAATGAAACAACCAAAAGACCATTGCCCAAAACAACAGTGTTGGCAAGTACCATAAGTTACGTAACCTAAGTCCTATGATATTTAACATGTAGTTTGGTTAGGTTTAGGCAACAAAACCACTTAGTTTTAGGAAAAATATTGAACATTGGATTCAAATAACAGTCCCTCCAGGATTTTGCAATGTTGCAATTGCAACTATTAACACATATTCAACAAATCCCCATGAAGCGCAGCATACAATTTTGACCAATCACAGCAACTTTTCAGCAAATGTGACCTATCATTGCCATGTATCGCAAAACGTTGTCATACGTCAGCTTCTCACTTCCTTGTTTACAAGCCGCAGCAGACGTGTGATACTAACTACTCACATTTGCCGACAAAAAAAAAACAAAGGGACCGTGAAAAGCAGTATCTGGATCTTCTTATAAAAGGAAAAGGAAATCGCCTATTGACAAACCCTTTGCCACTGCTAAACATATGCAGAGAGTGGCAGAAAGGCATGGAGGATGTCAGAGGAGACAAATCACTGTGACACGGGCTGATGCATCCCGGTCAGCTACAAGCACTGATAGAATTAAAGTAAACTGTTTTCAATATGCAGGGGTTATGGTTAGGCCCGCGAAATCCTGGAGGGACTGGTAATGACTTATTTCACCGTATTTCTTGAGGAAGCTCAAGAATGCCAAATTCCCACACCAAGTTCTTGTCAGCTTTTACAGAGGAGCAATAGAAAGCATGCTGACTGGAAACACCACTAACTGGCATGGGATGTGCACGGCCCAGGACCGGAGGGCTCTGCAGCGGGGGATCAGAAGGTCATTGGTACCCATCTCCCGAGCATCAGTGATATCGGTGAGGTGAGGTACCTATGTAGAGCCCAAAGGATACTAAAGGACAGTACCCACCCAGCCACAGCCTGTTCACCCTGCTGCCTTCTGGGAAGAGAGATAGAAGTTTCAGCTGCACCACCAGACTGCAGAGCAGCTATTACCCAAAGCTATCAGACTCTTAAACTCAAATTCATCCTCAGCACTGCTCCACTGAATATAGTTTATTTCTGTTTAGCATTTTTCATAATTGATTTTATATTAATTTCTATTGTCTGTTACGTATCAGAAGGGAGTTACAAACTCACTTTCACTTTACAACCTGTTGTAATGTCACAAATAAATTTACCTTGTACCCTGTAAATAAGTCATCTACAAAACGTTATTTAACTTAAAACGTCAACTTTCTATTACAAGGGACTCGAAACTCAGTGTCCTGAATGAAAGTCAATTGTTTACTTGACACATCCATCCATCCCACTACACTTCAAACATACTATGTGACTTCTTCTGCCACTAGACATGGTGGATTGACATAAAATGTAAATATGGGTCGTAATAAGCTATATAATTATTTCCCTACACAGGACATATTGTAAATAGGGCTGGGCACGTTAAAGCATTATTAATTAAGACAGACAACTATTTTAACCCACGTTAACGCAGTTAAGTTAAAACGGTCTATGGATAGTGACCATGGCAACGGCTTCTGTGCGCTACACAGCTGTAGTCTATTTAACTTAAGTTAAAATTATAGGCTACATAACTTTACCTGATAGGCCTTCATCTAGTTTTGCGGGGATGCTCTGCCATGTGAATTCCCTCCTGTTGATTCGCTGATGTCCTCTTTAGTAAACAATAATAGATTCTGGAAACTCACAAACAGCGAGGATCAGTCTCTCTTCCAATGATTTGTGCTGCGCGTCATGTTCAAATACTTCAAGACAATTCAACTAAACTTTGGCAGCGGGACTGTAAAACTCTTGTTTTAACGAGCTAGATAAAAGGTAACGCCCTGGCAGTGGCAAATAGCTTTGGTTTAATATTTGATTTGATTACATTAATGTTTAAGTTCAGATTTACAAGAAATATTTTATTGCTACTGTGTAAAGGGAATACTGCTGGGAAAAAGCACCTTATTGTTTAAAGTGTTTGCAAAACACATGTTAGTGCATTTTTGTGTATATAGCAGTACATTTAAATTAAGTGCGCAATACACTACTTTAGAATTCATTATTCAATTTTACGCACATCTAACCCTTGTCAAGAAAGCGAATAAGCATATTCCCCGAAAATGTCTACATGAATCAAATGTCTGTGTACCATGAAAGTGCTTTATAGTCTATTGTGGCTAACTCTTTTGCCTTTATTAGCCTTATCAACATTGTTTCCAGCAGCAGGCAGCTTTTCTTAGCTCTGATAAAACCACTGGACAGCACGTGCTCAGCAACAGGCAGGTGCTGTCACAGCACACAGGCACAATTAGAAACTAGCTGGGGAACACACTGGAGCATTAATAGAAGAGTTGATGGAAACCAAAATGCCAGGAGGGCTGAAGTGAAGTGTGTGTGTGTCTCACAGTGAATCTCTTCTGCTCTGTGTCTGTATGTGTAAATAAACAACTATTTGCTAAAACATTACAACTTCATAATGAGCTAATATGTTGAAGCAGTGTGTTTGTCCGATTGTTGGAGAGTACCTTTGCACTAAAATGGCCAATAACACGTTGATTTGCTGAAGTTAACATAAACTAAACATAAGCCATCACGCTTATAGTCGCAGCTCTCCTCCAGCCACTTCCTGTAACTGGATATCCCGTTGGGTAGGTTCACCTTTTGTTCTCTTTTTTTCCCCAGTTCTCACCTGCTCTTGGACCTGTAGATAGAGGTCTTCTCCATGTAGTGTGCTCAGAGACAGAGTGATTGCTTAAAAAAATCTTGGTACTGGAAGTGTTCTGCTTTCCATTTGTAGTACAAGTTTGAACAGGCTTTGGTTGCGTGCGGGGAAACAGTCCATGTAGGGGGCAAAATGCAGACTCAGAACCCATCAGCTACTGTTTGACCATGATTTAGCTTTTTAGCAATCTCTGAACCCTAGAGATCAGCTTTTTATTAGCTTCCTAAAAAATGTATCTGCATTGAAATCGTCATCACATGGAAGAGGAAGTCTTGGACCACATATCCGTTCTCCAAAATCGGGTGTTTTTTGCTGTGCTGGACGGGCTAAGCAGGAGCCAAGAGGATATTTGAACCTTTGAGTGGAAGCTTTGGGACTGATCCACAGAGGAAGAGCTGGATTGTGGGGATCATCCATGCTCAGGCGAGGTGAAGATCCCTGCTGAGCCACCCAGTGCTTTGCCTCAGCGCACACACACTGAGAGACTGATGTGAATATTATGCACAATCAGAGGCATTGTAAAAACACTCAAAAAGAAAAAAGGCCTTAGAAAAAAACAGACAAAACACAAAAGCAGTTTGTGTGTGGCTCTACAAGAAACCACATTAATGTAACAAAAATACCCTTAAAAGTACATTCAAGTGAAAATTTCTCCTACCTTTAGTGTCTTGTGTATTTTATAAGATTAGATTTTTAACCAAATAAGGAGAATTCTTGAGAGTGATTTGCAGTATCATCATTCGATGTAAAATCAAATATAAAACGAGTTTAGTCTTTATGGTCCGGATTTCACAAATCAGTTCTGTCTCCCTGTCCCACCTTTCCAGACTCCTTCGTTGCCTTTTTCCTTCCATCCACCAGGTGCCCTCAGAAGCTTCTTTCCCCATCATCTGACTGCCCCATCCATCATCACACCTGTTCCTACTTCTCTCATCTGCTCTGCACTTGCACGGCCTTCCCTGCCCACCTCCTCACCTGCATCACATTTCATAATCAGCCCGTCTCTACATGTAGAAATCCACTTCCTCTGCTCCTGTGTTAGTTTGTCCCAGTTACAAACGTTGGCTTTGTGTCTTGTGTCTTTACTTTTGAGCTTTTGTATCCTGATCTTAAAACAAGTCCAGTTGCCCTTGATTTAAACCTTCTCTGGATAACTTTTACCTGGATGATTGAGAATCTCCAGACATCTATCAACTACATTAACTAGATGCTGATGGACAACAGTGGTTTTGTTTTCACTTTTTGATCTGATCTGACTGTTGGGACAGTTCAGCAGTCGCTGGATATTGTCCATCCCTACTAAATTCTACGCCCTTTACAAGAAGATAAATTATCGTGGAAACACTGCACAATAGCAAAGTCCTTATAGGCAGGTCGTGCCACTCTACAGCCATCTGGGCAACGCCTCCGGGCAGCTATTTCAGACTAACAAGACCAGGCTCCTATCTGAAAGAATGGTGAGAGAGCCAGAACTGCACTTTCACCGGTCACTAGGACATAAAAACTAAAAAGTAAAATCTGATATAAATTGCTGAAAAAGTTTGACGACTTTGCCCCAAAATAAGGGTCAAAAAAGCGTTTTCCAGACCGTTTATGCTTCGCACATAGACATGAAAAGGGGCTTCAGCACCTGCCCTTTTTCTTCTTCAAGAGAAAGTGCCCTTTTTTCTGGGATGCTTTATTTATTTATTTTTTAATAAAAGAATATACAGTATATTTATTCCTGTTTGCAACTGATTCTCTGTCAAACAAATATATTTATGAGACTTTGGAGTTCCGATGCTCTCGCTCTCGCTCGCCTCTCCACATCTCCAAATCTCCACATCTCACTGCGCAACCAGACAGACAGACAGCAGCCCCTCCACCGTCTCTCCCAGCACTGTTTTTCTTGGTTTGTGTGGAGGTGAGTGGTAATGAACAAAAAAGTACCAGTGCCTCGAGTTTACCGCTAATTAAACAAAAGACAATATAGGGCTATGTCTTGCTAACGCATATGACTCATGAGCTGAGCTAGTGTAATAAGTTAGCTGAAGTTTAGCTAAGGCAATATCTCATGGCCATACAACCTAATGCACTGATGGAGACACTACAGGTGAACACAGTAACATTCGTGTCTAATAACGTCATCACAATAGATATGCAAATTACACGTTAACTAATTTAAATGTGCCAATTTGCACACATTTGACAAGTCACTGCAGGTGAATGGGGGTAAAGAAAATAACTAAAGCATATCACCAGAGAACTTCCCCAGTTAATGAATTACATCAAGAGTTGGCTATTTTCCTCTGAAATGTGCTGTGTAAATATGCAGATTGGCTGGTTTTGGTTAATATAGAAGAAATCTACAGGTGCAAACAGACAGAGGGTATTAGGCTTAAAACCAACGCCATCTAAAGGTGAATTCTTTAAGTTTTATTTCCATTAGAGTAAAAGAAGACATGGAAGCAAAATAGACCAAAATCTCAAAATTGACCACTCCATGAAAAAGTACCTAAAGAGTAACTTCATAGTTTTGATGGTCGGCTCCTCATCTAATAACTCTCCATTCTGTTAGTTTGTTGTATGCTGATAGATCTTTATCTATACCGACAGCCCTCCCTCAAATGTGAAACTAAGTACATGTCACCATCAGTAAGTGTGTGTGTTTGTGTGTGTGTGCATGCTAAATGTAATATAATAGCAACAATAATAAAGTATTTGATCAATAAATTAATGTATTCAGGCAATTCAGTATTCTGTTGCTTGGCTGTGTGAAGCTGAAGGTTATCTTTACTCATTTGGCATCTTGCTTGTGAAACAAAAAGTAGAAGTATTTAAATAACATTTATTTCAATTCTGCCTGCAGCCCAATGCCACAGTTTAGTGTGAAGATTTATGTGAAGTATTATGTATTCCAATAACACCAAAAGAATTGAAACGATTTATTGCCTTGTGAAAAATAAACAAATTATTAATGAAAATATGTCATAAATATATACTTGAAACCAGTAGCATAGAAAACATGCACATTGTGGCATAGTTTGCTTTGCTGTCGCCTGCTCCTGTGATAAACATAGTGAATACTAAAGACTGTGTTCTCTGTGTCAACTGATTATATTGTAGAAAAGTAAAAATGTGAGTTAAAAATGAGTTAATATATTTGTCTTGTTTAAAAAAATGCCCTTTTTTTTCACTTGAGCCCCTGCCCACCAAAAGGTCTGTGCACGTCCCTGTGCGTCACCACTACCACACACGCGCAGTAGAAGAAGACCCTTACGTCAGTGGAACCACACAGTTGTCTGAAATGTTTCCCGCTTTGGCTGTAAAAAGCACACGACTGTCTTTCTGACAATAGTCAGATGTCAGGAAGCAAATAACTCATTACACAGCATTCCCAACGAAAGTTTACTTTATTACAAAAACCAGCATTTTAGCCCAAATTTGCCGAAATGCAAAAACACAGGGCTACCGCTCCTTGACTTTAGACAAGACAGACACACAATACCACAGCCGAGAGAGAGAGAGAGACACAGAGCGTGGTGGTACAGGTCAGAGCGGCTCCAGGAACCACAGAGACATTAGTTTATATTAAAAGTTTTCCTACTGCACAACCTATCAGATGTGTCAACCTTTGAATTACCAGGAGGGCTGAAGTGAAGAGTGTGTGTGTGTGTGTGTGTGTGTCTCAGTGAATCTCACTTCTGCTCTGTGTCTGTGTTTTCTATTTCATAATCATAATCCTCATCGGCTTCAAGGGCCCTGTTATAACATACATCAAACCTGACATGGAATACATGCGAACAAATCATCGGCATCCCGTTTATATATATATATATATATATATATATATATATATATATATATATATATATATATATATATATACACACACACAGTGGACAGTGCCCATGTATCTCATTTTGTGAGGACCCAATAGATCACTGTTTAGGGGGGCACAGCACTAACTCTGGTAACCTCCATCTTTATTATCAGCTGCATCATGGGAGCAGCAGAGGGAAAGGAAATACTGATAGAAGAAACACACACACACACACACACACACACACACACACACACACACACACACACAAAACAGATCTAACTTGGATATACTGTGGCTAGCCCACACACACACACACACACACGAATCAAGCCAATACTTAATCATTTGGAGGCTGTTTCTATTGGCCAATTGATTGTCCATGCAGCATTCTGCTGTTAAACAGGATAGATGCTCCAGTCATAAATCAATAGTAAATATCAGCTTGTGGGAGGAAGGGTGCGCACACACACACACACACACACCTGTTCTTTTGCCTTGCACTGCCTACTGTATCTTTTATTAGAAGGGGGATTAAGTTATTTGTCAGCTACATTTGCTCAGTGTCACAGTGTAAATAATACAACACTCTGGGTCTGTAGGAAGGTGTGCATTAGAAAAAAACTTTTATTGGCTGGTCAAAAATGGTGCTTTAAAAGAGGTCAAATCATCACTGTCAGGGAAAAACCTTGTCTCTCCATGTATATTTCATGCTCTCAAACTATCTCAAAGGATTAAATGTTCCTTCACAAGTTGAGAGCATTTTCCATTCCCCCAAGGCATATCATGAAACCCGTTCAAAATTTATCGGATATTATCATAAATGCACTGGCTTCCAGCTAAAACAAGGTCCTGGAGATATGAGATATATGAGGTTTTTACCTGACAGTAGTGAAATGCTTGCCTGAAGGAGTCAGAGTATCTCTTTGTGGCTACATAAAGTTTGAGCTCACTTTTCTCCAAAGTATTTCAAAGGTGATGTGGAAAATCTTTTGCGCTCTCTGATTTGGACTCTGCATCAGGATCAGAGCGTTCTCAGACGTGCTGTTGCCTCAGTCCATTTCAGCCTGTCTCTCTGTTATTGTGTATTTTTTTCATCTCTAGTTAAAGAATATCTATGGTACAGGGGGTGTACGTTTCAATTTTGCATGGTTTGTGATGTAGGAAGCTGATAGCCTGCAGGAGGTCTGCTCAGGACACACATTACAAACTTCTGTCAGAGTCTACATTGAGAAGAGATTCAGATGTGGATTTTGTGGATTTTTAGTGTGAAACAGAAAAGTGATGACGCAGGGAAATACTTACATACCACTTAAAACAGACTATTTCTCTTTGTCCAATCGTCTCAGCCTCTCACATGTAAAACTGTCTAAGTAGGAAATGTTACCAGATTATTTTAAAATAAATATATCAACTGCAATGGATAATATTCATACAGCCCTCGTCTTTTGAATCTCTACCTCTATGTCAACTTCCTATATTTAGGCTTAATGGATAATTCTGGTACATTAAAACCCGGGTATTATTTTTACAGTTGTGACCATCATTCCTGTTGGTAATAACAGTTCACTCACCAAGACAATTTCTGAGATATGGGAACAGATATCAGCTGTTAGACAACAGATAACCGCAGGGCTCCAGACGAACTTTTCCACTGCTACCAACTTAGCCAGTTGGTTGCACTAGCACATGATTTAGATTTTGTCTTCTGTCTCACCACTTCAGCTGCCGATAGTGATGTGCAGATCGATCCTTAAGTATCGATATTTCTGATACCAACGTTTCCTGCTCTAGGATTGATATTGAGTGTGTGTTTTATAATAAGTATCTTACTGTCACCAGGATGGTCTAATTATACTCACTTGATAGGAACTACTTTTCCTTCCGCCTGTCAAAGTCATACTTGCCTACGGCTCTGTGACGGAGCTTCTTTGAAGTGAGCCGCTGCAGCCCTTTACATTTCCCGCGATTGAATACTGACTCTGGCTGACTGTAGAAAGAGTCAGCTCTGGCTGTATTTTAGTTGTGAAGGTAATAATGTTGCTCTGTTGACAGTGAAATTCTTTGGCACCACCGCAAACTTCGCTAAACATCTGAGATTAAGTCAAAATAATAGGATGATGTTATGAAGCAGTTCAGAGCAGGATATTTTCATTATAATTAAAGAATATGACAGTAGTTTGATGTCTTGTCATTATGCAGCTATTATTTTGAATTGGTAAGGCTACAGCCTACTCTTATTTCTCTCATAAATACAGAAACGGGAGGGGGGAAGTCACATTAAACTAGTGATAAAATATATAAAAAGTATTGGTATCGGTATCGGCAATACCAGCCTGGGTATTACTTGGTATTGGATCGGATAGGAATTAAGGAATTAAGTGGTATTGCAGTAGAGTCCTGCTAATGATTACCTTACACTCGCACAAATGAGTCCACGTGATATTTTAACTCGCACACTTAAAAAATGGTTGCAGTCTGGAGCCCTGAACCCAGTTTAGCGTCCTGCTTTGATCTGACTTTGACCTGCAGTGTTTTCCATAGTTGTGTGCACACGGTTACACCTTTTTATAGAGCAAAACATGGGTTTTAAGCAACTTTTAAAGGTGTCCACAGAACTTAACTCCAAAGGGAGGGAGAGTTTAGGACAGTTTAGGAGCCACAACTTTGAGCACACAACAGGTCGTCCAGAGGAACAACCAACAAAACTTGATCAGAGGACCTTAGAGACTTACTGGTATGGCTGCATTAGATCTCTAATGTAGGCAGCTGTGGACCAGGCAGAGCTCTATACAATTGAGTTCTGAATTTGATGGAAAAATTAAGAGGTGTCACACGAGACCTTTTGGAAGACCTGGTGAAAACCTTAGCAAAATAGTTTTGGGCGACTTCTTATGCCTGTCAAGAGGGAGTTAAAGTTGTTGATATGGGACTGAGTTTCAGCTGGAAAAAACAGGTGTAGTGTTGTGTTTACAAAGGTATACCCACCTCTGGTCCTGGAGGGATTTAGCTTTCAAATGTGGACCTTTGGTTATTTTCCAATGCTTTAAAATAATTATGGAGGCTGTAGTAATACCCATCGTAAGAGCTGAAAATACATGTTTTGATATATTTGATTTTTTAAATCTGTCCCTAATTAACATAAATCAGGAGTTCAATGAATTGCTTGAATGAAACTGCATTGACATTATTGTAGCAGCAAGAGAAGCAGAGGCAAAGAGCTATGTCTAAGGAGTCTACTTTTAGGTCCACAAGTGAGCCAGAGCGTGACCTGTATATGACCTACCTAGGGTGACCAGACATCTCCAATTTTCTGGTATGACTTCTGTCCTTTTTGTCCAAAACATAAGACTAAATATGAGTTTTGATTAGTTATAGCCTAATGAAACATTAAATACTGATTCTTTTGGTGTTGCCTACAGATGAGCACTGTCTCCAATCTCCGCTACACCAGGAACTGCAGAGTTTCGTGGACATTATCTCAACAGACATCACTAGAGACAAATAAAAGTGTACAAATAGAATGACATATATTTTGTAAAGTCTTTCTACAAGAGTGCATTTAAAGATACTATTCAAAATACATCAGTGATTGAACACCTCAGGCAATCTAGTCCTTGCCTTTTGAACTGGGGCAGAGTCTGATATCCTCCCAGCTACACCTGCGCTCCACTTATTGAGGCTAAAGACCAGAAAATGGATTAAAATCTATTCATTTTTTAACATTTACTTACCCAGGAAACCATGACTGAATTTTTTTAGAAGCACCTGCTTCACATTCATACAAATTTCCACAAATGTAAATCAGGACGCACTCTCCTTATGAAACTTGACTACATGTTCTACAGCTTGATGAACAGAGTATATAATAATAAGAGAACAATAATAAGAACGGCGATTAAAAGGGTGATTGATAAATCTTGCATTGCATCACGGAGGGTCAGATTGGGAGTGTGTACACGATGGATAAATGAAATAAAGGTTCTGATGGAAGATGATGGAAATGTTGATGAACTTAATGACTGTTTTGAAACTTTTAAAAGTGCTGTGTCTGAATTTAAAAATGCTCACACGTGTTCAAATGCTCTTGTCTGAGGAGGAAAAGGAAAAAGACCACACTGACTGGTATGAACCAAGAATAACTAACCTAAACTATTTCATAAAGGAGGTTGAGACATGGAAAAGAGAACTCATGGCACAATTAAAGGTTGGACCACTGGACAGCATTTCAAATGTTTCGCACAAATCAAAGACATTAACATCAGGATCTAAGGCCTCCTCAGTCTCTTCAGAGTTTTTAGAAAGCCAAGGCTGAAAGGGCAGCTCTGTTGGCTCGTGTTGCTGCACTGAAAGACAAACAAGCACTTCAGCTGGAAGAAGTAAAGTGGATGTGGAAGCGGAAATTGCAGAGTCAACTGCCAGAATAAAAGTCCTCCAAGACAAGGATGTGGATGATGAGCGTCAAGGAGATGGTATGAATGCTTATTATGATGATGTTAAACAAAGCATGGAAGCTACAGGTGGTAGGTGCTGTACCTAAAACAGTTTTCAGCTATCTTCAGCCAACAAGAGACTCATGCATGGACAGCAGCACAGTGTGCACGATGACAGGGATCTAATCAATCCACCTATAGATCACAGTGCTCATGATAACATGAATATGGTTATTCAACGACGAAGTGACATTGCTGAACTTATTATTTCACAACAGAAACTGTCTCTACTGCCTGCAAGGGAAATTGCAGTGTTTGACGGTAACCCACTGACATATCAGTCTTTTATCCATGCATTTGAACACTTGATAGAAGAGAAGACTAAAAACAATCAGGACAGGCTCTATTACCTTGAACAATTTACATCAGGTCTGCCAAGAGATCTGGTTAGAAGCTGTTTATATATGGATGCAAATAGAGGCTACGCTGAAGTTAAAAAGCTTTTAAAGGAACATTTTGGGAACAAAATGAAAATTTCAGGAGCTTATTTGAAAAAGGCTTTAAACTGGATAGCAATTAAAGCTGAGGATGGGAAAGCGCTGCACACTTATGCAATGTATTTGAGAGGATGCTGTAAAGTGATGCAGGATTTATTGTACATGGATGAACTTGATATCCCATCAAACTTGAGGCTAATAGCATCTAAGCTACCCTACAAGCTCTGAGAAAAATGGCAAACAATAGCCTATGATACACAACAGAGAACTGGAAGAAGAGCCAAATTTCAACACCTAGTGTATTAAAAAACAAGCTAAAATGCTTTTGGACCCTTTGTTTGGAGACACTCAAGACTCTGCTAAAAAGGTTTTCCCAAAGAGCCGAGCTATTGAACTGAAGGGGAGAAGTAGCAACTTTGCTACTTCAGTGGTAGTGAATACTGAAAATACAGACTGGACTGTAAGACAACCTTCAGTCCAGCAGCAGCCTCGAGCTTTGCCCAGTGCTACTGCCTTATGTGGATTCTGCCATGGAAAACACGGATAAGACACATGGCTTTGGTGTGAGAGACCTGGGTTCAATCCCCCGCTGTAACCCATCCACCATTGTGTCCCTGAGCAAGACACTTAACCCCTAGTTGCTCCAGAGGCGTTCAACCTCTGACATAAAAGCGTCAGCTAAATGAGTAAGTGTAATTGAAAATCCGGCCACATGAAAAAAAGGTAGTAGTGGTAGGAAGTAGTGGTTATTGCTTTGGTTGCCTAATGGGAGGGCATCTGAGCAAGAATTGCAACCGGGGCTGGGAGGGACTGTGCACTTTCTATAGTTCCTGTACGAGTCAAGGTGGCAAAAGGGAGCGAGTTTATTCTCACATATGTATTCCTTGATCCAGGCAGCACAGCAACCTTCTGTACAGAGAACCTAATGAACCAACTGAATGCTAAGGGACGTAAAACAGAGATTCTCTTGCGGACGATGGGACAGGAAAACTCCACAAAGACAAACGAAGTCACAGGTGTTCAATCAACCAGACTCACTCAAAAAGGGAGGTGAGGTCAGATGGTGCCAAAAGAGGGGGGTTTTCAATCATTCTACCTAAAGGCTCTCACGTATCTTATCTGATCCTACAACACACCCATTATCAAGTGGGACACTCTGGTAGAAGCCGTAACAGAGGACTCCTATGCTAATTTCAGTCCCTCCCAAATCGATCATCTTGTTGATAGTGCTGCAGGCTCGCTGCGAATGACACTCGACTCTGTAGCCCCTCTAAAAAAGAAAATAATAAAACAAAGACGGTTAGCTCCATGGTATAATACTGAAACTCGCAAATTAAAGCAAATATCGCAGAAACTTGAGAGGAATTGGCGTTCCACCAAACTGGAAAATTCTCGTTTAATTTGGCAAGATAGTCTTAAAACTTATAGGAAGGCCCTCCGTAATGCCAGAGCAGCGTACTACTCGTCATTAATAGAGGAAAATAGGAACAACCCCAGGTTTCTTTTCAGCACTGTAGCCAGGCTGACAGAGTCACAGCTCTATTGAGCCAACTATTCCCATAGCTCTCAGTAGTTACGATTTCATGAGCTTCTTTAATGATAAAATTCTAGCTATTAGAGACAAAATTCACCAAGACCTGCCTTCAACTGGCACCAACTTATCTCTAAACTCAGGAACCTTAGAAACAGCTGTAGAACCAGATATATGTTTAGACTGTTTTGCTTCCCTCAATCTTTACCAACTAACTTCAATAATTTCTTCATCTAAACCATCAACCTGCCTCTTAGACCCCATCCCGACTAGACTGCTTAAAGATGTTTTACCCTTAGTCAGCACTTCTATACTAGATATGATCAATCTATCTTTATCAACTGGCTATGTACCACAGTACTTTAAAGTAGCTGTAATTAAACCTCTTCTGAAAAAGCCCAAACTTGATCCGGATGTTTTAGCCAACTATAGACCTATATGTAACCTTCCATTTGTCTCTAAGGTTCTGGAGAAAGCAGTTGCTAAACAGCTGTGTGACTTTCTACAGAGCAATAGTTTATTTGAGGATTTTCAGTCAGGATTTAGAGCTCATCATAGCACAGAGACAGCACTGGTGAAAATTACTAACGACCTCCTTATTGCATCAGACAAAGGACTTGTCTCTGTACTGGTTTTATTAGATCTTAGTGCTGCATTTGGTGCCATTGACCATCAGATCCTATTGCAGAGACTCGAATATTTCATTGGCATTAAAGGAACCGCTCTAAGCTGGTTTAAGTCCTATTTATCAGATCGATTTCAGTTTGAACATGTTAACGATGAGTCCATGCATGCAAAAGTTAGTCATGGAGTTCCTCAAGGATCTGTCCTTGCGGCTGTGGCTCAGGAGGTAGAGCGGGTTGGCTGTTAATCAGAAGGTCGGCAGTTCAGTCCCTGGCTCCCCTTGGTTGCGTGTCGAAGTGTCCCTGGGCAAGATACTGAACCCCGAATTGCCCCTGGCGGCTATTCCGCCAGTGTATGAGTGAGTGTGAATGTTAGTTTCCGTTTGAGCACTTAGGCTCAGTGTATGAATGTGTATGACTGGTGAATGCAGATGTAGTGTAAAAGCGCTTTGAGTGGTCGAAAAGACTAGAAAGGCGGAGCATTTACATTTACATCCTCGGACCAATCCTCTTCACTTTATATATGCTTCCTTTAGGCAATATTATCAGGAAACATTCCATAAGCTTTCATTGTTATGCAGATGATACTCAGTTATATCTATCGATCAAACCAGATGAAACTCATCAGTTAGCTAAACTTCAAATGTGCCTTCAGGATGTTAAAACCAGGATGACCTGTAATTTTCTAATGTTAAACTCAGATAAAACTGAAGTTATTGTTCTGGGGCCTATGCACCTCCGTGACGCATTATCTAAAGATATAGTTTCCCTTGATGGCATCGCCCTGGCCTCCAGCACCACTGTGAGGAATCTCTCTCTCTCTCCCCCCCCCCCCCTCTCTCCCTCTCTCCCTCTCTCTCTCCTTCACCCCAACCGGTCGAGGCAGATGGCCGCCCACCCTGAGCCATGGTTCTGCTCGAGGTTTCTGCCTCTTAAAAGGAAGTTTTTCCTTGCCTCTGTCGCCTAGTGCTTGCTCTTGGTGGGAACTGTTGGGCTTCTGTAAATAGCATCATAGAGTACGGTCTAGACCTGCTCTTTTATGAAAAGCGCTGTGAGATAACTGTTGTTGTGATTTGGCGCTATATAAATAAAATTGAATTGAATATGTTATCCAGGCTAAGGCAAAGATTCTGGCTACCTCATGCCAACTCTCTATCCAGGAAAATCATCAGAGAATGCATTTTTTGCAGATGTATGCAGGCAAACCCTGGAGAACAAAAAATGGCATATCTACCAGAAGATCGTGTGCAGCCAGACCTACCACCTTTTAGTCATGTTGGCATGGTGAAGAGGGGCCGGGCTCAGGTGAAACGGTGGGGAGTAATCTTTACATGTCTTGTAAGTCGAGCAATCCATATGGAGAAACTTTCTAACCACAGACTCCTGTATAAATACTATACGCAGATTCATATGCAGAAGAGGACCAGTTATAAGTATAAGGACAGATAATGGAACTAACTTTATCGGCGTACAAAAGGAACTGAAGGATGCTCTGAAGGAACTAAATCACCAGAAGATTCAAAATGCACTACTGTCTGATGAAGTAAAATGGACATTTAACCCCCCCCTTTTGGAGCTCACCACGGCGGAGTGTGGGAAAGGCTGATCAGACTGGTCAAAAAAATCCTGGTGTCGGTTTTGAAGCAGCAAACACTGGATGACGAGACTCTACAAACAGCAATCTTTGAAGTAGAGGCTATCCTGAACGACAGGCCAATAACAACGGTTTAAGGTGATCCTAATGATTTGGAATCACTCACCCCAAACCACCTACTTCAGCTAAAAGCTAAAGCAATAATGCCACCAGGACTTTTTGAAAGGAAAGATCTTTACTCAAGAAGAAGATGGCGACAAGCACAGTACCTTGCAGATCTATTCTGGAAACGATGGACAAAGGAGTATCTGCCAATCATGCAACAAAGAAGCAAGTGGAACAGCACAAAGCGGAATCTTCGTCCTGAGAATTTAGTCATCATTGTGGACGACACAGCACCAAGTAACTCATGGCTCATGGGCCGAGTTGTAAAGACTTTCCCAGACTCGAAAGGATTTGTTAGAAGTGTTTTGGTTAAAACCAAGACTAACATCCTTCAACGGCCTATAAATAGACTCTGTCTGCTAATGGAAGCAGCGGACTGAACTGAAATTGACAATAGATCATACAACACATGAACTTCCACGCCAACACACATATCTTACATACATACAACTTCATAGACTGTCATGAACTCTGACATGAAAGAACATAGACATGAAATGATTATAAAGAAAATGGACCTGAATCTTGGACATTGAGCTTAAAATTAAATACAATGTTTATTTTGTTGTTGTAATTGTTGTGTTGTGCACCAGTTAGGGGCCGGGTTGTTGGAGCCATAATAGGTTTATTTAGTTTAAGTCACTAATTTATAGTAATACAAGATGATTTGAATTTATATTCTTTCTGTTAAAATAGAGATCAAGAAATATAATTATGGATTTTGATTTAAAAAACTTTGGAAATAACAATTGGCTAATGTCGGTGAAAATGATTACCTTGACTCCTCCTCACTAAGTAACAGGTATAATGAGGGGCTGGGTGGCAGCTTGGGATTTCCTTTGTTTGAGTGAGAGAGGAGGACTGAAATATTAGTCACCGTATTGTCAGATATTTTGAAGAGTTTAAAGGTTCTATTGGAAGTCAACCACGGAGAATTTATTGTTGTTTTGTTTTGACGTAAAAAAAATCTGGTATTACAAGGAAACGGAAGGATCTCCGCGAGTGCTTTTTACACACACAAGTCACTATCCTCCTCCAAAAAGGCGTCTGAGGAACATGACGACAACTGAAAGAGACGCCAGGACACCGACAGTGTAGACTCCCTTCCCGTCACTACATTAAATGCCTCCGTAGAAGAAGAAGTGGGAATAATAATAATAATAATAATAATATGCAGTCTCTAAGTATTCTTCTGGTTTATTAAAAGAAAGAAGAGAAATTTGGACAGAGCACACGTGTTATTTAGCACGAGAGCTGACAGCCAGTGGATCTTTATACCATGAAGCCAGATACAGTCAGATACAGACAGCTGACAGCAGAAATCATGGATGTGGAATTTCCCAGATGGAAGGCTTTGATGTGGGACAGATGTTTTCAAAGTGGAGCTGAAGTTGTCTGTCCACGATGGATACGGGTGGTACTGTGGGGGCAATCTTTCTGGACCTTAAAAAGGCCTTCGACCCTGGGAATCATGGAATACTTATTAACAAATTAATTTCTTTTAATTTTTCCAATGATACCATTAAGTGGATTGATTCATATCTAAAGGGAAGAACAAATTATGTAAAGGTTCAAAATCATAAATCCACTGCTTATACAAATAATATTGGTGTTCCGCAAGGATCTATACTTGGGCCACTGTTGTTCAGTCTTTATGTTAATGATTTGCCCTTGGTTTGTCCCGACGTAGAAATCCAGTTATATGCTGATGATTCTGTTATTTATGTACATAGCAGCACAAAGCAGCAAGCTGCTCAAAACTGACCAGTGCAATGAACTATATCACAACATAGCTTGACAGATCATGTCTTACATTAAATGTTTGTAAAATGGTTAGCATGTTCTTTCAAAGCAACCATGTAGCACTCCAGACCCAGACATAATAATACGAGGTCAAAAGTTGTGACTGAATACAAGTATCTGGGTGTCTGGATTGATTCGAATCTCTCTTTTAGAACTCATGTAAAAAGTATGTGCAAACGAGTTAGATTTAATTTAAGTCATTTTAGATTTTTTAGGCAATCACTCAGCTTTGAAACTGCTTTGATATATATGAATGCCATGATTATCCTGCATTTTACATACTGTTTGACAAGCTGGGCACAGGCTAACAAATCCACAATGAAGTCACTCGAAAGTCTACTATCAAAGTTTTAGTTCAGAAACTTAATAGTTTTCACACCTGTCAAATCTTAAATACACATAGACTTCTGAGTTGGGAAAACTTGATCACTTATAGTAACCTTTGTCTAGTTTATAAGATATTGCATAGCACTGCCCCGCCAATTTTGATTGGTCTAAAATTTTGTGGGAGGGATCTAAACCAGGTTTCTTTAAAAGCGGGATCACGCAAGCCGTTTTAAAATAATCAGGGACACAACCAGTATATGGGGAGCTGTTAAAAACGGAGATCAAATGGGGCCCAACAGAATCCATTACTTTCAATAAAAACTTAGGTATTACATCAAGTGGGCTGGAGGACACTCTCATTTGTGATACTGTTTTTAAAAGCTCAGACAAGTCGATGGGATAAAACTGGTTAAAACTCTCTTGTTGCTGGTGAGGAACCTCTGAGTAAGAGGCCGCGGGGGTAATAGAGGCTCTGATTGACACCACCTTATTGGTAAAATAAGATAAAAACAATTCAAAGTCATCATTACTTCCAGCTGAGGCACAAGGAGGGGTTGGGTTTACCAGCTGATCCACAGTCTTAAACAGAAACCTGGGATTGTGTTTATGTGTAGTAATGAATTCAGAAAAATAGTGTGTTCTCGCATCCTTAACCATGTTATTGTAGTTAATTAATAAATCCTTCAGACTGGGGTAATGGACTTGGAGACTGGATTTTTTCCATCTGCGCTCTGTTTTCCTGCATTCCCTTTTTATGCTGCGAATGCTGTCATTTATCCAGGGTTGCTTACTAGCTTTAGATGTAGGCCCACCGTTTAGAGGAGCAGTAATATTTAGTGACAACAAGCAGATATGATTGAAGTGATCGACCAGATTGTTGGTGTTGGAATCAGACAGGTGTTGGCTTTGGCTCTGAAAGAATGTGCAAAACTTTGAAACACTTTGTTCATTAAAGATGCAAGAACACACAGAGCTTGGTGAGGCGGCATGAGTAACAGGCGAATCGCAGCTAAAAACAATACATCTGTGGTCAGATATGGTCATGTCCACTAATTCCACAGAGGAAATGCTGACACCCAGGGTAAAAACCAAGTCCAGTGTATGACCACGGTTATGTGTTTGCCCTTTGACATGTTGTTTGAAGTTAAAAGAAGTGGCCATATTTAAAAAGTCATTTGCATTAACATTGAAACATGAATATTAAAATCGCCAAAAAGAACGATTCTGTCATAATTTAAAACCGGAGTAGATAAAAATTTAGGAAGTTCTGATAAAAATCCTCCAGGCAGTTTTGGGGGGCGATAAATTATAACAAATATGATAGGTTGCAGCCCTCCAACTTTAAGAGTGAGAACTTAAGTTAAATTCATCACAGCGTACTTGATGACATTTAACATTGTTCCTATACACGCTCACTCGGTTGACTAAAACAATCATATTGAGGCGGACACAGTTCAGCTAGCTGGCTATAGTCATTCATTTGCAACCATGATTCAGTTAAAAACATAAAATCTAGATTTGCAGACAAGATAGGAATCATTTAAGATAAAAGTCTTACTTAAAAGTGATCTCACATTGAAGAGAGCCATTTTAAATGAGTTTGTTCTGGGTGCTGGAGTTGGTGCAGTTGTCCTAATCCTTATAAGATTACTATTATTTCTGTGTGGGATGTGCACATTTCGGATTGCTGGTCTATGCATGATGATGACAGGAATAGAAGTCTTTGGAACAGTGCTGGGAGCAGACGGCTTTACATGCCAGCAGGTGGAGACAGTTCTTAGTGGCAGTGAGGCAGAGATCTGTTCAGTGACCGGTGGTGTGTCCAGGTGTGCTGCATGAATGATAAGTCATTCACGTAAGTCATGTGTGGACCGCACCACATGCTGTATGTGAGCAGCTAACATTTCTGAGCCCCGTTTGTTTGGGTGAAGTCCGTCTGTCTTAAAAAGAGAGATTCTTTGCCAGAAAATATTAAAGTTATCGACATAACACACACCGTGAGCGACTGGAGCCAGTCGTGGAGGCCAAGGAGTCTACTGAAGCAGCCAGCACCGCGACCAACTGTGACGGAGATGTAGCCAGTGGAGGAGATGCAACAGTGTCGGCCGGCACTGTCCGCCGAAAGAGATCCGTATCAGGGAGAGTCAAAGCTGCAGGTGCAACCGCTGGATGGATGCATAGCGGTTGGAGAGGCGGATGTGCGGAGGAGAGGCAGCCCCGTCCGAGCCTCTCTTGCAGCCACAGACCACCACTTCAGCCCAGGTTGACTGATGCTTCGGAGTTGAGCAGGAGGAAATCCTTGGAAGGGTAGAGGGGTCCCATAGCACGGTGTCCTGGATGTTAGCGGTTGCGCTAAGAGAAACAATCTGTTTGGCTTGTACTGAAGCCACATCCATAAAGCCAGTCAGCAGGGAATCTTTCTCTTTGAGTTCCTCTGAAAGTCGTTGGATGTCTTCCATAAGGTCAGCAATCTTCTTGTTCGCTTTCTTAAGGAGTGTGCAGCCCTCATGGGGCAAAGCTATCTGGGCTAGCATAACGTTAGTCGCCGGTGCTTTGTTGTGATCAGTAGCGTTGATAGCGTTTTTACGGTCATCTAGCTTAAAATCCATGTCAGATGACTAAAATCCTTAGCCCACGTAAAACTTAAAGTAAAAACGTAACTTAAATAAAAAGGATATAAAAAATGTAATGTAAAAGTGTGGATTAAAACTGGATAAGAGTCCGGTTTAAGACGGAGCTTCCGACAGGTAGCTAGAGACGCCAACGCATGCGCAGAGTACAGATCTCAGGCACCGTAGCTATATTACTCGCTTGGATAGGGGAGGGGGGTGAAATTCGCAACCCTCACCATTAGATGTCACTAAAATTTACACACTGAACCTTTAGGTGCGTTTGACTTAATGCGGCGCTGCGCAGCACTGACTTAACGTGATGCATGCTGGACTTAAAATAAGGCATGCTGGTTAGAACTGTTTTTATACCACGCCCCTGCAGTCACCTGCAGCTCACGTTAGACTATCAAGTCGGCGAAAGTCAGCCGCCGTCATCTCGAATGCACCTTTTAAGACATACTGTGTGGCCTGGATACGAAACACCGCCTGCTAGTTTCTTGAATACCTTCTACGCCATATGAATCACAACACCATTGACCAGCTTCAACCTGTTTATCCTGCTGTATCTGCCTCCTCAGCATTACTTCCTCAGCATTAGACTGTGAAAATGTTTTGTCTTCTTTTGTTGACAAAACCAAACATCCGATCCAACTTTGATAATGCTACTGTTTCCTCTTATTCTTCAATCTACTCTCCTATCTCTCTATATAACCTTTTTGGCACTGTATCCCTATGTCCTTTTTTCCTTTTCATTTCAGAGTCAGTCCATCATATTTGTAAAAAACTTGCCTTTGATCCAACCCAACCAAATAACTACAGACCTATATGGAAACTACTTTTCATTTCCAAAATTCTTGAAAAAGTTGCCTCAAGACTGATCCCCAGGATAAAGACACCACAGGGGACTATCGTCTCAGTCAGTGAATTGATGTCTTTCTGGAAGTACGAGAAACAATCAGATTGCTTCAAAATGGTAAATCCCCAGACCTTGATGGGCACATAGTAGAATTTTATAAAACACTCATAATTTCCCTGTCTTTAACACATCTTTCACTAATGGCCAGTTACCTTCAACCCTGTCAGAAGTAACCATCTTTTATGATTTACAAAAATAAAAGAGGATAAAGATCCTCTTGAGTGTAGCAGTTACAGACCAATATCTCTTCTAAACAAGGATCTAAAAAGGCAAGCAAAGGTTCTCACTTAACGTTTACAGCAGGGTCTACAATCGTTGATCTCATCAGATCAAACTGGTTTCATGGCCACAAGGAACTCCTCGTACAAAACCAGATGGCTGCTCAACATAATCAGCTCTCCCAGGAATATGGTAATACTCTCCTGAGATGCTGAAAAAGTGTTCAATAGGGTTGAATGGAAATACCTTTACTATGTCTTTGAAAACTTTGGCTTTAGTTGTGATTTTATTGCCTTAGACTACTGTGCAAATCCACTGTCTTTTGAGAATCAGTACAGAACGGACCCAAACACAACACTCAGTTGAAGATGGTTTATTTAGGGGAACAGGGAGGCTGGGGATGAGGAGAAGGTGGTGAGGCGGACGCCGGCGAACGTGGGCATGGAGGACCGAGGAGCTGGTGAGGCGGAGGATGAGATGCGAGGGAGCCGTGGGGGACAGGAGACCGGGGAAGGGAGCGGTGTGGTGGTAGGTGGACTGGCGAGGAGCGGGGGGAGCTGGGGGGGCGCCGTGGAGGAAGTCCAAGGGGAGAGGACAGGTGGGCGAGCCCAGCCGACTGGACGGATGATGAAGGTGAGTGAACCTGGGAAGGGGAAACAGACAGACAGGGTTAGACACATGGGAAAACTAGGAACTGGAAAACAGAGATTACTACGGGTTTTTTCAGGAGCTTGAGCGAGGTAGTGGCACCAGGTTAGGAGCAACAACGATCAAGCGGCGACTGTTTGGAGAACCGGGGTTGATATACAGGCTTAGATGGAGTGATTGCTGGCAGGTGTGGCAGGCAGAGGAGGCGGCTGATGAGATGCAGGTGCGGGTCATCAGCTGGGCTCAGGAACGGGGAGAGAGAGAGAGGGAGAGCACACGCAGGGGAGGAGATACAGGGAGGCAGGAGAAGTACAGGGAAAACAGAACGGTGGAAGAAACAAAATGAGAAAGAAACAGGACACTCACCGCCAGCCGGGCTGCCACCACAACACTGTCGCTTGTATGCTCACCAATAGTGAGAGGTCTTGTCACTTTGCTCTCTGTCAGAACACAAGACACCAGACGTCCCCTTTCTCCCCTTCTATTTGCAATGGCCATTTGGGTTCGAGAGGAAGGGAGATTTGAGGGTATCACCAGGATGGTCGTCACTCACAAACTGTCCTTGTATGCAGATGATTTGCTGTTATATGTTTCTAACCCGTTCTCACCCCTTCCAGTTGTTAAAGATATTCTAGCTCAATTCGGTGGATACTCTGGGTACAAGTTTAACTTCCATAAAAGATATAACTCACTGGTCTACATTACCCTTGTCTGTAATTTGTTGAATAAATCTTGTAAAAAGGATGCTTATCCCTAAATTTCTGCACATTTAAATTTTTATTAAAAAGGCTTTCTACCACCAATTGGACCAGATGTTGTCATCGTTCATGAGCTAGTAAACCTCCACGTAGTAAGAAAGCTGTTCTGCAACTCCCCAGAAAAGCAGGGTGTATGGCATTGTCCAACTTTATCCAATATTATCGGGCCTGTAATTAAAATTCCCTGTTAAGTACAGAAACAATTTTAAATATTGCTTATCTTATGCACCGCGTGGGTTCTCTCTGGGTGCTCCGGCTTCCTCCCACTGTCCAAAGACATGCAGGCTAGGTTAATTGGTGTCTCTGAAATTGTCCTTAGGTGTGAGTGGCTGTTTGTCTGTGTGTGGCCCTGCGATGGACTGGCAACCTGTCCAGGGTGTACCCTGCCTCTCTCCCAATGTAAGCTGGGATTGGCTCCAGCCCCCCGCAACCCTGTACACAGGATAAGCGGTTGACGATGGATGGCTTATCGTATGAAAGGCCCTACATGGTCTTGCCACTTCATACATTTAAAAAATTCTGCATAGTGGGACATACTTTATGTATCTTTGTTTATTTTATGTATCAATATCCTGTGCTGCGCTTGTAAGTTGTTACTTACACACTCTTGGCGATCTGCACAACGTACATGTCATCAATATGCATTTTCCTAAGCCGCTGACACAACTGAAGCATGAAGCACAGGCTGGGGCCACTGCATACAGAAAATTATAATTCATCAGTGTGGATGCTCACATGTGCATCATTATAGTTATTGTTTTTGTGTGTGCATTACACTTCTACTGTGACAAGTCAAAATGTGTGCTGTGAAAGATCAATGTTCAACACCTAATACCTGCATTTTCAGTAACTATAGAGAATTTACATTACTGACAAAGTAGACTGACATTCAGGCCCTAATTTCTGTTACTCAGATGTAAACAGAAATATTTGAATCACAGTGTTGTAGCATCACTGATTTAGTGTGGAAACAGTGAGTGTGCTTCTCTTCACTTTATTGTTTTCTTCCACTCTTGAGGATGAAAATGTCTGCATCTCCTCCAGAGACTGAACATTTGATTTGTCTGCATCATGTTTGACCTTTCAGTTGTATTTGTTGTGGGGGACAAAAATGCAACATGGGTATTAAATGTGAAATCACAACACTCTAAACAAAATATCATTGCCTTGTTTTTTGGGTTCTGGTTAAAACAAAATTTTGCTCACAGTATATTGTTTGTCTTAAAGATATTCTTTCTCTGGAAGAGGTAAAAATAAAAGTGGTGAAAGTTTTGAATTAGTTCAATGCAGTACATAACTCCTTAAAAGGAGGAGATGTGTGATCTGATGAGTTTAGATAAGACTTCTTTCTGACATCCTGTCACACAGTCAACTTCTACCCTCCTCTCTTTTTGATTGCCAAGATCTGAGAGCGTCACATACTTACACACACTCTCACTCACTCACACACACACACACACACACACACACACACACATACACAGGACCAGCCATCAAACATCCATCTTAGTCATACACCCAATGAATGTATAAATGTGCAAATATACATACGTTAACACATACTGTATGTATAGGAATATACCAACCTATGAACATTTAGAGGCATTCATTTTCATAACACGCAGGACTAAGGTCTTTTTTTTTATTTGTGCCTCCTTTTTCTGATGGTGATGGCACTGATGATCATGAAAAATATGATGTTGATGAATAACTTTGGTGCAGCAAAGATATTGTACTAAGATTATAAACTCATCTGATCACCATCATTGATAATGTGTGGGTGGGTTTGGGGGCCGGTCCAGTAACATTAATTCCATCCATCCAGTGGTAGACTGATTAACTTTCAACAAAAGTTGATATGCTTTTCTTTCAAATCAGTTTGTGTAATGGGTTGAAATTTATGATAAAATGAGGCACCCCGCTATGATTTGTTATTTTCATTGAAAGATTATCATAGTGGTGGCGAGTAACTTTTACATATAAATATCAATTGATCCTGTACTTACTTTCTTCACTAATGAAAATGAAAACACACACACAAAGCATCAGAATGGGGAAGAAAGTGGATTAAAGTGACTTTTAACGTGGCATGATTGTTGGTGCCAGATGGCTGGTCTAAGTATTTCAGAACCTGCTGATCTACCTCAAGGCCACCTTCGGCAATGCCCAGGAGGTGAACTAGTACCTCTCCAGCTACAAGTCTACACTCTGCAACTCTGGTCCGAGTTGGACTCGCATCAGCTAAATGAGATAATGTAATTTAGTACAGTACATCAGTTTAAGAAATAAATGTTTATATTTTGAATTTTGGTAGGTATAGTTCATTCATTAGATTCTTGTGGTCAGTCTCTGATTTGTTAATGCTAAGTTTTAATGTCCCGCCCCATCCAGGTTGTGATTATAATTGGTTTGACAACGAGCGCATCAACTTTTTGAAAAATTGTTTCAACAAAAGGAACCCGACAAGGTTACCCGTAGTTCCTTGTATTCCTGGCGAAATCCCTGGATACATTGTTCATTGTGTCACACAAACAGTCAGCACCTAGTAGGGTAGAATTTTGAAGCTCTGTAGGTCATCATCTGACTCTGTTCGTGTTCCCTTTGTGTCCTTTTGGAGCCAGGCTTTGTAAGGTTTATGTAATGCTACTTAGACTAGCCAAGAGAAAAGCAGGCAGACGAGAACGGGAACAGTGTGCGTAACGTAGTGCCCCATGGATAATGCAGCCCTTATGAATCGCCCAGAGAACCTGATTTGGGGAGGGCAGAAGAGAGTACAGACAGTCCACAACACACCAAAGAGTAAAATGTAGAGATGCCAGTACTGTGTACTAGCCCACTTCAAGCACTGGTTTAGAAGGCAAAATGTTACTGGGGATTGTAGTGCAGTGCATTGTGGGCAATATGGAAGGTGGGCTATTTATAGAAATCAAAATCATCCCTCACATTAGTGTTTTTAACCAGCAGCAGAACTAAGTAGTGGGGAAAAACAAGTGAAGAGTAGAATCAGGGGAAAGGCTGCTGGTTGCCATGACTACATAGTATTTTTTGGCAAAGAGAGAAAGGGCAGCAAGGTTTAGCTCTCATCAGAATCAGGTCAAAATCATTATGGTGGAATTGTTTGTCTTCTTTTTCTGTCCATCCTCATTTAGAGCTAGTGACCATGCAGTCTGCTCAGTCTGCTACTCTTTCTGCAGTGATTGAAATAATTTTGCATTCTCTTCTTGTGGGATTATCTGTGCAACTATGCAATCCGTACCGTGCCTGGGCACGGTTACCCCCTAAAGTCCGGTTTGTTTGACCAGTGTAATGCCAGAGTCCAGTTGAACTGTGCCCGGGCCCACCTCCTGATATTATACTGATATAAACTGATATTAAAGTCAGAGGTGCCTCCTTTTCTTTCGCTGCGTTTCTACTGCTTCTCTCTCTCTCCCTTGTGTTTCTGTTTTGTTCCCCTGTCTGTCTTATGTCTGGGCATGGCGCTCCAGTCCATACTCTGGTTGTCCAATCACCTGCGCACCTGAGCATCATCCCAGCAATCATGCCCCAGTCCTTTACTCCAGTCTTCGCCAGATCGTCCCGTGTGATTCTCGTGCCATGGCCACCTCAGATTCTCATGTTTTTTCTTCTTGTTACAAGACTTTTGCCTGATCATGTATTTTGCTTGTGCCATAGATCCTGACACTCTCTACAAAACTGCCTGCCCATCTCAGTTCCTTGCCTTTTGTTCCACTGCCAGCTCTTGCCACACGCTAGCATCTCTAAAGACTCCAAGTAAGATCTCACTATTGCACATTTCATTGGAATTGTAATAAGCTGTACATTTTACTACTACTCCTTGTCCATTCTGCTGTTGGGTCCAACATGCCATTCCTGGCAAAGGAATCCGGTTGGGACAAATATAAATGGGCTTTCCTCTGCAAATAGCACTGGTACAGGAACCAACTGGACACCAGGATGGTGAAGGAAGCCATCAAGCTGAAGAAATGGGACTTTTTGGGCATAGTTCGCTCAGGGGTCACCTGAAGCAGCAGACAGATACCAGGAGGACAGAAGGGATGCAGCTTTTGCTGTTGCTGAAGCAAAAACCCTGAGGTGGGAGGTGTTCGAAGAGACCATGGAGAAGGAATGTCGGTTGGCCTCAAGGAAGTTCTGGCAAACCGTTTGATGACTCAGGAAGGGAAAGCAGGGCTTGACTCAGGCTGTGCTCAGCCAAGGGGGAAAATTAATGACCTGCACCAGGTATATTGTGGAGTGGTGGAAAAAGCACTTTGAGGAGCTCCTGAACCCAACCAACATGTTCTCTGTAGAAGGGGCAGATGCTGAAGACTCAGAGAAAACCTCTCCCATGTCCCTTGCAGAGGTTGCTGAGGCAGTCTAAAAGCTCCTCAGCAGCAATGCGCCGGATGTAGATGAGATACACCCTGAGATGCTAAAGGTTTTAGAGATCGTTGGGCTGCCTTGGCTGACATGCGCCTTCAGTGTCACGTGGAGGTCGGGGACAGTAAATGTGGAGAGGCAGACCGTGGTGGTGGTTCCCATTTTTGAAAAGGGGAATCGGAGTTCCAATTATCAGGGTATCACACTACTCAGCCTCACCATGAAAGTTTATTCTAGACTGTACATTATTATTATAATAAGGTGCAGTATCCACACACCCAGAGATTTAGTATTTTTTGTATCACAGTTTGTTAAGCAACGCAATACTAGTAGGCACAAATGATCTCTCATTTCTCTAATAACAAATATCCTTCTTCCTTCTCTTCCCGCATGGTTTCCTTGCATCTCTCCGTGTAAAGGAAAAGACCCAAGTGAGGGAAACGTAGATGCAATTTAGAAAATTGAGAAGCACCCACAGACACAGCCACCCACGGAAAGCTAAACCAGGAAAGCATCTAATTATTATATATAATAATATATTATAATAATAATAATAATAATCTTTATTTGTAGAGCACTTTTCAAAAACAAGTTGCAAAAGTGCTTTAACAAGTGTAAAGACAATAATACAAAAACAATACAAGATAAAAGCATGAAAACACTGAAAAGTTTACACGTTTACACGTTTAAGATAAATATAAAATTATCTTAAAGTAAAGTCAAATAAGATCGGGAAAGGCTCTCCTATAAAAGTATGTTTTAAGAAGGGACTTAAAAGAGTTCACTGACTCAGCTGACCTGATTTCCTCGGGCAGGCTGTTCCAGAGCCTCGGGGCCCTGACAGCAAACGCTCTGTCCCCGTTAGTTTTCAGTCGAGACTCTGGAACAGACAACAGACCTCTGCCCGAGGATCTCAAGGTACGTGCTGGTGTGTATGGGACTAAAAGTTCAGAAATATAACAAGGTGAGAGGCCATGAAGAGCTTTAAAAGTAATCAATAGAATTTCAGAAGTCAATTTTAAAACACAGTGGGAGCCAGTGTAATAAAGCTAAAATAGGGGTGATGTGGTCATATTTCTTTGTTCTGGTTAAAAGCCTGGCAGCTGAGTTCTGGACAGTCTGGAGTCGATCAATAGATTTTCGGATAAAACAGGTGAAAAGGCTGTTGCAATAATCCAGGTGTGATGAGATGAAGGCGTGTAAAATGTTCTCGGTGTCCTTAAAAGTTTTACATAGATCGAATTTTTGCTATATTTCTAAGTTGATAAAAACATGATTGAACAAGCTTTGTGGTGTGCTGCTCGAAATTTAAATTACTATCAAACCAAACACCAAGGTTCTTTGCCACAGGCTTAATGTGATTTACTAGGGAACCAGCAGATGGCAGTATTTGTTTTGCCATCTGCTCGGACCCGATGACCAGGATTTCTGTTTTGTCTGAGTTCAGCTGTAGGAAATTATTTGACATCCATTTTTTTACTTCACAAAGGCAGTTGTTAAGTGAACGCATTCCAAGATCTGTGGATCTGACGGGCAAGTATATTTGAGTGTCATCAGCATAAATATGAAAAGAAATGCCATGTTTATGGATAATATGTCCAAGGAGAAGCAGATACAAGGATACAAAATGGGTCCTAAGACCGACCTCTGAGGCACACCATATTTAACTGGACAGAACGAAGAGACATAGTTGTTTACAGACACGACAAACTTCCTATTTGACAGGTAGGATGAAAACCATTCTAAGGCCGTACCAGAGATCCCCACCCAGTGCCTCAGTCTGTCTAACATGATGTTGTGATCAATGGTGTCGAAAGCAGCGCTAAGGTCCAGGAGTACCAGGACTGAGCACATGCCTTCATCAGCAGACATTAAAAGGTCATTGGTGACTTTAAGCAGGGCAGTCTCAGTGCTGTGGTACTTCCTGAAACCAGATTGAAACTTTTCAAATATTTTGTTATTTTCCAGTACAGTGAGCAGCTGTTTGGACACAATTCTTTCTAGAATCTTTGCAATAAATGTTATTACATGCCTGGTATACCACCCAGCTCTGCTGATAGCCTGCCATATGTCAGATTTTCTTGTAATGTGTCGGTAGAAGACAGCAAAAGAACACTGAAGCAGAAATTATTAGCTTATTGTCCAGATTAACTATGTTTTCTTCCTTGTGTAAGGAAGCTAGGTAACATCCAGTTGTTGAAATATTTTAACTTTGGAGAGCAATACCATTACCACTGACAGTATTCTCTGCCAGCCTCACATAATTTTACTGTCCTGCTCTCTGGTTTGCCATCTCCTTGAATTCTTGTGAGTGCAACCTGCAGAAACACAAATATTCTTGAAGAAATATTGTCCATGTAACCACAGCTAATGACCCATTTTGTTGTTTATTTTGAAAACGTTTAGTGTAGTAGTGTAAGATAATCCAAATTTCACAGGCTTTTGGGTTGTGTAACAATTTATGAACCTCTGTTTATAGGTGGGTTTGCCTTTGAGGACATACTAAGCAGTGCAGCTGATGATGGGCTGTACCCTTGATTTATTCACCATAGAGTGCATGCTTTGAAAGTGTGACCACACCTCTGCTGTGCTTATCTTGCCCTAAATTTCATCAGAATTATTTTAATTTTAGGAATGTTTACAAACAGGTATGACAGAAATTTCTATTGGCTCCGTTTTACTTTTTTCTACACTTCTTTCTGATTAATGTCTCCCTCTGTTCTGACAGCTTGCTGTCTGTATTTGTCATACATTCACATAAACATTAATTACTGCACTCATCTACTCTACCTTGTCTTTAGGGTGGTTGAGGCATCAAAAGTAGTTTGACAAAGAGGTTGCTAAATTTGCCATCTGGCTATTGTTTACCATGCTGCAAGTGGCTAAATATTTGTGTGTGTGTGTGTGTGTGTGTGTGTGTGTGTTCTTATATGAAAAATGTATTGGTAGTTCATACACACACACAAACAGTGCAGCCTGTGAAGTGGAGGACTGGGTTCATCCCAGACTGAGTATCTGAGAAGAGCTCGCAATGTCAGATGATGCAAAGATGGAAATCAGAGAGAAATACCAGGAGAGCTCAGAGAGCCCTGTGGGAAGACTGAGAGAGATGGGGGGGGGGACATCTGCACTGGTACAATACAGCCAGAAACCACAAGAGATCACCTCATCTCTTCACACAATAGAGCATGTGCAATATTTTAGAATACACACGCAATTTAGTAGTCTTTATTTGGGATGTTAGTAAATCCGGCCCTAACAGCTGAAATGCAGTGGAGCGGTGCATAGGTGTTCTGAAGAACCGATGGGCCTGTTTGCAAAGAGGTATCCAACCACAGCTCTTAAATATGTGACAAGTAATGTTAATCTAACTGTACAGTGTATAAATAAACATAGTGCAAACTTTTCTTTGAGTCCGGCACTTCTATCAGTTTCGTCTAAAATTTTCATCTTAGATCTATAATATTCTCTAAACTATATAAACTTAAGTAACATCCGTTTATTTGTGAAAAAGTTGTTTGTTAAAAATGTTTGTTGTTTAAATTTTGATATATAGAACGATGATTTCTTCATGTGTAAAGTTATGTGCTCGTTATAATGTTTCATCTGCCCATTATGCTGTACCGGTATCGTTATGTTACGCCTATTTTGTAGTTAATAGTTATACCACTTGATGTCACTTTTGTTCTGTAGATTACGGTTTCTTAGTTATCAGATGATTATAATGCTTTGTCGTTTATATACCTTTTTGTTGGTGTTGAAAAACATTGAAAAAGAGAGACAAATGGACGACAAAACCATTATAAACGCTCTGTTAAGAATAGTGCTATTTACAGATTGGCCACTCTGCCTCCTCTTATCCCCCTCATTATGCTGATTAAGATAACGTCGCTGTCAGGCACAAACCTTCTATGTCCCAACTCGTGATTTTTCAGGAAATTAAAAAAACCCTGTGTTTTTTATAATTGAACACGGCATCATTGTTAGTTGGTATTGTGTCTTTATAAATGGTCATATACTTGTATGTGTAATTATATTATTAATATTTTACTAAAATTAAGCTCAAATGGAGTTACGATGTTTTAGACCAGCGAATGTGGAGATATGTGATTTGGGCGTCATTGATTAGAACGGCCGTATCTGAGGCAGAAAGTGCATCGCATGATGCTCTCATCATCTTACAGGTTACAAAGTTAATTCTAACGATGTGTGCACTCAGTTCTTTCCTTTCGATTCGGCCAAAGACTCTTAATACAAACTTTAAGTGCTATTTAACAGACTATAACAGGCAATATAGGACAGCATTAGTTATGACGCTATATGGCAAATGCTAGACTAAACTGCACTCCAACTTACCGGGGTTTGACTGCACTCTTCTCAATCCCTCGTCTCAGCCACATAAACATCAGCCTAAGCTAGCCTATACTCTAAAGAAAACGCTGTACTGCTGCTGTGTATTCTTCTACAGTTGGGTGAATCAATTACCAACAGGTCTGGCTCAATACTGCCGCCTACTGGGTGTACAAAACTGAATGCAAGACTACTAAAAATAATTCTTTTTAAGATAATTTTTACATTCACAGGTATTGTAGTGTGCACTTATTAGTTGATAACATGCAATGGACAGACACAATAATTTCTTTAAAACATGCATTTTATAAATAACAATGGCATATCGAAAATTAATAAATGCCATGCATAAATACACAAATACATAAAACAAGTAGTCCATAATAATATTAATAACACAATGGACAAACACTAATATCTTGAAAATGTGTAAAAAATAGCAATGGCACACCATCAATAAATCATATATAGCCATACTATTATAGATGTAATAATACATAAATAGATTTCTTCAAAGAAAATAGGCTGTTCATCAAAAATGAATTCTGTACTAACAATAATTGTTCATTTATACACAGCTACATTAGAACTCTGCTTATCTCTATCCATTTAAAAGTCATATTTTCTTCACACCTGAAGAACAACCACACAACAAACATTACCAATTTATCTGCAACATTGTGTGTGTGTGTGTGTGTAGATAACTATGTGTTAGTGACGGAGTGTGTGTTTCAATTTATCTTTTCACAGTTTTTCAATAATGAACAATTATTTAACTTAGCAAAACGTTCACTGTGCCTGTATGTGTACATATCTACATGTGAGTGAGTGCCCGTGTGTGTGTGTGTTTCAATTGACCTATTCACTAAGTCAACAATGATCAGCAATTATTTAACTTAATAAAACTTTCACTATGCATGTTATCTACATGTAAGGGAGTGATTGTGTGTGTGTGTGTGTGTGTGTGTGTGTGTGTGTGTTTCCTAGTGTTTTAGATTGTCATAGAAGCTGTGGAAGTCCTTCGGTATGACTTCCTTGAGGTCTTGGAGGTGTTTGTATTTCATCTCCTTGATTTTCTGGCTCTCCGTGTACAGCGGTGTGACTGCAGGCGTGTCTGAGGTGGTGTGTCGGAGCTGGTGCTTGGAGAATGGAGTCCAGGTATCTGAGTGCTGGATCTTGAAGTACATCATCCCATTGATGTTGTGCCTAATAACATACAAAAAGAAAAAATTGACAAAGTTTGAACATCACTATTTACACAGCATCATCAAACAGTTAACATACACAAGTACATGTGCATCATGATTTTATCTTGGTGAGTGAGAGAGACATGGTTTTAGTATAAAAGTTACCTGATGGCTCTGATATCATGGACAGTGGGGTCACCGGGCTTCATCCCTGGGCGGATAGACTTGCAAAGCCTCAGTTTGGTTAAGTCTTGGAAGAACATGGTCCACATATTTGACTTCATATGGGTTGGGCTTGGACAGGAACTTCTGGGTGACTACCTTCTTCATTTCTCTGGAAAACTTCAGAAGAGCATTGCTGAGCACCGAATTGCGGTTTTGGTACCCACAACCATCACTCCATAAAATGTACTCCTCATGTTCATTATGCTCAGAGAGGAAATTGGTGACACAGGATGCAAACTCACTGGCAGACAGAGCTCCCACACCTTCATGCCAGACATAGCAAGTGGCGTTGTGTGAAGACATGTCATATAGTGTAAAGTTGTGGACGGCAAGTTTTGTCTTGTAATAGAGAGCAGATGCTTTCAAACTTGGGCAGAGGAGGAGTGCTTTGCAGATCCATGCAGACAACCATGGTCTCGTTATCTGCATCATTTTTGCCCTGTGCTTTTTGTACACGGGCTTCTTCCTTTTTCAGACAGTGGTTCTGCCACTCATTTTCTGGCAAGTTTCCAGCCTTGAAGGAGCAGCAGGTGTTACACTGGTCCTTCTTTGAATGGTAAAGCCCCAGGTTCTGCCGCTTAAATTCCTCTGAGAAAACCTGCCTTGATAACGGTCTCAGCATCTTCTCCTCAGCAGCACTCTGGTACACTTTATGCAGGTCAGTCATAGACTGAAAAACAGGCTCCAGGTACTGTTTTGATGTGGATGACCTACAGTAGTGGGAGGGCACTTTGGCATCTTGGTCCCATCACCCTTGGCTCCTTGGTGACTTCTTCATTCTTGCTCCTCCCAATGTAGGGCTGTCCCATCATTCTTCTCTTTTTCCGCACACGCTTCTTCCAATTACTTTCATTCTTGCGCTTTCTTCCTCCAACTGTGTCACCCTCAGCCCCATCACAAGGATCTTAAAAAATAACACGAAAAAAACATCAGAGTGAGTGTGTGTGTGTGTGTGTATTATCCACTGTGGCTTCTGCTGTAAAATGTGGCCATTTATGCACTCATTATACATTTTAATATCACTTAAAAATACCAAATAAAAATAAATAATTAATCATTATTCACTGTACCTGCATCCACTTCATGTTCCTCTCTCTCTACACTCTCCAGTGCTGTCTCCCCATCCTCTCTCTCTGAACAGACATCACCTCTCTCTATCTCTGCTTCTTCCTCTCTGTCGCTCTCTCCATCTGTGCTCTCACTGTCTGTGTCTATAACTGGCCTTAGTTTGTTTGCCTCCTCATATGACACGTTAACCATAGCACACATTTCCTCCAGGGACAGAGACATTTTCACTGTTAAAACAAACAGCGTACATATCAGCTTTGTTAGCTAATTAGACGACACATCTGTAACGTGTTAATCTGTAACACTGATATTAAATAACGTTACATCTACTGATGACAAATACTCATCGGCATTTCAATAATGGACATAGTTTAAAATGAGTTTTCTAACAAGTACTGCTTTCGATTAAATAGGGATCTAGCTAGCTAGTGAGAGAAAGGCTACAAATAATCGGGTCTTCTCACGTAACGTTAACTTGGCTAGCTAGCTAAGCTGGTCTCCTCGGCAAACATTTCCGCCTATAACAATCTATCAGAGCTAAATGTGATAAACAAGTACACTGGATAGTTTTAACTGCGTTAGCAAACTAACTATGGGTAATTGAAATCATTTGATTGAACATATTTACCTCAGACGAAGTGAAACGGAATCAGCCGGTCACTGTTTACACTCAGTTCTGCTGTGTGATTCAAGAGGGGGGCGGGGCCGAGCTACGAGGATGTACCGACAGTTTGAGGATCCGGTGGAGTTATGAGAGAGAGTCACGAGCTGTTTTTATACTTTGTATTGGTAAAATATTTGTAAAAACCACAGACAGACGTAAAGGGTGACCAATAACATTGATTTATTAAAAAAAATAAAAATTATAAAATGTGGAGATAGGAGGTTTCTGCCCGACAGCGACGATAAGATAGTAGATTCCACCATGAGGAACATCCACTTCCTTAATGCAGTCACATGCTGCTTTCTGGGGACCATGACCACTCATCTTCAAAAAGCTTCTCGGACTCCTAGGTTCACTCATTAAGACTATAGTCATTTTTATAGTCCACGTTGGCGCCAATGATGCCTCACTTCAGCAATCTGACTTGACAAAAGCCGACTTTATCCACATCTTTGACCTCTCAACACTAGTGGAAATCTGACTTCATCTCAGGTACGTTTCCAGTACTCGGTTGTGGAGTTGGGCATTTTAGCAGGATCATCCGCCTTCATCTGTCTGCAGCACCCATGACATTCGTTTTCTTTACAATTTCACCTTATTCTGGGACTACCATTCCTTGTTAACATGAGACGGTCTTCACACAAAAAAATAAGGCCTGTCTCCTCCTGCGCTTCTTTGAAAACAGCGCTGCACTGCCACTGACTCCCCCTTGCGGAAGTATCATAGTGGTGCTCTTTTTATTCATTTCCACAGTACGAACCCAGATCCTTCTACAGCTGCCCCACATACTGTTTTATCAGCAATACAGCCAGGAGCACTAATGAACCAACTGGTATCCATCACCTTAATAAGGACTCCCTGTCAGTCAGTCAGAACTGAAGAAGCCTCTTGGACTTCAACCAAGTCCAGTTGCCCTTTATTTAAACCTGAAGAAAGACATGATCAGCATTCATATGACTGGCTGAATGCTGATCATGTGATTGAAGTTTTATGAGGCAATAGATTCATGAACATATGTCTTTTAAACAGACTACACAATCTGATTGGCCTCCCGGGTACTGTTCTTAATTGGTTCCAATCATATCTTATCGATAGAGAATTTTTTGTGAGTATTGTTGAATCTCCATCCAGAAGAGATAAAATGAATTGTCGTGTCCCACAGGGCTAAACTGTAGGGCATTAAGGCCTGCAGTCTGAACGAAGCAATACAGAGGGCAAGGCGCATTAAAGAATACCCTGAATGGGTGTCATGCTCGTTTTACTGCGTGGTTCAGTTAACCAGTTCCTGTTACAGTCATTTGACCCAGGAGTGAATGCTGATTAATGCTGATTGTTCCCTTTCACACTGAAGTCAAAAGTCAGGTGTTACTGTTTTTTTTATTCAGTATAAAAGGGGCTTAATCGTCTGAGTATGTGAGGAAACCTGTTTGTTTGCTGGTTGTGTGTGTGTGTGTGTGTGTGTGTGTGTCATATGTGCATGAGCCAAGTGTCACTGAGGACTCTGGAGACACCAAAAACCTTTTAAGGGCCCAGAGTGCTGCTGTTCAAAGGTCTCCATTACCTCCTTCTCTCTCCTGTTTCCATCACATGATGTTTTTCATCTTCCAGACTTTTCTTATTCGTTCTCTCTCCTGGGGTCTTCATGCCCTTTCCCCTCCGTCTCTCGCCCATCAACAACACTGAGACCAAACAACAGCCGCGTCTGTCTCCCACTGGCTTGAACTTCAAGCACATTATGGCTCTGACAGGCCACAGTGACCAAACGCCTAATTCTGCTGCTGCTAGGCAGAGGGAGGAACACAGTACACAGAGCAGGGTTACTCTTATAACAAACAAATGCTGAGGGTCGCACACTGCAGATGCGCATTTGTTGTTGCTCCTGCAGACTTTTCTTTAGTAATGGCAGTGATACTTTTACCAGGTTGTCAGTATTTTCCCTTTATTAAAATACAATATGATCTGGTCCATGATGTGTCTCCTAGGACACAGGTTGTTGATTACATATCTGTGGTAGCACTGATCAATACTTGCTTTAGCAGAGAAAATAATACTGATACGAGGATTCCACTAAAGGAATAGCCAATATTTTGGGAACCATGCTTTCTTTCTGAGAGTGAGATGAAAGGTAAATATCAATTTCATGTCTGAGTTAAGTACCGAGCTGGAGTCAGATCTTAGTGTAGCATAAAAAGTGAAAACAGGAGAAACAGCTAGCTAGGTTGTTTACAAAAAACAAATATGTAAATACAATTACTTGTGGTTTAAAGCGAAGTTACGTAGTGTAGTATGTTAATAAACATAATGTGCTAATATGTAGGGGTGGGAGTAAAAAAAACAAATCTCATTAGAATCAAGGTTCTTCTACAATTCAGAATCTATACAGACATTCCAAATAATTATTCTTGTTACCTGTGTTTGAAAAGGTCGAAACTGCTGTCTCTGAAGGTGTTTAACAGGACAGCAAGGCATCAAGTGCTGTTCTGAACGGCTCGAACGATCTCTTCCTGTCTCGTAAGATGCCTTCAAACTGCCTCTGTAACGGCCAGTTCTGAAGGCAGCATCGATGCTGCCTAATACTCATAAATCAGTGCGGCTGCTGCTGTTAACAGAGATGCCTTCACTTGAAAGTGATGCCTTCTGTGGCACTTTTTTCATGCTAATAACAGTGTAACGAGGTCTTCTGCAGAATGTAATGTAGAGTAAAAAGTCGTTATTTGGCTTAGAAATGTAGCGAAGTGAAAGTTAAAAGTTGCAACAACTAAAAATACAAAAATATGGGGAAAAAAGTATTTGTACTTCGTTACTTTCCACCACTGCGGAAGCCACGTCAAGCAGCACAGAGCAGATCGAACTAGGCAGGAAGTCAGACACAGAAACGGCACAGAGAATCCGTTTGATTTTCAAAATAAAACACCTGTGCAGACTCCCGATTGTTTAATCAACAATAAACAGTTAAAACAATTTAACCATGACAGAAGCACAACAATCAAGGACAACTTACCAAATCAACAAAATATGAACAAGTGCTCCTAGCTGTTGTAATGATAGCCATTATGGTTGTTGGAAATACCTGAGGCAAGTCTGAACTACCATAAATGGCATCTTTACCTGTAGCCATAAGAGCACTACCAGCATAAACAACGAACCAGCATCATCATCTTGAAAAACGACCCCAAAGAGGTTAAATTGCTGAGTTTCCCTACCAGTCAGTCAGAACTGAAGAAGTCTGTCCGATAATGGACAAAACGTCTTCAAGTACCTTCAACCAAGTCCATCACTTTAACCTTCCTTGGTTTCCCACAAATAGACTTTACTTGTGCAGGCCCAGGTATATTTGGTGACCCATTGTATTTTGCAGAGAAACACAGAGAGAGATGTAATGTGGTAATACTTTACAAGACGTGGATACAGACCAGGTAAAGCAACAGTAAACACACCACTGCAAGTGTCCAGAGAGCCAGTGTGGACTGAGCCCAGATGAACATGGACAGTGCTGGAAGTCTGCTCCATTTGCTCCAGACGTGGTTCCATTAAGATGAAAGGGAGCACCAACAGCGGTAACGACTGGACTATGTGGAACAGTTGATGAAACTATTTTCCAACTATGCAAATGCTCTAGCATATGTCCCTAGCAAACACTGCTAGGTCTCTCAACACTACAGTTTTTTAGATGTCATACTTTTGGTGCATCAATTCTAATGTCCTGTGTGCCTTACTTGCAAATCAGAATGCTACGCAAACCAGCCACAGTGACAAAATAAAGCAACATCTGACATTTGTCACTGATGATGACTTCTCAGAAGAAATAAGGAAAGTGAACAGATTCTGGGAGGTGGGGCCGTTCACGAATCACATTTGAAAAGGCTGCCTGCTTCAGGCTTGACCAGAATGGGTGTCAATCGACGAGCAGATGATCCCATTTACTGGAGCCAGTCAATTTAGACAGTATGTGCCACTTGAAGCCTTATCCAGTCGGCATGAAAATGTGTATACACATACACACATACAGTACATACAACACTTGCACTGTTTCCATATTTGCACAGCCATTTTTCTGCTCTGATGAAAAACATGTTTCTGTTGAAATGAACAGTTTACTACTTTGTGTGGTTTTTTAGTATGTTATGTAGTAAAACAAATCTAATGTCATGGACATCTTTTTTTTTGAAAAAGTACTTCCTGGTCAAGACAATGCTTAGTTTTTATGCTTTCAGGTCCTACTAATCCCATAAAGTTAAGAGAAATAAAACTGCACAGAATCAGGTCAGAGGACCTGATGGGAACGTTTCCACCAAGAGGAAACCATGTCATTTTATCAGGGTCCGAGTCACAGGACCTATTCAACCAAGTCCAGTTGCCCTTGACTTTAACCTTCGTTGGATAACTATGACCTGGATGACTGAGAATCTTCATAGACACAGAACCTATTGTTTTTGTTAAGATTATTCTTATTCTGCTTTTGTAACACACCGCTTGGGATACTCGAAATCTCACAAAAAGTTGCACACACGTCAATATCATAACGTTCTGCAGTGATTGGGCTTGGGAGTGGCCAGGGGGCTCTGTAGCGCCCCCAAACGCATGCCATGGTTGGGATAAAGTTACTTTCATCTTTATGAGATTTGGGGGGCGATCATTGCTCTCATCATAAAGAACACATTTCTGCTCCTTTTAAGAGATTTTGCCCAACAGGAAGTCAGGCATTTTGGATTTCCTGCGTCAATTAAATTTTTTTCCAACATGTCTGAGGCCTTTAGGATGCTCAGAATGTCACAAAACTTTACACACATAGTCCAAACTGTAATTATTTCATTTTGATGTCAGAATTGGGTTTGTGAGTGGCACATCAGCTGTATGGCATCCCCTATTAACTTTACTTTAAGACTTTGACATCCATTTTTATATCTTTTAAGACCATACATCGTCATGCTGCTTCTCCTGGTGAACATGAACTGAACAGATCTTACTCTCTTACAGAGTTTTCACTTCAATGGCTTTATTCAAGCAAAATCCAAGAAGAGATATCATAGTTGTTTCCTTCATTTCTCCTAGACACAAATGAGCTACTTTTAATACCAAAGGCTTTTTCTCCTACTTCTCAAATTCAGTTTAGGTTTAGGTTCAGTTTCATTTTCTGATCAAAACAAGAGATCTCTAACTGATCTTAAATAAGTCTAATTTAAGTCTCCTGAACATTGGACCATGAGATCAGAGAAAGAGCTCAAAGAAAACTCAGCTATGACTCCTGGCATCTCATGATTCTTCTCAAATATGTCTCAGTTTTCTCATATTGGCCTCAGGAGCAGAAAACTCATCTCTGTCTTACTCTGATCAAAAGATGAGATCTCGAAATGATCTTAGATAAGTCTCCTAAGTGTGGATCAGAAGTTCCAAGATGTCTCAGTTTTGTGTTGGTGATCCCACTTAGGGGTGGAAAATAAAACTTATTTTACTCAGGTGATTTACTTAAGTCAAATGTTGAGGTACTTGGACTTGAGTATTATGTTTTTAGGGAGGTTTATACTCAATTTCAAAAATTGTCATTGAAAATAATGCACTTTCAAATGTCATGTTTTCCAATTAGTTAAGGTAGTCACAGCCAGCATAACTGGAACACCCACCACTTTGACATGAAGTTCAGAGATTAATTCATTAAGGACCGAAGAACTGAGATACAACAATGTCATACAGAATAAGCACTTTTATTTTTGCTACTTAAGTACATTCACTATGAAATACTTTTATAACTTTGAGAAGAATACTTGAGAAGAATTTTGAGGACTTTAAATGTGGATATGGTATTTCTCCTCTTTTGAGTAAATACGGAAATTTTACGATATTTAAAGACATCCAGTATTTTAAGCCAGCCAGTTCATGTAAATTCTTCACTATTAATTTTTGCTGGATGGCACATTGGCAGTGTCATCGCCCTTTCAACAGCAGAAACGGGGTTCAGATCCAGCTCAGGACAAGCCTCCAGCAAGGTTCTCCAAGCATAGACAGTAATGCAATACAACCAAGCTCACAAACATCTCCACAGTGCTTAAAACATGCTTTTTAAGAGCGATAAGCAAGACAATAATGAACTCAAAAAGATACGATGAGATCTACTACTCATCTTCCACTTCCTATTGCAATCTCAATTCAATATCCATTTGTCTTACCCAAGTCTCAAAACCTCAACCTCTCTTTATCTTATCTTTGCTCCAAAGGGGGGTTTAGGAGCAACAATACAGATTGAAGTCTTCTCAAAAAGATTGAATCTAAGTGCTTTCCAAAGATTCTAAACATAGATCAAAGTATATACAGTATATAACAGTAAAATGTAGGCAAATGTATTGTGTGTCTGTGAGGCTATAGCAAGATAATAATTTGTCACATTTGTTGTTTCAGCTATGTGTCCCTCAGTTTGTGACACATATTTTGCAGCTCAGTATGTTGCATGTCCTCCTAAAATAATCTGTTTTATTTCACACTCATCTAGCTCTGTGAAGTTTGGGATTAACATATCAAATTTCTTACAGTGTTTCACTCTTACTGTTACTTGTTACATTTTAAGAGGAAATGCATCTTTGTCTCTGCCTCACCTGTCCTGCAGTGACCACAGACACTTTCATCTGTTGGCAACCAGGACTTCTTGTGCTTGTTCTTGCTCTCTACAGCGAGATTGGGGTCACTGAGTCTCTATTTGATCAGGATCTGTCTCTGTGTATCTCTGACAGTGAAGTGAGACTCTGCCAGTTATATTCCTGGTTTAGGGCGAGAAAGCAATTAAGTTTGTTTTGACTTTTGGTTTTATTCATCCAATGTACAGAATAGCATCTTTAGTTAATTCAGTAAATTGATTTCCCCTTATTAATGGTAGAATAAAAGTGCTGGTCTGAGTTATGTGTTATTTTATCAGTACAGGACCAGCTGATAGAAGGGACACTTCAGTTTGTAGTACCTGAAATCTCAGTGTGTCTTGCAGGCTAAATTTGAGATTTATTTTATTAGTGTTAATAATCAGTGGGTGATTGATAATTAATCTATCAAAGCTTAATTGTCAATTAAGTTCAGTGTAATTATGTAGACTTGACCAAAGTGGTCTTGTATTTCTGCTGCTAAGGCCACTTAGCAACTGTTGTTCCCCCCGAGGCGAGGGATTCTGTGCATCACAGAAACAATGAAAATCCCTTGTTTCATTTTGTTAACAGCTGCTGCGTCCTTCTCCACACACACACACACACACACACACACACACACACACACACACACGATCTGGAAGACAAGGGTCATTTTCTTTCCTTCACAGTCCAGCTGTGTGTGACAGATGACAGGAAGTGTCTGTCCTTCCAATCAGTTTAGGGAGCAGATCAGAGGAAACCTACACACAAACTTCACAAGTCAACTCACATTCCCTCTGTCATTCCTTCCTCTTGTCCTTTTCTCCCTCCTATGCTCTGTTTCCTCTTGTCTTTTTCCTCTCCCTTTACCTCCCCCTTCTCCCCCTCCTTCTCTCCCTCCTGCAGCAAAAAATGTGTTTATCTCTGAGTGACTTCAAAAAAGCCCAGGCTGGACTCACAGCGACGGTGACGACTAGAATCTGTCAAACCCTGGCGTGGCAAGCCATTTTACCCCACTTGAAAGAGACACTATTTATCGAGGGTGGTGAGGGAGGGAGATAGTGACGGATTGAGTGAAGAAGAAGAGGCGAGGGGAGTTTAGGGAGGAAGAGGATGAAAGAGAGAGAAAAACATGTTGAAAAAAATGACAAGTTTTCTCAAGCAACATGTTTTTCAGAGCGATTTGGAAAGTAGAACAGGGCAGGAATCGTCCCAAAGTGCCCCAAACAGCAACCCGCCCACACATGCAACCACCCACCCATCACCCTAAGGGTTCTTTTCCAACCAGAGGGACACAACTCACCAACCAGACCTGTTAGGGAATCACATGAAGAGAGGGGAGGGTGACTGCTGGATTCGTAGCTCCAGGGACTGTGGAGGAAAGGATGAGCATACAGCATGAGAGCACTCATTATCACTATAAACATTCATACTTACCCAAAAGAAGCAGGATAATCACAAATCTAAAAATATTTAGGAACATTAAGAACATAAGTCAAATGTGGTTTGTATGATTAAATGCATTTCCATGTAGCAACACACAGTAGTAATGCATTTCAGTTTAATTTGAAATTATTTAAAATCTTATTAGACTAATAGTAACAGTTGATTACATTGAGAGCCTCATAGAGATGGTAGAATAAAAGTGCTGGTCACTTGCTTCCGCTTCCGGCCCATGGGACCTTATTTTGGAAAAAATATGTACGGTAGTCAGTTTATTTTTTAATCCTGTTTGAACTTTGCCCTGAATTACACATATGATGTTTAACATTAATAGTTACCATGAATCAGCATTCTCAAACTTTGAGTGGTTACAAAACGTTAGCCGTAACATGAACTGCTGTTGCCGCTGTTCTCAACACCACTTGATTTTTTATTTGAGTAACAGGACTGCCAACTTTTCAATTTAGTTCGGAGTGAGATTCGGTATTGGAGGTAGGTTCATTCTTCCCCCCAGACCCTAGTATGTGTCAAAACCAGATACTGCATTTCTTTTAATTCTAGAGAATGGATGGAATATTATAGGCTAGTTCATATAAGCAAGAGTGTAGGTTTTCCTTTAGCAATAGAGGAGCCACTTATTTAGAGGAAGAGTTTTTAACATTGAATACTTAATTTGCTGCATTCTGGTGAAATTTACTGCACCAGTTCTTTTCTGCATCAATTTATGGTGGAAATGTTTTTTATCTAGGCTACATCAACGGAAACACAAAACCCAGGCAGCAGCTGACAATTTTAAATATAAAATGTACCAGAATATAATTCAGTAGGTGAATGTCTTCCCTCCTTGTTGTGTCTTTGTTTGGGAAGGTTCCTCTTTAAATGTGGCACCTTTTCACCTCAAGGATAAATTAATTCATTTAAATTAAGTTAGAAACTCCTGGACTGAATGTTCAAAACTTTTTGCATCTATCCCACATATCTGTGAAATCTCCAGAAAGAACATCATCATCATTTAATCACAATTCATAATATTTTTCAAAATCTCCTCACCCTACAATCTGCTGTTCATTACTTGCTCTGCTGATATGATCGATCATATCATAGAATCCCAGACAGACACATAATCAGTTTGGTACTGTATACATGAGACCTGTGCAAAACAAAACTAACTGAAAACACTTCACCGCAAAGAAGCACCACAGCAAGGCTGTGCTTCAGATTATACATTTTTATATTGCAAAACTCTGCCAGCTACGTTACCCAAACACAAACTGTCTGCCACTCACTGCGCGAGACCGGGTTCAGTTGATTCCTGTCACAGCGTCCGCCAGTGTCGCATGAGCTGGGTGGAGTGTGGAGTGCAGAGTCGATGCTATCAGCTATAGGCTACATTAGTTTTTTCAATGTGTGAGAAAATTGATGCATGGTGTGAGGGCATTTTGGAGTAGCCTTTTATTGTGGCCAGCCTAAGGCCTTTTATTGTGGCCAGCCTAAGGCCCACCTGTGCAATCCCCATGTTGTCTGATCAGCATCTTGATATGCCACACCTCGGAGGTGGATGGATTATTCTCGGTAAAGAAGAAGTGCTCACTAACACAGATTTTGACAGATTTGTGAATAATATTTGAGAGAAATAGGCCTTTTGTGTAAACAGAGAAAGTCTTAGATCTTTGAGTTCAGCTCATGATGGATGGGGGCAGAAAAAGATGTGTTGCGTTTATAATTTTGTTCAGTATATAAATATAAATGTTAGGTGTACATAAAGCTGGACCCAAAAACACGACAAAAAACCAGATAGACGTTCTGGCACGTTGGACTGGGGTAGATAACAGGCGGTTGATTGGGAACGAGGGGCAGGTGTGTAGAGACACAGTGCAGGAGCCAGGAGGAGAGCCACGCCCACCTGCAAACCAAGCATACTCACAGGGGAAAACACACAGACAGGCACAATAGGGTGGGGGAACAGTGGAGAACAAAAGGTGAACAGAGGAGAGGAACCACTGGATATAACAATAAAGGAATTTTTCCAGATATCCTGTTTTTTTAAAGATGTATAGTTTACCTCATATTTTGCATTACCTACAGCATTTATTACACATTTATTCTCCTCCCATAGTCACAGTGTGGATCACATGAGACCTGGTGCCCAGAGAGCTGCAGAGACCTGTGAAGGATCCTAAGTGTGCTGGACGTCTGTATCTGATAGAGTGGGCTGACGAGGAACGCCCTTCTACCCTTTTGTTTACTTTTAGTTTTAAATATTGTCCATATGTGTTTTTATGTCCATTTTAACTCATTTTGTCTTTACTACTGACAGAAAATGTTACATTTCACATTATGTCTGTTAATTCCACAGACATGCTAGTCATACAACACAGATAAAACATCAAATATTAAAACTGAACATTTGCTAAATGAGAGACGTTTAGTATAGGTTGAAAAGTGAAAATACTCCCAAAACATGTTTCATGTTTCCCATGAAATGTGATCATGCAGTGTATTTCTGTGTGTGCTGGAGTATTTTTACTTTCTACCTTATAGTTAAAGATACATTAGGAGCCTTACACCCAGTACCAGAGGTGTTGTTGAAGACTGCCTTCTTTGCTGCTCTGATTTAAGTCTAGTTTAAACAGGACTGTGTACACATCTAAAGTAACCTGTTGGTAAGTGATGAAACAAAGAATGACCTGCACAAATTAGTTATGAATCTAACTAGGTGGTATCATTATTTGTGACGTTATTCTAAGAGTCTAAGTCTAAGAGCTGGTCGAATGAAGCTGTGGTAAATAGGTGCATCTAAACCTTCTCAGTGGTTACAATAAATGACACTGGCTTCCAAACTATTCAGAGTGCAGATATTTCTTTGTTTTTAACAATACAGTGTAACTAAGGGAATGTCACATTTGTCTCTTAAAGAAATCAGCTTTTCATTTTTTACTTTCTACTCACCATCTTAATATTTTCATTTACAGCTGTTAACTATAATATTTTGTTAAGTTTAGATCACACTATTTACACTTAACATAGGAAACTGATGAATGAATGAATTTATATAACACAAACTCAAGCAATAGTTTAATTTAACAATTTAAATATATATTTTGCATTTATGAAAGCAGCAATATTTAAAGGTTAAAAATGGAAAAGTAGTTTTGTATGACTTGTTGTAACAGTTATTATAATGATATAACCTGTTGAAAGGAACCCAGTGTCATAATTTGTCAAGGACACGCTGGTGGTGACGTTGCAGGTTAATGTCAGTAGTTAGCTATCTAGCTGCTTTAATACACTTAACTCTCCTTCCTTCAGAGTGTCGTAATTATCATTTATGAACATATCTGATGTTAGCTAGTTGAGAGCCCACAATGTCATTTCATTATCACCATGTAATTTCAAATTTTATCTACAAACATGCATGTTTAAATGGGTCTTATGAGCCTCGCTGTTTTTTTTTTCTAAATCAAAAAAATGCACCAAAATCAATGTGTTACTAATCTTTGAAATATTCACGACTGTGATAATTAAAAGCTAAAGTTTTCCCTTTGCATTTAGTATATGGAAAATAATTAAATTTTTTTTGTGTTTTTTCCTCTTATACAAATTTATGGTATCATCACAAAAACTTGATTATACCATAAATTTAAAGGCTTAAAATCCTGAAATGGAGATTTAACTGAGTAGAAGTGAAAAATAATAATGACAATAATATTTTTATGCCAGTGTTTAATATGGGTGAGTGAATTTCTTTTTTTTAAATCTGACATAACACAAAAAATAAAAATGAGTAAAAATGAGTGCTGCTGCTAATCATGGACCTACACCAGGCTGTGATAATTCCCTCCCAAGAAATCCACCTAGCAGGTAGTACACAATTTTTTAAATTTTTTTTTCCGTCGATAAGTTGCTATCCATCAACTGACACTGTCCTCAATGACTTGGAGAACATAACCATGATATAGTAACCCAAAATAGAGTTAAAATAACAGTCCGCAAATGTGGACGCCAACAATAAATAATTTAAATGCATCTGTTGATGGTATGGTCCTTACTAGTGAAATATTTAAACTGTCTTTAAGCTTTTCATAGTTTCATATTTTCTGTTTCTGTTTTCTTATTTCTATTACCATTTTCAATTTCATCTTTACAGTTAAAACTTTGCATTTTTCATTATCATTTCACATTTTCAAATGATCATTTTACATTTTTAATTTGTTTTTTTTTAAATTTCTTTTAGTTTAATTGGCCTACTTATTTTTTTTATTTTGACTTTTAATTTTAATTATGACCAAAATATCCTCCATTATTCCATAGTTTAAGGTGCTTTCCATACTCTGCAGTTAAGAAATGTTGGGCTGATATGTTCGGTATGATCTCTTTGGGTATATAAATTATTCCTACCAAATCGGCTCACAAAGTAGCTCATTATATAAGGAGGAACTTGTCGCAAACCACCACAAAATGAGGAAGTTTGCAGAGTAAATGAAGACGCTCCATGCAACAGCCATCCTATTAGAGACATCTTAATGACCAAAAAGTGTTGGGTAAAACAAATGATGAGTTTGCTGTTATTATTCCAGAAGTGAGGCAAAAATGTCAAATTTGTCTATAGTGTGATGTTAGATCCACATTAAGTATAATAAAAGTAAATGAAAGTCAATTTTCAAATCCATATTTGTTAGCCATCCTCTGCCTGTACAGAAAATAAATCTACGTGAGTAACTGTACACTGAATACATTTTTGTCTGGTGGTGGTGAGAAAAACAAGGCAAACTTTTTACAGTAACAGTGAAAATTCAAAAGACACGCACACACAGAGCTTACATACATAAATGAATCATCACAACACAAATTGACATCAGAGGAGATTTGTAAGCTGTTGAGGAAGCTTAATAGAGTACTCTCATTGTAGGCTTTGTATTACAATACAGTGTTACTGTAAAAGTCTGTGATGTCAACTGCAAATGCAGCTAATGGTAATAAGGCGGTTATATTCTTATCCATAATCATGTCTTTATGGGCCCCAATGGACATATTACTCAGCAGATAATGATAATTATGTTCTCAGTCCACCAAATTACAATCAAGGCTGTAGTGTGAAGGCCCGTCTTAAGTTTAGTGAGTAAGTGTGTGTGTGTGTGTCTGTGTGTGTGTGTGTGTGTGTGTGTATATTCTGTCTTTGTCACTGACTGACTGAAAGCCCTTAGGGGTCAGTGTGTTAGGCTGCAGTCAATTCCCATTGCATATGGTACACTTAGCAAATTAGCATGGAGTCTGACCACACCTGAACACACACAATCACACAATCTGTTGCACTTATGATAACCTGGGAACGCACACTGCTCCTCTCTCCCTGTGTGTGTGCGTGTGTGTGTGTAGCAGGCATAGGTCCAACAGATGGTCAGATCAGTGTTGCATATGTTCTGCCCCCGCTCCTCCTGTAGGGACAATTAGAACACATTACTCTATTTAAAACTTTATTTAAGCCACTGTTACACTGCTTACCTGCATCCTATTTCTAATTTAGCATATGCAGTAGACAAAGTTTTTTAATCACACCAATAATAATCTCTTCCAGGGGGTATTGTTACAAGACATTGCATATTAAAGCAATATGACACAGAAATTGAGGCAATTATTGTATTTGCTAGGACCCATTCAGATATTCCTAGCCTCTGTGATTGTGAGCCACAGCTTCACTACTAAATCCAGGAATGAAACACCACAGCGCACCCAACAAACCTTCAGTACAATTCACAATATTAATATCAATAATAAACGTAATATATATAACTCCTGGGGCATTAGCATGTGAAGAGAGGGGCTGAGGTTACAAAATGTATTGTCTAAAACTCTGCCCAAACTCTGCTCTCAGTTATTGCAGGCACAAGGGTTTCATGTGCTTCGTGTGTTTCCCCAAGTGTGGACACTACTAACAAGCTTACAAAGCAGTGTCCCTCAGTGGTGCTACATTATGGATCCATCGTTTGTGCTTTTCAGCGCCTCCAAAAGAGTGACGCTGAGAGAGGAGGACATGACGGTGGAAAAGATTTATAAAATATTTCAGGTATGGCAATCAAACGTTGCTTATTATTCTCACACAGTATCCCTCCCAAAGATACGTAACGTTAGCTAGCTAACTAAAGTTAATGAATGCTAGTTTGCTAGCATTATGTTTTGAATGTGTGACATTTGGTGAACTGTTAATTAACTGTGGCAGCTAACTTAGTTGGCAGCCGCATAGTGTTAGTTAGTGGTGATGTTGAAGTATTGTGTTGTACAGAGGGAGTGTTTCTATTATTTTTCCAACCCGTAATCGTGTCAATTAGGATAGGCTCAATGACATATAGGTTAAGTTATGTGTTTCTGTATCACCTGTAACTTTCTGTATTCTGTAACTTAAGGCAATACAGTTCAATAGCACCTCCATCCTCTAAAATGATCATACAGTTGCCTCTCTAAAACAGTTTCAACAAAAATTTATAACTTCATGACATAACTTTTGCATTATAATAACTGTACATGCTTTTTTTGCAGGACTTGCAGTTGTATTGGATTCCATTCATTTTAGCTTACGTTAGGTGAACCTAATAAACTAGCAACCGATAGTAGTGCTGGATTTATGCACCTAACGATAGTGGATACGGTTATTTAATTCCATTACCAGGATTTTGCCTAAATCTTACTTCTTTTTAGGTAACCAGCCAGAGCCACTGACAATACCAATGTGGCAGTTTTCCCTGGAGCAGAGGGCCACTTCAGTTCCTTCGAACCAGGCCAGTTTTGCTTCTCCTAGCTCAGCAAGTCCCTCAGTGCCACCCAGGGCTCAATCCCTGAAATACGTTAACATTTTTTTCCAATTTCCATGCCCTTGTCAATAGAATATAACTATAAATGTTCTCTTGTATGTTCAAAATTTTGAATGAACCTAAATTTAGTTGTTCTGAATTCCAGGACTGTCAGTCTGGGAGAAGTACAGAGTGGAAAGCTTGTGAACAGCAGAATGGTGGTTGTAAGATTTACTGAGCAGGAGGCCAGTGTCCCATCCATGATTGCCAAAGTAAAAGATGCCTTAGGAAGCGATGAACAACTCATCCTGACAAACCACAATGGAGTGGAAATATTGGACTCAGAAGGAACAAGAGGTGCTTCATTTGAACAATTTTATTTACCATCTCAAATTATAGTTTAGGTAACCTTGTGTCTTGAAAATGTACTGTGACAATAGCATGAACTTTTAAGCTGCTTCACAGCTAAGTGGCAAATATATTGGGCCATTAATTGTCACGTCAACATTTATAAAGTCTCATATTTTAAACTGAAGCCATAAACAATGTCAAACCTTTGCCATTTCAGATAAACACTAAATGAATATGCATTCACATGTCTTCAAGAGTGAGCTCTTATTCATACAGACTATATTTTGTACTCAATTAGGCACCTTTTATTGGAAGCAGAACTCGCGAAAAATCATGGCTGTACCAGAGGTTGATTTCCAAGCTGTACAACAAAAGAGGCGAAGAATCTCGTAAGTCGGACTACCAGTGGCTTCTGTTACACCCCCTCAGTTTTTCCTTCTGACATCACGCACTGTAAAAGGCTAAGCATGGCCTGAATTAAAGAGCAGAGCTGGTCTGGTACAACATATTCAAAGAGACTACATGAAAGCACCTAAAATAATGGCACATTTCACCATCGTCTGAAACACTGCCATGTTTATCTGAGTCTTTTCTTTGATACAACTATATCTCCTACAATTGGACAGCTTCAGTCAATGGACACTTTATGCAATATTTGATTGGCACAAAAGCCATTGTTTCTTTGTCCATAATCAATCTGAATATAATGGCATGTCACATCATTTGCGTACATTAACAGTTTCTAATTATTTACATTTTCATTTAGCTGACGCTTTTATCCAAAGCGACTTACAATTGCTATACATGTCAGAGGTCGCACGCCTCTCCCACACCAAAGGCAAGCATCTTATCTATGTGCCATCACCACCCCCTATTTAATATATACAGGTGCTGGTCATATAATTTGAATATCATCAAAAAGTTGATTTATTTCAGTAATTCCATATATACATTCATTCCACACAGACTGATATATTTAAAGTGTTCATTCCTTTTAATTTTGATGATTATAACTGACAACTAATGAAAACCCCAAAATCAGTATCTCAGAAAATTTGATTATTGTGAAAAGGTTCAATATTGAAGACACCTGGTGCCACACTCTAATCAGCTAATTAACTCAAAACACCTGAAGGCCTTTAAATGGTCTCTCAGTCTAGTTCTGTAGGCTACACAATCATGGGGAAGACTGCTGACTTGACAGCTGTCCAAAAGACGACCATTGACACCTTGCACAAGGAGGGCAAGACACAAAAGGTCATTGTTAAAGAGGCTGGCTGTTCACAGAGCTCTGTGTCCAAGCACATTAATAGAGAGGCGAAGGGAAGGAAATGATGTGGTAGAAAAAGTGTACGAGCAATAGGGATAACCGCACCCTGGAGAGGATTGTGAAACAAAAGTCATTCAAAAATGTGGGGGAGATTCACAAAGAGTGGACCGCAGCTGGAGTCAGTGCTTCAAAAACCACCACGCACAGACGTATACAAGACATGGGTTTCAGCTGTCGCATTCCTTGTGTCAAGACACTCTTGAACAAGACAGCGTCAGAAGCGTCTCGCTTGGGCTAAAGACAAAAAGGACTGGACTGCTGCTGAGTGGTCCAAAGTTATGTTCTCTGATGAAAGTAAATTTTGCATTTCCTTTGGAAATCAAGGTCCCAGAGTCTGGAGGAAGAGAAGAGAGGCACAGAATCCATGTTGCTTGAAGTCCAGTGTAAAGTTTCCACAGTCAGTGATGGTTTGGGGTGCCATGTCATCTGCTGGTGTTGGTCCACTGTGTTTTCTGAGGTCCAAGGTCAACGCAGCCGTCTACCAGGAAGTTTTAGAGCACTTCATGCTTCCTGCTGCTGACCAACTTTATGGAGATGCAGATTTTATTTTCCAACAGGACTTGGCACCTGCACACAGTGCCAAAGCTACCAGTACCTGGTTTAAGGACCATGGTATCCCTGTTCTTAATTGGCCAGCAAACTCACCTGACCTTAACCCTATAGAAAATCTATGGGGTATTGTGAAGATGAAGGTGCGATACGCCAGACCCAACAATGCAGAAGAGCTGAAGGCCACTATCAGAGCAAAGTGGACTCTCATAACACCTGAGCAGTGCCACAGACTGATCGACTCCATGCCACGCCGCATTGCTGCAGTAATTCAGGCAAAAGGAGCCCCAACTAAGTACTGAGTGCTGTACATGCTCATACTTTTCATGTTCATACTTTTCAGTTGGCCAACATTTCTAAAAATCCTTTTTTTGTATTGGTCTCAAGTAATATTCTAATTTTCAGAGATACTGAATTTGGGATTTTCATTAGTTGTCAGTTTTAATCATCATAATTAAATGAAATAAACATTTCAAATATATCAGTCTGTGTGGAATGAATGAATATAATATCCAAGTTTCACTTTTTGAATGGAATTACTGAAATAAATCAACTTTTTGATGATATTCTAATTATATGACCAGCACCTGTACATGTGACGTTTCTCTTTCACAGACGCAGAGATGATGAGGGTGGACTGGACAGTATGTTCGAGAAGATCTAGGAGCTTGTCCTGGCTGCTCAGGGTTTGTCTGAGGTGACAACTGCCATTCAGGGACTCTGGTTCATCGAAACGGGAACACAACATTAGTACTGACCGAAAAAAAAGTCCCGGAATGTTAGGGATACATTCACTTGTCTAGTTTGCAGAGGTAAGTCAAAAAATAATGTATTCACCCTGACAAACATATTGTTGTTGTTTGGTGGAATTTATGATGTAGTGGTCATTTAAAAGCTTAAGTGTCCTGCTCCTGGTTTTCTTTGTATAGCCAATTGAGATTAAGGAAGCCAATCCGTAAAAACAGAGCCATTCCCTAAGCATACTTCAGGAATTTACATCTGTGATGTTAAGTGGTACGGGGTGTGCTTGGAGCATCTGTAGACAGAGAAAAGGAATTTGTTAATTCTCATTGAACTTATGCCATACATAGACTCAGTTACATAAAGGATGCTTTTTTATACACTGTCTGACATTCAATTGGAAAATATTTTTCATTCTTCATCTAGTATATCTTGTACTGTGTTTTCAGACCTCTAATATTTATTTCTTACACTGACAGGAATCATAGAAGATCCAGTATTTGCAGCATGCTGTGGAAGTTTGGTCGGATGCAGATCCTGCACTACTGTGTGGCTTCAGAATTCCTCAAAGTGTCTAGCAGATGATTTTTCCATCAACATTCACAGAGTCACTGGCCTTTCTGGTGTAGTAAATGTCATGAGAGAGCTGGCACGCGAAGAGTAAATGCTGCTTTTCTGCTTGCCACCAATCCTTACTTGTCAGTGTTATATCATTTTATAAATACTTATTGATATTGAGGATTGATATTTTTACGTTGCATCAATGTTCTTAGCTCTGGAGTATTAAGAGCTAGAAAATGTAACGATGTTTTATGTTACATCATTGTTCCCACCTCACAGTAGTTTTATAAGAGCTAGTAGGCCTAAATGTGGCAAGATGTTTTTATGCTACATTATTGTTCTCAGCCCACAGTGATTTTATAAGAGCTAGTAGGTCTAAATGTGGCAATATGTTGTGACAGGCTCTTCTGTGGAGATTTGCTAAGCTAGACTTACTTTGTTTACACAATTTATGTGTCTCTGATTATTCTTTCTGTACAAAAGCAAAATAAATATATTTTTTCTAAATAAAACAACCCTGTGAATAATGTCTAATATGGATACAATGACAGTAAAATTATTTATTAATGGTAGCAAAATAGGCAGTTGACATTTTTATAGTGACTATCAGGGTATACTTACACCCTCTACTGTTGTAGTAGTAACTACATAATGGTGTCCACAGACACAGATGTCCAGCAATCCATTACAAGGCTCCTCACAATCCAGTGCACATGAAATTAGGAACAAGTCTTTGTTACATCAATGAGGTAGATCAAGGCCTCTTTGAAGGGAGCATAGTTGTAATTGACAGCAATGTCAAAAACAATTGAAAGGTCGGGGTAATAATGTGCAAAGTGCTGCTCTGGTCTCACTTTATCTGCCTCAGACAGAAAGGGGTCACTTCCGAATGAAGATACTCTGGTGAGGATCCCATGTCCCTGTCATACATGTCAGCTACAACTGTGGCATCTGGTAGAAGATCGGTTGAGATTTTTCTTGGTGTTCCAGTCCCTGCTAGGTGATTTGGTATCCCTCTCTCTTTAACAACACAAGAAATGTTTGTTGTGATGTTCAATGATAAAACACTAGATGTGCAGGACCTTGTCAGACTGTCCTCCATATCTATTGCTTCCTGATCTTGTAGCTGGGTGAGGGCCTCCTTTAGTGGATAATTCACTCTGCTGTTCATTTCTGGCCACATCCTTTCCACTGTGTGATTTGTGTTTTTTTTTTTTTTTTTTAAGGAGATGATAGAGGTCTGTTAACAGTGTGTTTCTATGTTATTAACAGTTGGGAACTAGTGAATAGACTAAGAATAACCTTGTTGTGTAAAATCCCCAAGACCACACAGTGTTGAAAACATAAGAAAAAGTTATGTATTCAAAATCCTAGAAAGTATTATCTGAAGTACTGATTGTAACCACTCTTGACAATTGGCCCCGGTTATTGGTATATTTGAAATTATTAGATTACTCATTATGTAGTCGAGTATAAAGTAGCAAGACATGGATATGCTAAGTACAGGTTCCTCAGACTTGTACTTAATTTGCTCAACCCCTCAGCCTGTTTTTATTTTCCATTTAAATCTTTTAATCCTGATTGTACATTGTACTGTAACTTTTATTATTTTTAATGTGTATTTTTTCAATTTCCCTATGTTGCTTTTAAACTTTTTTATATTTCCCTGTTGCTTTTATGTTTTATGTAAAGCACTTTGAATTACCTTGTTGTTGAAATGTGCTATACAAATAAACTTGCCTTGCCTTGCCTTAAGTGCATTACATGGCTTAGTTAGTATACTTAGTTATTTTTCACCAATGGTGTAATGTAGATGCAGATGGTTGACATTACCCTTGTTGACTGTGTTTGGAGGTATGGCTGTCTTTGCTGGTTGTGTCTATATTCTGACCGCCTCTCTTGCATGTAGAGACACAACTCTTTGCCATGATCCACACGAAGTTGATCCCAAATTCCATAATGTGTTACTGCAGGTCTACATAAACACATGTGAAATTATTAATATTATTACAATTTACAAAATATGTTTGATCAAACATAACATACAACACTGACCTGTACACCTCTTCATAGATTGTTTTTTGCAGGCATAGTTGCATTTGCAACAATTTTCTTGCTGTATCCATCTACAGCAATCACATGAGTCACTCCAAACATGACCAATTTTTAATTTTGGTCCATGTGCATCTTGTGTCTCATATACTCAGCATTATATGGGATTGGGTTAAAGTTACGGGAACCATATGCAAGCAAGAAAATATATTAGTCAGCATTAGATATAGGCTAGGTATTATTAGGTATACATGTGCATGGTATAGGCTACATGGTCAGAAAGGTCTGCCAGCAGACCTCTGTGGGACTCATCCCATCTGTCAGGACGGAAATTACTTCAGAATCACCCACAACTCTGTAAACTAAAGGTAACCACCGTAATACATAAACAGTTCATGTCAAATATTTAAGTTGAAACAATAATGCACAGAATTACTTGAAAAATATTATCTGGATGTGCACGGTTAAAAGGTCACAATACACAAAGACTATCCAACGAAGGTTAAAATCAAGGGCAACTGGACTTGGTTGAAGATACTGGAAGACGTTTCGTCCCTCATCCAAAGGACTTCTTCAGTTCTGACTGACTGGCAGGGAAACTCAGCTATTTAACCTCAGTGGGGTCGTTGGCCCGGGTCATCGATACCGCTGGTTCGTTAGTGTTCCTTGTTGCTGTGACGACAGTCGTTGCAGTCGTTAAGACTACCTGTGGCCAAGACTGAACGACCATCGTTGGTATCTTCACCTGAGGCCAATAGGTTACGTTTGTTGAGTTTCCTGGGAAGTGATGAAAGGACAGCATTGTAAGTGGGGGATAAGTGGTGGCGTAGACCCCCTCCTCTGTTCAATGACGGCTTCTCAACCCGGGTGTAGATGGCTTCCTTGACACCTCTTTCAAACCATCCATCTTCTCTGTCTAAAATGTGCACCTATATTGGGGTCACAAGAACAAGACTAGAAGATATTTTAATGCTATTTAAAGAAATATTCATTGATGAAAATGTACAATTGGGGGATCTGGGGGTCTTCCCCCAGAAGAGTTTGAGTATTAAACAATTTATGGTGGAAATGTCTTTATTTATATAAAGGGAAACATAAAATTCAGGTGTCAAGGTGCAAGCAATTTTTCAGAACATTTAGGAGAAAAAACAGAAAAAGTGTTGGGGACCCAGCGTCCCCAGTGTAAATTACACCTATGCAGGTGGGGCAAATAGACTGATTTTCTAAAGTTTAGTGTTAATCACCATTTAACTCATCAGTTAGGAGCTACATGAATCCTTAGATGTTTTATGAATCTGGTTCATCAATTTTCAGTGCACATTTAAGAGTGCAAATTCCAACTATTATTAACAATAATTGAAAGCTGAGGCTTATCAGTAGCTGCAATATCAATGAACATAGGCCTATGAGCAGTTCTATCACCAACACTCATTCATTACAGAATATTATTAACAGTGAGGACACAATAAGTGGTCCACATCATCTCAAGCACACTTATCGTCCAAAACCATTGTCAGACTTAGGTTATGTAGCCTACTGAATCAGCTTAAATGCATGAGCAAGCATCCAGGAACTGCTACTTCTACTACTGCACGCACACACACACACACACACACACACACACACACACACACACACACACACACTCACAGGCCATGGAAGCCGAAAACGTCAGTTCAGTGCTTCGCAACACAGAATTTATGAATGAACGTGTTAAAGTTCTGTCACAAAACAATGTTGTTACGCATCATCTCACTATTTTAAGTGGGTATACGGAAATCTCTGACCATTCCTAGTGGGTATACAGCGTATAGGCTACCTGCGTATCACGTAGACTACACCACTGGTCTAGTATGCTTCATGTTTTACTTTTTTATATTACGTAACGTTACGTCATTTATTGCTTGAGAGACAGCAATGTCATGGTCTGAATCAGAAGTGTGTCCTTTTCTCTGCATATTATGCTTGGCAAGTAGTCTCCGAATGCTGATCTCAGAGCTTCCACGCTGGTCACCCATTTCTCGCATCTTTACTGAGATCTCATGATATGGCATTCCATTCATAAACATGTCCTCAGTTAAAGACATGTATGGTTCGAGTGCCATTTGAACTGGAAAGTTTGACCAACTGGGACCGGACCCTCCGCTTTTGGCGCTCAGCGACCTACTCCTTTGAAATCTATCCACTGCGCATGCGCAAAGCAAGCAAGACAGCACTGTGGGAAATAGTTAGACCTACTACAACAAATAAAGGAAATAAAAAACAGAAAACCTAATTTGATCCATTATTTCGGTTTGGTTTCCTTGTTTATTATATTTCCCGTTTCGAGGTTAAAGCAAGGAAACAAACGTCAGTTTTCAATTTTTTTGTACATACAGAAAAACAAAAAACAAAATTTAGTTTTTGATTTGCCAGATTAAATGGAATAATTGAATAATCGGATGATACACATTTATACACTGGTATTGGAATTTCAGATTTCCATCTATAAACACAAATCAAAGATAATCAGATAACGAGATTGTTTTTCGTTTTCCGTTTTTTAATATCAAAACGAAAAAACGGTTTGTTTCCTGTTTTTCATGTCCCTATATACTAATGGTAATTGGGAAATGAGACGTTTTTCGTTGTTTTTTTCATTTCAAAACGAAAATCCGTTTGCCGCAAAGTACACGGACCGATCTCTGTATTTACAGCAGTTGTGTTTCAGGCAGAGAAGCATATAGCATTAGCTCCTGACTGAGCGAACTTAGTCATGTTGAGCTAGACTGGCTTGGTTTCAGCAATCCATAATCCAAACCTCAGCTCCATCTATGACCCGCTTCTTTGCCCATTTTTGGTTATCCAGGAGTGACGCACGGTGACGCTCTCAAGATGGTGACGGCCAGCTACGCCCACTTTAAGTGTCATAACGGTTCTATTTCGTATAGACATCGCCCTCTAAAGCTATCGCTACTGGGTTTACCCCTACGTGCGCCTGTGCGGCACTGAGAAATTTTGTCTACGCCCACCGACAGTGTGAGCCTTTCGTACGTCTGCACCTTGTATATATACAACGGTGAGACCCAGCCTTCGGCTCCCATTTTTCTTCAGCTCTGAGCGGTCTATAGAGCAAGAAGAGCAGATAAGCAAGAAATCAACCAACTACAAAGAATCTGATGATGTCTTCCTCCTGGCCGGTGAGAATGGGGCGGGACGATGCCACCACCGTCCACTGTCGCATCTACGAGACGGGCTTCATCCTGCCAGGGGACCTCCATCCCCGATGCAAGTCGTGCCTCGGTCAACAAAACGATTATGGTGAGACCGTTTCGCATGTTAACAGTAAAACAGGTGATGGAGTGTGTGCGTCAGGGAGACTGGCTCTCATCCATCGACCTCAAGGACACGTACTTTCATGTGTCCGTCATCCCTGGACACAGGAAGTTTCTGTGGTTGTCATTCCAGGACGCCCAGTACCAATACAACCATACACCTGCTGGTGCAGTCCCGGGACGAGGCGGTGGTGCAGACGGCACTGCTAGTTGCACAACTGTCTTGCCTGGGTTTCACGGTGAACTGGAAGAAGAGTGCTCCTCTCCCCTCCCAGCGGCTCACCTACCTTGGCGTAGTACTGGACTCCTCTCTCTGGAGTGCGCAGCTCTCTCAGGAGAGGGTGGATGCTCTGATGGAGCGGTGAGACAGAGATGGCGCCTGATTGCTTTTCCTCTGTCGGTGGGTTATGACCTGGCCTACTGGCGGGACCCCCTCTCTCTGTCAGTCGGGGTTACCCTGGGCAGGGTCACGTCTCACATCCCAGTCTTCACAAGCTTCACAAGTCTTCCCTGATGTGCTGGGGCGGGATCCCCGGCTTCGGGGACAGGACAGTGTTCACTCATCCCCTGGTGAAGCGTTTCTTGAAGGGGGGCACCCTGGTTTCATCTGGCCGGTGATGCGGCCTGTTGCTCCACAGTAGGATTTGGCGCTGGTCTTACGCACGTTGACCCAAGCCCCATTTAAGCCTTTAGAGACGGCAGACCTGAGGTTTCTTTCGGCCAAGGTCGCCTTACTTGTGGCTCTGACATTGGCCAAGAGGGTCAGCGATCTGCACATCTGCACGCCGGTCTCTTGGTCTTCCCCGTGCTCTTTCATCCGTTTCTACCTACGGGATGCCTCCTGTTTCTCACTGACTCACTCAGCACTGAGTGTTTTGGCTGAGTGATCTTCCCTTGTGTGTGCGGTGCGCCCTCTTCCACGGGACTGTAGGGGGGAGCGGCCGCTGCTTACGTTGGCCCGGACAAGGAGCCCATAGATTCTGTGAGTATAGGCGCAGCCCTCTAAGTTGTAGGCCTCACTGGACCTTGGTTCTCAGTGCTGAAGAAAAGGCATTTGGGAGCCGAAGGCTAGGTTTCACCGTTGTGTATATATATACACAAGGTGCGGATGTAGGAGAGGCCCACGCTGTGGGTGGGCGTAGACAAAATTTCTCAGTGCCGCGCAGGCGCGCGTAGGGGTAAACCCAATAGCGATAGCCTTAGAGGGCTGCGCCTATACTCATAGAATCTGAAGTTACAGTACGTAACTACCGCTCTTCAGAAACATACGGGTGACGTCAATTTTTTATACAGTCTATTCTTGGACCCCCTGCTTTGAGCTAAATGTTAAACCAGCATGATAATAATAATGTTAACATGCTGATGAGCACAGAACAATCAAGGCAAGTCGAGCTGGTGTTAATGTTAATCCATCCAGTAGATGCTGAGATATTTTCCTAGATAAGTAAAATGTTGACCTGCTGGTGGTGCTAGAGGAAAAGTCAAGGGATCACCAGCGCTATTAGAATTCATTCTTTTGGTACCTTGGACATAACAAATTTCATGAAAATCCATTCAGTACCTGTCCAGACAACATCGTCATTTCTACAGACACACCACTAAGGTGGCTAAAGTATCCAGTCACTCATAAATTATTTTAATATTTATGGGCAGGCTGGAAGTATTAAGCCCATAGGACATTGAAAAATAAAGTACACTGGTTGAATACATTGATTAGACAATCAGTGATGTATGATCCACACATCAGTCTATGCCTAATGAAAGCTCCATTTAATGTCAGTTTTGATTAAAGACCATTACTGTCCCCTCTGCACTATCTCTCTCTCTCTCTCTGAGGATGAGCTGCTGTATGCTGCTCGAATGACCTTAAGATTGAACTTACATCTCCGGCACCTTACACACACCATTACTAATTATTCCAAACCATGTTCCACAGTGCCTGAGCGCTTAGGTGCCTCGCTCCCCAGGCCAGGAGTCCTTAATGGGGAGAGAAGAGGCAGCCCCAGCCCCTTCCTGAATAAAACATCCTAATAATTCAACCTAAGTATTTAGCTAATGCATTATACATGAGAGTGAAATCAGTCCAGAGGGCAATGGAATCATGATGTTGACATGTTTCTGTGCGAGTGTGTGTGTGTGTGTGTGTGTGTGTGAATGACCACTTGGTTGTGTTGGGGTGTGTGCACTGATTTGTGTGTGAGGGTGCGTGGGCAGAGGGACAGCAAGGAAACAGTAAGTAATATTCCTCACATCTCAGGACCTGTTTTGCAGTTTCCCACTTGCAGTTTCTTTTTATCTTTTTCCACAGGCAAGAGCAGACAACATAATTTCATGCAGAGATGTTTCTTTTGCAGCCACAAGGGAGGTGGAGAGCAGAGAGTTTTCGTGTCAGTTCAAGAATCAAAATACATGAAGTTAAAGGAAGCAGAAAATGAGATTGCCACAACCTAGGAGCATTTAAATCTTAATCCTTTTGGAATGGCCACAAACCACACAGTTTATTGATGATTATACAGCACAAAAGCAGCACACATTAAGGTCAATGATAAAGTAGGAAGCGAACTGTGCAGGTGCATGCGCATGAAATGTCATTAGTCAGATGAAATAAGGAGACAGTATCAGCTGTAAGCAAGATCTGATCATTCATTTCAGGCGAAACTGAAACTGAAGACAGGATTTAAAGTTATTTTTGTACAGTTTGGGCTACATTTAAAAATGTTTCCATTAGAACTGCTGGTTGACTGTATGTATTTTTAATTAGTTCATTAAAGTTTTCATTCAGATCATATAAAGTCATATAAAGGTATACTTACATGTCCACAACAATGCCACTACTGTAAATACTAGAAGAAAGGCAGTTGGCCACTTACATGAACTGATTCTTAATAATCTTGTTGACACTGGACATTGGATTTGGAAATTTGCTTAAACACATATGATCTAAATAAGAATACTAAAAACTGCAGATGCAAAGCCCCCGTTTCCTACGTTGCAGCAACACAAGGGAGCGGCTAACCCTACCTGTTAGCAGATTGGCCATCGACATGCATACTTTCAGTGACTTGGGTTTAGGTACTAACATTTCTGATGGTTGTTGTAAGGGTAGGGGCTTCAAGAGGCTGTCAACACCATTATCATGAACGTAGTTAGTTAGCTAGCGGTCTGTACGGGACACCCCAGAGCGTCTCATAGAGACGCACCACAAATAACTACGCTTTGTCCACTCTTTCTCAAATGAGATGAGAACGGGCTTAGACTTAAGAGCAGATTCTTCCCTCTATGTGGGAAACTCTTTTATTCATCCTCAGCACTCCACCATGTAAAATAGTTTTATTTATGTATAGAATTTCATAATTTTTATAAATAGTGCTTGCTCTTCTGAGCAAAGGGAACTACAAACTTCAGCATATTATACAACCCTGTGTATTAAAATGAGAAATACATCTGCCTTACTAAAATCATTTCCTGCTGTTTGGTTCTTTCTTTCTTTTGATCGCCCCTCTCTCTCTGTCCCCTGGCTAACCCTAGCATTTGCTATGCCAGCAGATCAATGACCCCACCACCTATACCCCAGTGTATGTACGTAATGCAAAAATAATTTTAGTTTTACTTTTTACTATTTTCCCCTTTCGCTTTCGCTTTGTATAAGTACATCATACGTATCAGCTGGCTAATTGAACTGACATTTACCAGAAGGTGTGCCATAGCGACCTATACGGGTTATGCCACCAACAATGACCCACAATGTTCCCAGTTCGTGTCCGGCTGGGGGGTTTTGTTGAGGCCAATAGGTTACGCTTGTTGAGTTTCCTGGGAAGTGATGAAAGGACAGCATTGTAAGTGGGGGATAAGTGGTGGCGTAGACCCCCTCCCCTGTTCAATGACGGCTTCTCAACCCTGGTGTAGATGGCTTCCTTGACACCTCTTTCAAACCATCCATCTTCTCTGTCTAAAATGTGTACCTGGTGGTCCTCAAACGAGTGTCCTCTGTCCTTCAGATGTAAGTAGACTGCAGAGTCTTGACCTGAGGAGTTGGCCCTTCTGTGTTGAGCCATGCGTTTGTGTAGTGGTTGTTTAGTCTCCCCAATATACAGGTCTGTGCATTCCTCACTGCATTGGACCGCATACACTAGATTGCTTTTCTTCTGTTTGGGTGTGCAGTATCTGTCTTAGTGTGTTCTTGGGTTTTGTTGAAAATCCTCCTGAGTTTCTCTGATACTCCAGACACGTATGGAATCACAATGTTGTTGCGTTTGACCTTCTTTTCCTCCTCCCCTGTAGTTTTGTTCTTCTTGGATCTTGTGGCTGTTTTCACAAAGGTCCATTTAGGGTATCCACAGGCTGTAAGTGCCCCCTTCAGGTGGTTCTGTTCCTTCTCTCTGGCTTGGGCGCTTGTTGGTATGTTTTCCGCTCTGTGGTGCAGTGTTCTCATGACTCCTAGCTTGTGCTCCAGTGGGTGGTGGGAATCGAACAGTAGGTATTGGTCTGTGTGTGTGTGGGTTTTCTGTAAACACCAATCTGCAGGCTCCTGTCCTCTTCAATGTGTACAGCGCAGTCCAGGAAGGCCAAACTGTTGTTGTGAACATCTTCTCGTGTGAACTTGATGTTACTGTCCACAGAGTTGATGTGTTCTGTGCAGGCTTGCACTTCCTGGCTTTTAATTTTGACCCAGGTGTCATCCACATATCTGTACCAGTGGCTCGGTGCTGTTCCTCTGAAGGAGATGAGGGCTTTGCTCTCCACTTCTTCCATGTAGATGTTCGCCTCAATCGGGGATACCGGTGAGCCCATGGCACAGCCATGCTTCTGTCTGTAGAATCCACCGTTGTACTGGAAATAGGTGGTGTTTAGACAGAGGTCGAGTAATTTACAGATCTGGTCAGGGCTGAGGCCAGTTCTGTTGTCCAGGGTGTTGTCTTGTGTTAGCCATTTCCTTACGGTTTCTACTGCTTTTATGGTGTGGATGCAGGTGAACAAGGAAGTCACGTCATAGGATACCATGGTTTCATCTGGGTCCAGTTTCAGTCCTCGAACTTTGTTTACAAAGTCAAAGGAGTTTTGGATGTGGTGAGGCGTGTTTCCCACCAATGGAGCTAAGATGGTAGAAATGTGTTTGGCAATGTTGTAGGTGACCGAGTTAATGCTGCTGATAATCGGCCTGAGTGGGATGGAATGGGATGGCTTCTCCAGGATACAAACTGTAATATTGTTCAAGGTTGATGGTGTTTTCTTTCTGTAACTGTTGTAGACATTTTATGGCATTTTTTTTGTATCCGCTGGTTGGGTCTCGTCTCAGTGTCTCATACGTGTTTGTGTCCTTTAGTAGTGTGTTGACCTTGTTCTGGTAGTCCGCTGTGTTGAGGACTACTGTGCGTCTTCCTTTGTCAGCAGGTAGGATAGTGATGTTTTGATCCTTGCTCAGATGTCAAAGCCTTCCTTTCTTGGATGGTGAGGTTGGAAGGGGGGGCCTTCGCATTAGAAAGGGCTGCAGATACCTTTAGTCTGAGCTGTTCCGCTTCTGTTTCTGTTAATTTGTTTTTCCTAATGGACGATTCAGTGGCTATGATGAGGTCCACTATAGGTAGCTGCTTAGGTGTAATGGCAAAGTTTAATCCTTAAGAACGTCTTTCTTCCCTATCTGACAGGTTTTTCACCCATCTGTTGTCTGTTTCAAGTGTTGTGGGGTTGTTGTCCTTTCTCCTCCAAGACAATTCTCCCGTTTTGTTAGTGCTGCTCGCTCTGGACTGTAGGTTTTGGAATTTCCGGGTCTGTCTGTCTTTGCTCTTGTTGTGCTGAGATAGCTCTGCTTTCTTGATGAAATCCATGACCTTTTCCAGTACTGTACTGGGCAGATATGTTTCTAGTTTGTGGTGTATGTTGTCCAATTCTTTGTTCAGGGCTTCAACGGTGAAATGTATCTGTCTCACTCTCTCATTCAGTAGCTGGTGTTGCGCTTTCTCCAGGATTATTCCGGCTCTGTGTCCTTTCATCTTGGAGCCTAAGTATAGGCTGTTGGGAATAAGTTTGCGTTGTCGGCATCTCAGGTTAAATCGTAGATGGTTCCTATAGTCTGCAATTTGTGTATTCTGCACCGTCGGCATGGAACATGTGGCAGAAGGACTTGATATTCAGTGAATTAATGTCTCTCTTAAATGTTACAAATTCTAAAATGAAAGAATTAGAGACAGATTGCTTAAGATGTTGATGCTATTAATTAACATTGTTACACAACTGACTCTTTTGAAATGGGAGTTCCCTATGCTGTTTATTTTGTCTCTATGCAGCTGATCGTCTTGGCGCAGGTTTCCTTTGAAAATTAGATGCTTAACCTCAATGGGACTTTCCTGGTTAAAAAAAAAGTTAAGTTAAATTAAATAAAATAACAAATACATGTGTGCTTCCCTGCTGTCACAGTGTAGTCACAGATTCACAGGCAAATGCCATCTGGTCATGACCGCACCTCTTGGGATCTCAGCAACGGTGTATGAGTGGTGAGGGAGGACAGAGGGGGGCTCTGTCCTCCCTCACCACTCATACACCAAGCCATTTTTCAATCAAGCCATCTATTCATCCACTCATCCAGTCATCCGAATATGCACCTGCCCCCTCTGGTCCCCTGTCCCAGCTATATGTGGAGTGGCAATTATCAACATGTTTTTTGTCAGAGCAGTCCATCTGAATGAGTCCCAGTGGAACTTTAGCATGATAAAAGGCCTTGAAAACCTCTGTGAGTACATCTGTTGCCTATTTTCTAGAGTTACAGTAGCTGTATGTGTGTTAGGAGAGTGGTGAGGAGGAAAGAGGGTCTCATTTTTTTGTAATACAGCCATCATGGGAGTTGGTGCATGTGTCATCATACCCTTAGTTGTATCTAGGTGGGTTGGCTGGGAATTCAGATCCAGGTTGTTGTTTTTTAAAGTAACGTCTTGCCAAAAAAATACTCTTTTCACTGCGAAAATACTTTTTATTGCCTTCATGGTAAACGAATCCCATTCTGATGTCAATGTCAAATAAGCAGAGTACAATCTGAACAGCACGTAGGTGAATATCAAATAGGCAGGGCAAGGCTGGCCATTCAACAACTGGCTTTATCAGACATGCAGTCTGTTGCCATCCTTGCATTACAGACACAGTCATTAATACATATTAGCACCTTGGCTATAGACTATCAGGAATTCTTGAGTGCTCTTTCTTTAAATTATTTATATAAATATGTTAAATATTAATTATACAATCAATGAATTACATTTTTTTGATTTATTTGAAAATCGATCTATCCCCAAATCCGCACTAGTATCTAGCCATGCAGGTAGTTTAGGTTCTATTTCCTGATATTTTGTGATTTTGCCACTTATACCTCTGCCACCATCCCAATACAGTAATTATGTTTATGGTGCTCAAACAACACAAAACAATTATGGTACAAATGAAATATTCAGCTGCCACATCTTTCACAAACAGTGTTTGCTATTACTAGTTTCCCTTTAGAAATATTTTCTACAAATGTACAACCGACTTAGTTCTGAAGATAGTTAGTTTGATAGCTTACCAGCTAAAATCAAACACATTTAAGAGTGACAGTCCTGCTGGAAACATTCCAGCCTTTGTCTTTGTGTTAAACATTAGCTAACTTGATTTCTTTTGCTTCTCCAAACAGTTCACTGATTTTGGCCTTCCATATAAATCAACTAAATTCTGTGTGAAATCCTACCGTCAGAAATACTGGTGTGGACTTGAATTTGAACAAGGTTTGGTTAAGGGTTAAGGGCATGTAGTTGCGAGAGTAGGTGTTAAGGTTGTAGGGTGTGAAAGTAACAGAAGGCCCTCACAAGTATAGAAATACAAACTCTGTGTTTGTATGTGCCTGTGGGTGTGTGTGTGTGTGAGTGTGTGTGTTGGAAGTGACAGTCACAAAGAGCCTCCGTCAACCCACTGCAGTCAATTAGAGGCTCAGAGCCCTGGGGGTGACACTCCACGACTTTAGTTCATATCTCCACCTCCGCTCCTTCCTCACCTCCCTCCATTCCCCTCCAACTAAAACCTTTCTTCCTTTGGTTCCTTCACTTCACTGCTGAGCTCTGTGACAGCCGCTGAAGTCAGGGACTTTCATCCAAAGCGTCACCTGTCACCGCCACTGACTTGGTTTCTGTTGTTCTACCAGAATGAGGGAGGGAAGGAAAAGGTGGGCAGGGTAGGGTGGAAAGGAAGGGTAAGGGAGAGCTTGACATGTTGGGTGATGATAAAGAACATGAAGAGGAGCACGGTGACACAGAGTAAAAGAATATGTGATTTGATGTTACATTTACATTTTACAATGTAGACATTCAGCTGACTCTTACAATGAATGCAGCAGAAAAATAAGCTTCAGTCTACAAAGCTACAAGAAGCCAGCATTAAGGAAACACAACGTTAGGGCCTTAGTATCCTTGCAAAAGTAAATTGTAAATTTCTAGGAGAAGAAAGTGTAAGAGTGTGGAAGATGTACTTGAAAACAAGGACAAATTTGAGGAGAAATATGGATAATTTGGTGAAAATGAAAATTGTTTGAGGGTGGGTCAGGGGCAGTGCACTTTGCTTCACTTACACAAAATAGAGAAAACTGGCGGGTTGTAGTAAATGGATACTTAACAAACCATCTGAGAAGTGACGTGTGGAAGCATTTTTGAGTCAACACCAACATTGGAATAATTGTGGATAAAGGTAAAGCTTTGTTGCATTTTAGAAATGTACCTGTTAGCTTGTCACTCCAGTGAAGCACCAAAAGCACTGATATGGTTACTTCTGGTTCCAAAAAAAACAACATGGCAACGACCAGTATGCCAAACTCAAAGCTTCAAAGTCCCCAATGCAATTGATGACGTCACGGTAACATATCTTAACATAACTTCTAGGAAAACCAAGAACCAAGCCCATAGGTTTCCTTGGGCACCAATTTGAAACAGCTTTAACATAGACACCAATTTGTTTTCAAAAGGAAAGATGAGACAAGCTTAAATGTGTGCAGAGATTTGTTTTCATGATTACCTCAATTATAGCACACTGATCACATTACTGCCTCCGAGCTTCGTCACAGCTGTCAGACACTCAGCATATTGGATTATCACAGGTAATCCAGTTTGCATTATGCATGTATTTAAATGCTTTTGTTTTAAAGTGAGATACTGAATCCACTGTTGGAAAATATGACGCCTACACTAACAAAACCAATGCTGCCATGGTAGTAAAATCCTTTAGTGGAAAGAAAAAGTGATTAGCTTCCCTGGGGGATCTGCTCATTAAATTGATTGTGTGAATTGGATGGGTTTTATATTGAAATACTATAAAGATAAACTTCACATATAGGCTAAAATGGCTATAGAAATACCTAATTAGAGGATCTGACTTGACTTTATTAAACAAAGCAGATGGTTCGGCAGGTACATCATTACAAACTTGTGTTTTGTGGGTGCACAATTTGCTCATACTCACAGATCTTTATATTAATTTCCCAAAGAATTAAAAGGGAATGTATATAAATGGTGCACAAGGTACAGCCATTTTATTTGATGCAGCTGTGCAGTAGTTTTCCCTACAGGACCATCAAAGGTCCTGCTGTGGTAAAAGCGTGATCTCCATGCCTTGAGGCCACTTTGACAGGTTCTGTCCATGTAAATGTACAATATGTCACATTGATATAGCCACTCTCCAGCCACTGTGTCGGCCTGCTAAATCTCTGTTCCCTATGACTGAGAAAGATGTAGAAAGTGACAGTGAATACATCCTCTACACCTAGAAGCTGAAGTCTTTGCCAAAAGCATTCTTGGTGACTGCCAAGCATTTCTACATTGCTGTTGCAACTGATTTTTTTGGCCACCTGGGGGAAGCTGAAACAAGTCGTGAACAACTCCTGTCGAACATCTTAAAACATCTGGTTCTTCAGCTGTTAAATGGCCTACTATGCTTACCAGCTTGTCACTAACTTTGTTTTTTAGGTTGCTAAGCAGGTAGTGTACAGGGGGCTTAGCACCAAGAACATGTGCTGAGAGCAGTGAGAATAACAGTAAAGTTGTGGCCCTGACAGCTAAACAGTCAGCTGAAACACTATTTAAGGTCCCATATTATGTTCATTTTCAGTTCATACATTTATTATGGGTGTCTAAGAGAAAATGTTTACATACTTTAATGTTCAAAAAACACATTATTTTTCTCCTAAGTTTAAGAAGGCCAGATAGAAAGCATTCTGACTGGAAACATCACAAACTGGCACGGGATGTGCACGGAGGGCTCTGCAGAGGGTGATTAAAACTGTTCAGAAGATCATGGGTACCCATCTCCCGAGCATCAGTGATATAAGTGAGGTGAGGTGCCTACACAGAGCCCAAAGGATACTAAAGGACAGTACCCACCCAGCCACAGCCTGTTCACCCTGCTGCCTTCTGGGAAGAGAGATAGAAGTTTCAGTTGCTGCACCACCAGACTGCAGAGCAGCGTTTTCCCCCCAAGATATCAGACTCTAGTTCATCCTCAGCACTGCTCCACTGAATATAGTTTATAGAATATTTGTTTACCATTTTTATAATTACTTCTGTATTAGTGTATATTGTCTGCTATGTAGCAGAAAGGAGTTACAAAACTCAATTTCATTATATGACCTGTTATATTGTCACAATAAATATACCAACTTAATCCTATCTAATATTCTCCTGAAGCTTTTTATCAGCTTCAGCACCTCTATTTACATCATTTTAGTGCCTGTCTCTTTAAGACTCCACCTTTCCCTGAAAGCCTGCTTTCTTCTGATTGGCCAACTTCCTGCGCTGAATTGAAGTGTGGAAACAGGTCTGACTGTGCAAGATTAGGCCTCACTGATTACTGTACAAAAATACAACTTTATAAATGTATTCACTGATTTTGGTGAAACTGGATCAGATTTTACGAAGAAAATATTTTCTGCTTTGTCCTCTGATGTCCTCCGCTTGCTCTGCCTCAACTTTAGGTGATTCACAGAGTTTCCTGATAGACAGTTTTACTTGTTGTTAGCAGGTACTTTAGCCGCTAACTACTGCTAATGGTAGCTGCCGTAGCTCCTATTAGCTGACTTTGCCCCGACTGGAAGCTTGGTGCTCTAGTGGGGTGTTTTGGTGTTTACTTACTTACTGACGGCTCCTTCCAGCAGGATAATGCACCATGTCGCAAAGCTCAAATCACTCTTTGCTATGGTTAACAAACTCACAAATCCACCACAACATGTTATGTCAGGCTCTGAGGAGCTTGTAAATAGCTTCTCTAAATTCTTTTCAGACAAATTGATGTCAATCACTTATTCCATCACCAAAAACACTCATACAAGTGACTCAAACTTAATGTTATCTGGTCCAGCTCACTCATCAAACTCTCTCTCTACTTTTACTCTGACTACTCCTGTTGCCATAAGTGATCTAATTGTGAAGTCAAATTCTACATCCTGCCGGCTCGATCCTACACTTACTGTTTTGCTTAAGATGTGTGTCCTCGAGGTTGCACCATTCATAACGCGTATGATAAACTGTAGTTTAGCTTCTGACATTGTCCCAGCAGAATTAAAAACAGCTGCGGTGACCCCCATTCTTAAAAAATCTGGCCTTGATCATCTAAACATGGACAATTACAGACCAATATCCAATTTAACATTTTTAAGCAAAATCCTTGAAAAGGTTGTTGCTTCGCAACTGTGATCTTATTTGGATATAAATGGTCTTTTTGAACCTTTTCAGTCAGGTTTTCGCCCATCTCACAGCACTGAAACTGCTCTTCTGCGTGTGGTTAACGACATTCTTTTGTCCATGGATTCAGCATTGATAAACATCTTGATGCTCCTTGATCTAAGCGCTGCTTTTGACACAGTCTGCCATGAACTACTTATTTCTCGGCTTTCTGATATCGGCATCACTAGTTCCGCTCTTTCCTGGCTTATTTCCTATATCAGCGACAGAAAGTATTATATCAGCATACAAGGTCATAATTCTGCCACTATTTCACTTACACAGGGTGTTCCTCAAGGTTCAGTTCTTGGTCCACTATTGTTCATCATCTATATACACCCACTTGATAACATCATACACAGGCATGGATTTCAATTCCATTACTATGCTGATGACATCAAAATTTATTTCATCACCAGCTCCGATAGGCCATCCCTTCCTGACTCACTCACTGCATGTATCAGGGACATCAAGCATTGGATGTCCCTTAACTTCCTCAAATTAAATGATAATAAAACTGAGATATTAGTGATCGGCTCTGCTGCCTCAGTCAAAAGGATGGACCAGTCCTTCTACGGTATATTGATGGTTTCCATATTAAGCCTTCATCACTGACTCGTAACCTTGGTGTCTTATTCGACTCAACTCTATCTTTTGGCTCTCATATTTCTTTTCTTGTGAAAAACTCTTTCTTTTATCTTCGGAATATTGCTCGTCTAAGATTTTCTCTCTCTTTAGCTGACGCTGAAATCTTAATCCATGCATTAATCACATCACGTCTGGATTATTGCAATGCTTTATTTCTTGGTCTTCCCAAAAAACTTATTGCAAGATTACAGTACGTTCAAAATTCAGCAGCAAGAGTTCTCACCTCCACCAGGCGTTCTGCTCACATTACTCTGGTGCTTCATGACCTTCACTGGCTACCCGTGGCATCACGTATCCACTTAAAGGTATTGCTTCTAACATTTAAGGCATTAAATGGTCTTGCACCTCCATATTTGTCTGATCTACTTTTCACCTACCGCCCTGCACGGCCTCTCAGATCAACTGAACTTGGTTTATTGTCCATCCCTCGTTTCCGGTTGTCTACAGTAGGTGGAAGGTCATTTAGTGTTAATGCTCCAAAATGATGGAATTCACTGCCCCTTTCACTTCGAAATATTTCATCTGTGGCTACATTCAAGACACAGTTAAAAACATATCTATTTAACATATTTCGTTTAAATGTGACTATATGTATCCTATGTGATTGTAAGTTGTGTGTTAGTGTGTAAATGTATTGTAAATGTACCATGTAAAGCGACCTTGAGCTCTGGAAAGGCGCTATATAAATAAAACTTCTTCTTCAAATCATCTCAAACTGGTTTCTTGAACATGAAACTGAGTTCACTGCACTCCAATGGCCTCCACAGTCAAATCTGCAATCTGCAGAAACTGTGCGATGCTATCATTTCAATATGGACCAAAGTCTCTGCAGAATGTTTCCAACACCTTGTTGAAAGCATGCCACAAAGAATTAAGGCAAGTTGTACCTGATAAAGTGGCTGGTGAGTGTGCATGTTAATAAATACTAATAAAAAAACAGCTGTATACAGCTTTAACAACTGTATAGCCACCCACTATTTTCAAATGACTACCCATACACAACTTATTGCTGTGTTCCCTGTACTACAAAACACTCCCTGTGCACACATAACCAACGCTGAAGACCATCAGTGAAAAGAGATTAATTGATCACTTCCGAGTTATCAGTGCAATCCTCCAATAATTTACCTGAAATGAATCCTGATTCTCCCATGCACCCAGACTCCTCATCATCCAAATCATCCATTTGGATGTATGTCTCTCGTACCTCCAGTGTCTGGGCCCTGTCCTGAGGGGACGGTCAGATGTCTGGGGTTTGTTGGACCTAGCATGCAAGTTCACACACACACACACACACACACACACACACACACACACACACACACACACACACACACACACACACACAGAGAGAAGAATCTCCTGCCTCCCCTCCTGTCCTCCACGCCCTCTTCTCTCATTGGGAAACACTTCGGTCCTTATCACCCCTCAGGGAGCCACTATGGTGAGGGCCAGCTCAGTTGACATATTGATTTTGGATCTTTTTTTCTTCTCTCTCAGACTGGAAGCCTGTTTTTCACTCTACAACTCACTGCAATCCACCTTTCTCACAAACTCTCTGACAATCATCGATCTCAGTTATTTGATCAGTTGCACTGATGCAGATATTTTATGATTTTCACAACAGACTTTGAGGGCAATACGCTATAGAACATGAATTCCCAATCTACTGAAATTTCAATATAATCTCAATTTGCCCCTTCATTTAACTCTGTCTCCATTCCACACTTTGTGTCTTCCATCATGTTGTCATTTACGAATGCTGTCTGGGCTGCACACCAACCTTCCACTTTTGGTTTGGAAATATCAAAACAAATACTGCATGGATTGACAAGACATATGGTCATGACATTCATGTCCACCTCAGAATTTTCAATCCAATGTATATGTACAACATATTTCACAGTTTATGTAAAGATAATGAGATGAAATGAGACTTCAGCAGTCTTGGGTAAAAAAATGAAGTGGATGTTTTCAAAAGCTACAGCCGTTTTAGTACCAAATTCCCTAGTTGTGTTTCAGTCTTTACTTGCTGAGCTATGGAGGAGGGATTTTCAAACAAAAGTCAAATATCTGTGGAGTTCCACATTAGAGCATGGGGACAGTCGCTCTGGGATTAAAATTACTGACCAGTGTAGGTAATGTTAAAAATCACCCCATCTCACCAACAGAGAAACAAATCCAGTCCGAATGGGGCTTTAGTCTCCATCCTGGCTGTATTTCTTGTCACGCTGTACATTCCAGAAACTCCCAGTCATTTTCCACGGCCAGAACAGGGATCATCGGTTTGTCACCGGTTGTAGGCAGCCAACACGAAGGGCTCGTCTGGAGTAAGCAGGGTTAGACAACCTTTAAAAAACAGCCTTGAGAAACTTTCATAATTTAAACTGTTCACAAAAAAAAATCAGCTTAACGCCTCATTCACATTTTACCTCATGTAAAAACATTTTAATAATCTCTAGAATATTCACATAGCAGTGGATTGAAGCCCAGCTAGAGCAGTATACAGACAAATGAGAGAAACAAAGGCGAACACCCTAAATACATGTAGTGTATTTAAAATGTATTTTTTATTGGTTGATTTCCCTTAGCAATTTCCTTCCTCAACACACTGTGGAACACTTGTGCTTTATTCACATATCGGATCTATAGTCTATAAAATAAAATAAAATATTTTCCCCTCGCTGTGCAACTGGAGCAAAAGAAAGTTAAAAGCCCCTCCTACAACTACAGTAATAATGTCATTCTCTCCCTTTTCATTCCAGCTGTATGGATGACTGAATGAATGAGCAAATACGAATAAAATAAGTCTCAACTTAACGTGCTGCCATTCAGACAGGGGGGAGGGCGACAGCGTGCTAACCCAGCTGTATTATAACATTAACATAGCTATCCTTATTAGCTAGGCTCCTTACATGCCTGCTAGTAACTAATTTGAAGGTGGGTTTTCAGCGTTGTATATACACTGAACAAAATTATAAACTCAACACTTTTTTTTGCCCCCATTCATCATGAGCTGAACAATATTCTCTCAAATATTGTTCGCAAATCTATCAAAATCTGCATTAGTGAGCACTTCTCCTTTGCTGAGCATATCAAGATGCTGATCAGACAACATAGGTATTGCACAGGTGTGTCATTTTATTTATTCGATGAACTATGTGAATAGATTTTTATTGTATTTTCCTTTGGTAACACTGTTGTATTAACATTCATGCCAATAAAGCAAAATTGGTTTCGAGCTGATTTCTTTTCTCTGTAAGATGGAAGAGTTTAGAAAGTTGCGTGGCGCTGCGGAGAGCCTCCAGCTGCAGTAGTGCACGGATCACGTGTAAAATTCATCCAGCCAGAGGGAACCATCACCTGTTCACAGCGCGCCGGTCGGAATATAGCGACAGAACCCACTGTAGGTATCGGAGAGGGAATGGGGCGTTGGGGCGCACAGGGACAGGAGACCGCGGAGCGACCGGGCACGGTGCTGACGGTCGGTGATTGTTCCCTCTGGCTTCATGAAGCACGATCTGCTTGCATTTCCTGGCGTCTGGGTCATTCCAGCATACTGTATCTGTTTCTGCTGGGGTTTCCCAAAGCAGTTTTTACAGGTATGCTGTCCCAACTACTTAGTGCAGTCTCAGGCAGGATGGGCAGGTACATACGATTTCCACATACTCGGGACGCACTGAATGAAACAAACCAGTTTGCAGTGGCTGCTTTCCCTCTCAACTCCATGGCGGAAACCATTAAAACACACAAAACCCTCATTTAAATACTTCCACCTCCATTGTGTTTGCTCCTGTTGTCATCTACGCAGTAATTCTTAGTAAATCACCCATAACAGGTACTAACATTGCACGTGCAATATTTTAGAATGTACACGCAATTTAGTACCCTTTATTCAGGATGTTAGTAAATCGGGCCTGTGTATACAATGTGAAGTAGTGAAAGTACAGCTTGTATTACAGGGGAAATCTGTCCTCTCATAATAGCACATCGCACAGCCATTAATATCTAAACCGCTGGCAACAAACGTGAGTACACCCCTCTGGTCTGAGGACCAACCTCTATCGGTGCTTCCGATGTCACCAAGACTGTCCAGGAGCTCACAGATGCCCTGATCCAGGTCAGGGAGGAGATCCCCCAGGACACCATCTGCCATCTCATCAGAAGCATGCCCAGACATTGTTGGGAGTGCATACAGGCACATGGAGGCCATACCCACTGCACATTATGAGTTGCGTAGGTTGGATCAGCCTGTGATTTTAATTGTTTTTTTATTTGACTATTGGTGTGATTTTGATTCTAGCCCTCAATCAGCTGTTGATTTATATATATTATATTATATATAGATTATAGATCTGATGATAAAATACTAAACAATCAGACTCCTCATATTGTTTATTATTTAAGCTAGTCCCCAACTTGTGGTTGTAACACACTAAAGGGTTCTAACGTCTCGTTTGCTTTGCTTTTACTGTTTGTTTTTACTACCCACTCATATAGTAGTTCTGTATATCTCTCCGGAAATAGTAGAAAGCCAATTTCCACATAGAGATCAATAAAGTTTTATATTTAAAAAATGGTAAACTCTATTCTCCAAATAAAAAGGGGTGAGAAAAAGAGGTGAACTCTCCATTCCATCATTTAGCCTGGATTGTGTCTCTGCCTCATATGTTATCTTTTTCTCTCTTTGTACCCTTAGTTCTCTCCCTCTGTCTCTCGCTCCATGTCTTTTTCTCTGTCATTCTCTGCTTCCCTAATGACTACAATAATGAGGCATTATCATTAGCTTTGAAAACAGATGTGCAGAGTATTCCGTCTCTAAATCTCTCTCTCTGTTTTTCTCGCATCTTTTTTAATCTGTCTGCACTGACTTTCACAAGTTTTGTACACTGTAACAAGTGCTGCTAGTGTTCATGCCAAAAAAGATTCATTTACCTCTGAATTCAGTGACTCAAATACATGGGGTTTCCCTGTTTACAATTAAGAATGAACGCAGTGAGGGGGTGGAGAACACATTCCACATGATAACTTATTAATGGACATTTTCAGTGTTTGGAAATAATGACTTTTTTCCTCTGGAAAATTGTAAGAGTAACAACACGATCAATTGTCCATTCAAAGCCATCAGTCTGCACCTTTATTAGCTGTTAACAAGTATCATACTGAAACTCTAAACGAATATCAAACTGATCACTTCAGCATTGATCAGCGCCTAACAAACTCTTACACTCATTAAGCAGTCATTAACACATAAACAGTGGGAGCTGTCTTACCTTCTAACAGGCATTTTTTCCCTTGGCAGAAATGATCCACCTTGTTAAAATCCAGGGCTCTCATCTGATTTCTATATGCTAATAACTAATTATCACTCTGCGCAAGAAGGGAGATTTCCTTCTTGGGATATTGAACATGTTCAACACACAACTGGCTTTCGGGAACAGTGAAATAAAGAAAATAATTTAAAATTCTGAAACACAACAGCATGGTTTTTAAAAATGGTTAGATGTGACGTACAAGTGGCCACTGGTCCTTTAAAGGACAGAATAAGTAAAATTTACTTACACTGCTTTTGTAATATTTTGCATAATTTTTTGAATATAATGTTCAGGTGACACACCCACCTTAAAATCCAGTGCTTCACCTCACAGAGCCATGCCAGCAGTTTGCCTGTTTACAACATTTCATTTTTTAGTTTAGACTGTCTTATCTCTACATTTTATAGAAAACTAAAGTGTTGATGTTACCTTCCTCTGAACCACTTGCAATCTCTACTTGAAGGTTTCTTTCATTGGCCTGTTCCTTATCATCCATATTCAAAAATAAATGATTTTCTACATAAGAATGTGCTGTTAGATTTTAAACTCATTATAATTTTAAAAGTTTAACAATTATTATTTCTATAGTGTGTCAAAAACTGGAGCTTCCATCAATTTTACCACTGTGGCAGCATGTGTAGTCAATCATCATAACTGTTGGTTTCCTCTTGTGAAATAAACCTTGGAGTATGGTGCTGGTTTTGGTTCTGTAATGTGTATTTGCTTTGTTTTGTGCAGTATTTTCTAATACAGTAGCTTAGTGGTTAGCATTGGTTACTCTCAGGAAGTCGTGGAATTTAACCCAGTCTTTCTATTACTGGCAGAGAGCCTATCATATAATTTTTATTTTAGTTTTAAATATGCTATAAAAGTATTATATAAAAAAGAGCCACTTGAACTGCCTAAAGTCCTGCCACAGTAACCATTATATATTAAACCGTTATGGTAATTAGGTCATTAATTAAGCAAAAGAATGCATTAATGTGCAAATATTTCCATGTCAGCACACTTGTCTTCACATAGCATATGTATGTGGTATTAATATGAAAGCATGAAGGAGCTACAGTAGAATCTATAATGGCCCTCCTAATTAGCAAATTGCAGAGTGGACCTCTGTCTTAGCACAATAGTTTCTGACAAAGCTGCTAACTCCTACCACCCCATCCCTCTCTCCCTCTTTATGGCTTTCTCTCTCTCTCTTGCACTTTCTCGCTCTCTCTCTCTCTCCCCATCAGCCCCAACCAGTCAATGCAGATGCAGAACCGCCCACCCTGAGCCATGGTTCTGCTCGAGATTTCTGCCTCTTAAAAGGAAGTTTTTCCTTGCCTCTGTCGCCTAGTGCTGCTCTTAGTGGGAATTGTTGGGTTTCTGTAAATATCATCACAGAATACGGTCTAGACCTGCTCTTTTATGAAAAGCGCTCTGAGATAACTTATATAAATAAAATTGAATTGAACTGAATTGCTTAGCTTAGTAACCTAGCACTGGCCTTATAAGTGATTGAATGCATTCTGTCAGGTCAGAAGCTGATAAACTGACGGATGTACTGACACGATATGTCCCAGAGGTTCTCAATTGGATTCAGGTCTTTGGAAACGAGAGGACTGGTCCTTGGCATCAATGCCTTAGTCATCCAGGAACTGCCTACACTGACCACATGAGGCTGAGCATTGTCCTGCACCAGAAGGAGCCCCGGGGCCCACTGCACCAGCAAGAGGTCTGACAATGGCTCTGAGATTTCCTCCTGGTACCTGACAACAGTCTGGGTACCCTTGGCTAGCACGTGGAGGTCTGAACAACCCTCCAAGGATATGCTTCCCTAGACCATCACTGACCCACCACCAATGAGGTCATACTGGATGATGTTGCAGGCAGCATAACGCTCACCGCAGTGTCTCCAGACTCTTTTGTGTCTGTCACATTTGCTCAGTGTCAACCTGCTTTCATCTGTGAAGAGAACGGGGCTCCAATGGCTGATCTGCCAAATTTGGTCTTTCTTTGTGAATGCCAATCGTGGGACTAGGCTCTGAGCACAGATCTACTAGAGGACGTCAGGCTGTCATGCCACCCTCATGGAGTCAGTTTGGTCAGAAACATGCACCACAGTAGCTTGCTGGGGGTCACATTGTAGGGCTCTGGCAGTGCTCCTCCTGTTCCTACAAATAACAAATAACTGCTGCTGGGTTGATGCTTTTCTACGACCCTGTCCAGCTCCTCTCATGTAATGCCTCGTCTCCTGGTATTTCCACCATGCTCTTGAGACACAGCAAACCTTCTTGAGATGGCAGGTATGGATGTGCCATCCTGGTCTACCTGTGCAACCTGAATGGCCTGCAGGTACCGCCTCAGCCCATTCCCCACCAAAACAGGTGGCACTGATTCTTTTGAATTATTTATGCTTCCTAACTGGACCAATTAGATCCCTGAGGTTTAATTGACTTGATGTTTGATGTTGACGCAGTGTGTAATGCCAGATTCCTAGATTATGGTTTAACCTAGGGGACCATATTCTGGAAAATGCACTTAGTTGCATTTTCAAGGCCAATGAAGTTCAGTTTTGTCAGAATTAAGTTGAAGGAATTTTAGGGACGTCTAATTCCGTCTTAATACGCACTTTCACGCAACGCTTGTGCACCGGAGGAAAGGGGGTGCCAGAGCTCCACCCCTTTATAACCGATCTGCAGGAAGGGGCATCCCTCCTGAGTAGTGACGTCACTGGCTGGGGACACACACGCAAAACAGGATGACCCAGGTACTAATTTGGATTCCCCCATTTGAAAAGAGATTAAACCAAACACATTCCGCTTGTGTCTGAACATTTATTTAGGCTACACAAACAGTCCACTCACTTGATGAGGCTGCTGATGAGTTAAAAGAAATATGACTTGTTGTAAATGACATAAAATAGTGTTATATTTTCCATAACGCTTTTTTACAAGCAGCGCATCACATCCATACGCTGGCGCACAGCATTTGGCTCGATAAGGCAACGAACATGTGATAACAATATATGAAACTATGCTCTGGTATTTGCTCAACTGACGCATTGAAAATGGCATCAATTTAAATATAATTTGTCCTCCTGTTCACCTAATTTATGAGAAAAAATTGCACTGCATGCAAGTATTAATTAACTTTTTCCTGATTAAACTGTACAACATATTTGAGGCGTTCTTTTGCAGAAACAGCTATCTCCATTTGTGTTTATTATCCTAAATCTGGATCTTTTTGTGCGCTGTAAATTATCTTAAATTGTGTTTTTTTGCGCACTTCAGGGAAAATCAATCAAAGGGGTGTTTGTTTATTCAGAAAGGCTTTAAGCCTACAATACTCAGAGGTAGGCCTAATATTTCGATTTATTTTACACAATAGTAGGCCTATTAATTTTAATGGTTTCATCCTTCTGCCGTGTGAGTTGCCCTTTCTCATTTCTCCTCTTCTCCTCTGCGTACGCATGGTTCAGAGTTTACTTACAGGACCGCACATTTTCCCTCAAATGTTTTTTATAGATCACAACCTTTGCTTGGGAAGTGGTGTATTCACGTTTCCAGCCCTGTTTTGTACGTACGCACCGTTTATAAATGAGACCCCAGGTAGATGCAGTTCAAGAATATGGTGGCACTGGAGGATAATGGGTTACTGATAGCTTCATGTTTAATTATACTCAAGTCTTTTGCAGTAAATTTGCGCCTTTTCTACTCCATGCCCCTTTTGAGTTGACTATTCCTTTGATTGTCCGGTAATCACACCTCAAAAGTTTAGTTATTTCAAGAGTGTTGCATCTGTCTGAAAGGCATTTTAGAATTGTTGACTTTTCAGTGTCAGTTTAATCTCTTTTTTGGCCAATGTTACCTGAGGTAATGAAGCTGCCTAATGACCATGCACACCTTGATATAAGGTGTGATTCACTTTCGCCACACCCTCCCTCATTACACAAATAAATATCACCTGAAAATGGTAAACTCCAATGAGGATTTAAGCTGATATGGTTTGGAAAATGTGCATAGAAATATTTATTCATTCAGTATACCTACTTGCCTATTAATTGTGTATGCAGTGTAGTAGCTAAACAGTTGAAACAGCTGAAATCATCTGTTTTCACTGCAACATAAAGCTGAGTGGAGTCCACGTAACACTGATGAGATATACAACCAAAGCGACTCATTATGTGGCCCAAGGGAAGCATATACAAAGAGAAAAGAAGAAGCCTGAGGACTGATGCCTGAGGCACCCCATATAACAGGGGAGAGGATGAAAACACAAATTTGCCCATTGCGACCGAGAAGCATCTGTTTGATAAGTATGAAACAAACCGCTCTAGTGCTTTCCCTGAGATACCTACGCATCTATTTAGTCTAGCGATGAGGATGGCAGGATTGAATGATCAATGGTATCAAAGGCTGCACTTATGTCTAGCAGAAGTAAGATGGAGTGTTACCCCCTGTCAGCCTACAGGAGGATGTAATTTGTGACTCGTATCAAAGCAGTTTCAGGCCTGTATTGTTGGTGAAACCCAGATTGGAATTAATCGTAAAAAAAAAATAGTAAGCGGCTGAACACTGGCTGTCTTCAATTGACTGGGGATGCAGCAGGAGGGACAGGTTATTTAAAGAATTTAGAGAGTAAGACATTAAGCAGTAGTCTATTTTGCCGTGGGTATTGCAAATTTGGGCAGTCACTTTTGACCAGTCATTGAACCCGGGTAATGATATTCTCATCAGCCTCAGCTGCATTTTGTGTTTAGCGGTAAATGCCTGCTAAACATCAGCATGGTAGCATGGTCATTGTGAGCATGTTGCCAGGATGACGTTAAATAAGCCCACACACCAGCGTTGTCTTGACTCCAATCTTGCTTTCCTGCTTTAAAATGTGTCATATCTTAAGGAATATAGCAGTTGTTTCACATTTGCTCCCCAGATTTGCACATTCCAGATACTTTACCTCGACTATACTTAGGATAGTCTGATTCTGAATGACGCAGCCAGAGGACACGTTATCATAACTCATAGAGCTTGTGATGTGAGGAATGAAAATGAAGACAAAAATTGCAATACATCAAAGGTTTTGTGTAACAAGAGTTTGGAGTTTAATAACACCACTAATACCTAAGTTTATTCTGGGATGGTTTTTTTTATTATTTTGTTATGACTTTTTAATGATGTTGAGAGTAGCAAATAATTTTATAACCAATGATCCTGTTCACATTCCAAAAGTGCCCTGGCTTTACAATAATACATGTTGCATCATTCATGGCAACAATGGTTATTTTTTTATTTATATAAAAATATTGTTTGTTGTTTGTCCCGGTGAGCTGCAGTACTGGGAATAAGCTACCCGTTCACAAGGCCGATGTGACACCTCCCTGTGTTTTTTAGAGTGCAGTGCAGTGCTTGTTCAAAATATACGTCTCACATTAGTTTCACCTGCAGCATTAATAAAACTGAAACCAGCAAGGGCGGAGATACTGCTAGATATTCACAAATGTATCTTTTTGCTGTAGTTTAGTCCGAGTGCCGCTGTAGGCTTGTGTTTTTAAACGTCATGGTTGATATTGCTATTCTTCATTTCGTTTACTCGTAAAGTTTATGTCCACAGCTAACATGTTAGTCTAGTCACCTCAACAGCTCACTGCTATTAACCTGTTAAGGTTTACTCCATGTGAAAAACTTTATTTCCATAGTTCATGAGTTCATTAGCTAGCCAGCTAGCTCACAGAGGTGTCATGAGTGAATGAAACGGACACACACTGGACAACAATGTTAGGGCGGCCCTATAGATGTTTAAATTTCCCCAATAATAGAGCTTTTGCTCCAGTGATTTGCCCGTCCAGTCAGAGAGACTGTGGGGAAATGAAACAAGATTTGGGGCTTTTGAAAAAATATTTGGAGCTGAAGCCCCAGTAGCCATCCCCCCACCCCCCGTTGACACAGTTCCCTTCATTTTTGTCAGTGTCTCACTGATTCCATCCCTTAATCTTAAGTCTGCAGTTTCCTCTGTCCCTTTATCTTCTCCTGGCCACCAGATGTGAACCAACTCACCCATGAAGTGCTATCACCCAGAGTAAACCAGACTAATCAGGGCTGCCAGGTGATGGGCGATTAATCCAAAAAAAAAAAAAAAAAACCTGATATGATGAAAACCTGTCGCTCTGTCTCTCACACTTGACCTCCTCTCTTTCATCTAGCCCCCCCCCCCATTCTGCCACACATCCATTCGTCCTTTCATCTTTCTATCCGTCTGTTGCTGACTGGAGAAGGAAGGTGCCTGGGGAGATTTTATCCAGAATCCACAATCACCTCAGTACCTGGGGGGCGCTGGTATGTCTCTCTGTGTATGCTGTTTTCTGTTATTTTACACTCCATTTAGCTATTTCTTCCAATTTTTCATCACAAGGTTTCGCTCTGTAATCAGCCTGCAGTCTGATAAGGCTGATAATAGATCTGAAATTTTCGGGCCGGTTTGAAGGTAATTACCAGATCTTACCTTTTAATTCTGCTGGCAGTTCCCTGTGATCTGTGGAAATGAGGAGGTATGTAGCGTGAACCTGTTTTAATTGGCTTTTAGATGACTTTCACATGAACTGTGAAATTGTGGTAATCAACAAAAAAGGACAGCATCTGGATAGATTTCAGCCAGTGCAGCGCTGCTTCATGAGCTGCTTGAACTACAATCACTGTGACTGAGTACATTTATAATGTGCTTAAGTAACATGTTGTAGTACTTGTACTTTACTAGAGTATTTCTACTTGACGTTTATTGATACTTCAAGTCTATTACATTCCAGAGAAAATTTTACTTTTTGTTTCACTACATTACACAGCTATAACTAATAGTTACTTTTCAGATTAAGATTTTACATTAAAAACATAAACTAAAAAAATTACAACACATTGTTAAGATTAAACTAGTGGTTTCCAGTGGCTTGTGACACCCTACAAAAAGGCAGTGTCTGGTTAGTCATGCTTCAGACAGTTTCATTTAAATAATGGTTTTGGGACTCAAGGAGAGAAACAAATTCGAAAAAGATCAGAAAAAAGTAAAAGAAATTTGTTTTTTCCTCCTTCCTCTTCCATTAGTCATCTCACGACCCCTTCGATTGATCTTGTCACCCTTACTTTTACTTTAATAAAGGAGCTGATTACACATACACACAACATGCTAAACATTTAGCCCAGATGTTACATGAATCTGGGTGGCACAGTGGTGCGGTGCTTAGCACTGTCGCCTCACAGCAAGAAGGTCGTGGGTTCAAACCCAGTTTCCCCGGCCTTTCTGTTTGGCCCTGTGATGGACTGGCGACTTGTACCCCGCCTTTCGCCCGATGTCAGCTGGGATTGGCCCCCCATGACGATGGATGGATGGTTACATGAATGTAATTGTGTCACAGGAATAACATGTAAAGGCACACCTGATCAGTTTGATTTTAAATGTTATAAGGTTTCTGCCACATAATGACTTTTTTAGAGTTTATATATTGCACTTGAATCAGGATTTGTTGGACTTGCTGGTCTTGACTAGGGACGTGACCTGGGACTTGTTGGTCTTGACTATGGACTTGACTCATGACTTGTTGGCAGAGGCATAGCACTAGGGGGGGAAAGGGACTGAGCGTACAGAGATACTAGAACGAATAGGAGGGATGAAGTGAGGGAACCTTAGAGATTGCTTATGTACAAGTTCCAGATTTTTGTATGACGTCCCTGCTTATAAGTCTTGATGTGGGACTTGACTTGGGAGTTGTCTGTATTGCCTTAAATGGCTGTATTGACGCAGCCATTTAAGGCACCCTCGTGGGACAGCACTACTCACCCCTTCATGATGTCTTGGAATCTTTTAAGAGTCTCTCTGACAGTGTGATCCAAATCAGCAACCAAGTGGACCTCATTTACACCCACCTCTCCCTTACTTCACTTAACCCTCTTGCTCCCAAACTATATTCTCTTCCTGTGGTTACTGAAAAGCTGAATGTTGCTCAGAGACTTGCGCACTTTACCTTACCTATACATATGTAACACATATATACTATTTATATAGATCAGTGGTTTTCAAACTTTTTCACATCAAGGACCCCCTAAACTGATTGACCACTGAATTAGACCACAGACCCTTTGATAAGATTTTGTCCCCCATCTAATAGGATTTTTGCTTTTAGATGTTTCATTACAGAAAATGTATGAAACTTAATGACCTGTCTCTGTGTGTGCAGTACTGTATGAAACAATTGCACTTCTGCTGGAAGTAAGGCAGATGCATCTGCATCTCCTGATTTTGTATTTAGTATTTTAAATGATAGTCAACAATGACTGACATTTTTTTACTTAGTTGTGGGTTGTGGGTGTGTCTGCTGCACATGCTTATGCTTACACATCTTGCCTTTATTAGGCAACGACAGCTGAGGAGAGACAGAGGGGATGACATGCAGCAAGCAGCCAGTTAAGAAATCAAAACCAGACCACTGTGATAAGGAATCAGACTCAATACATGAGTGCACACACTCTACCAGCCGAGCTACCAGGGCACCCTGTAGACATAACCAAGATGTTTTAGCTGCTTTATCTAAACCGGTACCTGACTTTTCTGATTATATTTAACAATTGCATTTTACATACAGTTTCTGTTAATCCCTTCAAGGTGGAGGAACATTATAGATTTTAAAAACATATGATAAAAACAAGATGTTCAACAGTTATGTACAAAAATATAGCATTTGCCCGTCTCAAACTGATGCAACCCCTGCTCAGTGTGAATGTTTCCCTTGGTGTGCATTTACACAGAGCTAGCTGCCAAGCATCTCCATGAAATCTGCTCCCCGGTGTGAGCCGGGTGTTTTCTCAATATCAGATGGTTGGAGGGCCCTGGGCTTGGCATTATAGGGGGCATCACTGCTATCTCTGGAACTGATTTTATTGAATTGTTTACCCTGAGCGAGAGAGGAGGTGGAGGGAGGGATGACTGTGTGGGTGTTTGATGCCCTCCATCTTTCTCTGTCAGCGTGGCTTCTCCGCTGTATCTAATCCTGTCAGGGCACCAGCTGCTCCCAGAACGGCATCTCCTAAAGCACAAGACACTTCCTCTCAGAACAAACCCCGACCCACCCAACCATCCACCCAGCCTGCTCTGTAGTGGGTGCCCCCTGGGCCAGGCTGTGGTCGGTGAAACCAAGTTCACACTGTTGGAATGATTGCAGTGACAGCTGTGTTTTTCTGCTTGTCTGCAGGGACTCGCTCTTATCTGGTCTGCTTTACTGAACCACCACCACTGGAGCTCTGACAGGCTGACAGTAAAACAGGCTGATCAACTGATTGATTGACTGGACAAATCATGAGGCATCATCAAGAGACTCAGAATACGTCATACGGTATTCAGAGTATGTGTCTAATTCTGTACAGTGACTGAGGCTGTGTATTGGAATAAAAAAGTAGTATCCCCCAGGTCACTTGACACACATCTGCCACTAGAATAGTTCATTGTTTTTGTAACCATGATAAAAAATATATGGTTTAAAGAAATATACAGAACATTTTGAGTTATGTATTTTTGACGGATCAATAAATTGTACTTTGGTGGTAGCTTTCAATATAGATTTGCTTTGTAATAAGTATTTTGCTGATATTGCAGCCCTCTTGCACCTCAAAGAGGGAAAAAGTCAGATAAAAAAAGCCACAAATAAAAAAAGCCACAAATCAAAAAAGCGAAACCAAAAGATGAACCAGTTAATGAGAAGCAGCAACCAGCTAAGCCTGTTTCTGTAGCAAGAAGAGCTAAAGGACAAACAAGATGGAAAAAAGACAACACAACAGGTGATAGTCCCACTTTAAACCAGGAACTGTTCCTATTGTGGGACAAACAGGAATGGATGATAGTAAAGGTCCCAACCCAAAGCATAAAGCAAAAACCAAAGCATCATTAAAAGGACACAGAACTGTACAAACAAGGAAACTGCCTAAAGGTCTAGTGGGAAGCATGAGCACTGCTAAGGTTAAAGTTATTGGAGTTGACTCCAACGTATTGCTTGATACAGGCTCAAAGGTTACAACTGTGTCTCAAACCTTCTATAACCTGTACGAGACCATACAATCCACAAACTGGATATTGAGTGTGCAAATTGTTAGTGAGTTCCATATGCAGGTTATGAACAATAAAATGTGCAATTTTCAAAAGAGTTAATTGCTTCCAAACCTGAAGGTCAAACTCTCACCTTGATTGTCCCTTTCATCTTGATTGTCCCTTCCAACAGCAGCATATAAGTACTGATAGGAACTAACACTCTTAAGCCACTCTCCCTTCAGGCTAACCCACACTGCCACCCATCAGGTTATAAAAATGCAATAGCTCAGGCATAAACAAAACTCAGATGGTCGACACTGTGGCAGATGATATCTACCAGATGTCCTACCTGCTGGTCAGAAAGTTGTGCTGGAAGGTTTTGATGGGATGAACATTAAGAATTTGAGCAACCTACCGTTTCACACTTACCAGGTGGAATCTTCATTGACAGTTGTCTCATTACCCTTCCAAAATATTTTCCACAAAAGATTATTGTTGTATTAAGAAATAAAACCAGCTGTGATCTTCTCCTACCGACTATCTTTTTGCCAAGCTCACTGTTCCTCAAGAAATGATTCAAACTCAGAACACACCTGTCAGTCCGCAACAAGAAGCTAATTATTCATGCAAACCACAAACAGAAATCTGCTCAAGGCAAAAGCACTGTGATTTGAGGTTTAGGCATAAAGTTTGACTTTGGAGATTCCCTATTTCCTAAAGAGGGAAGAGTGTGATAACCCTAAAATTGAACTCCTACTCTGACATCTTTTCCCATCTCAACCTCGACTTCAGTCCTGCAACAAAAGTCAAACATTACATCAGAAGGGTTAGGGTTAGGAAGGAATGGATTAGGTGTGCTTAACAAATCCTTCTGCAGGCTACCTCGCACAGACCAAAGTAACCAAAACAGATGCCAAATACTACAATCCCAAGGAGAAAGATGGATGCCAACTTGTCAAAAGTCCTTTGAGCAAATCACTGGAAAGCTTACATCGTCCCGTGTCTTAGAGTTTGCAAACCTTTAGTTACCATATGACCTCCATAGGGATGCTAGTACAACCAGACTTGGAGAGGTATTGTACCAGGAGCAGGACGGAGTGTTGTCATTACTAACACAAGTAGAACTACTGTAATGCAGTGAAGCTTGATCCACATCCCATAAACTGGGATTGTTAGCCTTAAAAAGGGCTATGTTACGTTTGATGACTACTTGCATAGAAACTCCTTCAAAGTAGTAACAATTAAGTGTTCACAGCTGTCATTTGGGACTGACAATGGTCATCTTTTATATATAGCTCCCACTTGAGGTCCTGGGATATGATAGTGCCCAGGAAGGAGTCCACAGTGGTGACTGGGGAGTCACCCAGGATGATGGGGGAGGGTGGGGCTGGGCTCTTTCTGAAGTCCACGACCATCTCCACTGTCTTAAGAGTGTTGAGCTCCAGTCTGTTCTGGCTGCACCAGGTCACCAGATGGTCGATCTCCCACCTGTAGGCGGACTCATCCCCACCAGAGATGAGCCCAATGAGGGTGGTGTCATCCGCAAACTTCAGGAGCTTGACGGACTGGTGACTGGAGGTGCAGCTGTTGGTGTACAGGGAGAAGAGCAGAGAGGAAAGAACGCAGCCCTGAGGGGATCCGGTGCTGATGGTCCTGGAGTCAGAGACATGTTTTTCCAGTTTAACATGCTGCTTCCTGTCCATCAAGTCCGGAATCCACCTGCAGGTTGAGTCAGGCTCACTCAGCTGGTAGAGCTTGTCCTGCAGCAGGGCCGGGATGATGGTGTTGAAAGCAGAGCTGAAGTCCAAAAACAGGATCCAGAGTCCAGGTGGTGGAGGATGTAGTGAAGGGCCATGTTTACTGCGTCGTCTATAGACCTGTTGGTTCTGTAGGCGAACTGCAGGGGGTCCAGGAGTGGGTCTGTGATGGATTTTAGGTGGAACTACACAAGGTGTTCAAATGACTTCATAACTACAGAGGTCAGGGCGACGGGTCTGTAATAGTTTAGTCCAGTGGTCCTTGGTTTTTTGGGGACAGGGATGATGGTGGAGGCTTTGAAGCAGGCTGGCACATGGCATGTCTCCAGTGCCACCAAGAGAGAGAACACCAGAGACAGCTGATTGGCTGGGGAGACAGAGTCCGGCCTGCTGCTTTGTGAAGGAATCAAAGGGATGTGTCTTATCCACTGTAACATTGCCACCTCTCGTAAGCTCACCTAATGAATCCATACCAGTAATGAAAAGAAATGTACAACTAACACTTAAAACAGTTCTTCTCAAGAGCAGATTAATACTGTAATAGCAGAAGATGATCAAGGACTACAAGAACTGAAGGAGAGGAGAAGGAGACGTTCATCCCCCTCAACCAAGTTCATTTGGTTTAGATGCTTCCCACCTCGTGACCATGTTTGTATAGAAAGAACTGATGCGGAACAGGGACACTGTACGTAGGTCTAATAATGCCAGAGAAGTTCACTTACCCTCCGTACATTCAGTCATGGTATCCTCTCCCATCACTTGGAGACTTGGCTATGAATAGCTATTTTACACTGATACCTCGCCAACAGAACTTTTTTTCCGTTGCTCTGGTTACTCTGCTTCCTTGATGGCTCCGTTGAGTTGTGGTTTCCCTCAAGGCTCTTCTACTTCTTCTTCTTTATGTCTTGACCCTCTTCTGCTCTCTATATACAGTATATGCTCCCTCTTGCCCAGTTATACATGCCGTTTAAACCCACAGGTCCTAACAGCCTAACAAATTTCAGTCTGCCCCTCTGATATTAAATCCTGCATGTCCCAAAATCTCCTTAAATTTAACTATGATATGTCTGAGGTAATTTTGCTTGGTCCCCCCAAATTCCCCGGTTTGAAGAGCAGTGCCATCATCAGATCATTAGAGCTGGAGTGCACTGCTATAAAAGCTGGCTGGGGTTGCAACATACTCACCATAACACACTCTAGCAAAGTTGGTGGGGCTGTTGGCTCCCCCTTCAAATGCCAGTTTTCTTGTGATGGTTCAACTGAGCTCTAGGGACATGGTTAGGGGTTTCAAGATTTCTGGTAAACTGATTCATCTGCTCTTGTTAATGTCTGAGAATTTCCTTTAGTTCACTTACTTCAGAGATTACAGAGGAGTTACGTGCCTTGTCATAGCTGAGGTGGCCTCCCTGAGCAGTGTGCTAAAAACCAAATGGGACAGAATGACTTCTGCCCCTCCTACCACCCACAAAATAGAAAAGTGTGACTACACCCCTCTGCTCTTTACAGTACATCCTGCCAACAATGCCAAAATGTGGCTGAGAGATTTTTTATTTTATTATTTTACATATAACGTCCATCAAATAAGTAAACTGGACAATATTGCTGAAAGATAAAAAGTAGCAAATGTTTTAAAACATGTAAAGTTTATGTATTATTCTATTACAAAATGATTTCAATATATAATTAAAATATTTCACTTTTGAAAGTGTCCAAAAAACTGTGATGGGCTGAGGCTGGTATATGAGGTGGCAGGCTATGTTAGGTGTGTCTAGGGGTGTTATCCTATATTCACCTCATGTGCAGTCACAACAATCAACACACACTCACACAGCAAGCAGGTAAACCACATGTGTTTGTGAAGGGAAGGGACCTCACCCAGATTATACAGCACGGCAATGAATGCTAAGCTTGTAATGTTTCTCTCTGGTCATTTCTGAGGCCGTAGCTTGTAGGGGTGCTGTGTCTCTCATTATATTGAGAGGTGTTTCTAATATTCAGGCTCCTTCTTGTATGTATGGAGTGGACCACCGGGTCCAGGAAACTAAAGTATTTGAGTTCTATGGGGAGTACAATTGATGAAAGGACACCAACAGGCCTGATGAGCTTCATGGGGTTTACACTATCCCTGTAATTCTGGTTCTACCCCCAACTGTTGGGGGTAGAACGTTGGCCTATTATACCGTTGTGGCCACAGTTTGTGATCTCATGTGAAGCATTATGTTAATGGACAGTGCAACACAATTATTACATTATGGCGGAAATGGAAATTATTGTCACAGAAATGTTATGTTTTTTCAATTCCAAATCAAGTCTGAAAGCACTCAAGTCTCTCAATCATGTCAATGCAATTTTCAAGTCTTGTAAAGGAATTTTAAGTCAAGTCTCAAATCAGTTGAGACACGTCGGCCTCAAGTATCATGTCCAGTGTCATAGCCTTGCTCTTAGACTGCAAAAAATGTTCACGGAGACACACCCAGGTGTGTCCCATGCCACTGAATAACCTCTGAATTGGTCTGCAGCCCTGGAGACAGAAAACATTGCAACAGCAGAGTGAAGCAGGCAGAGTCACACCAGTTTCAAGTCAGTTGAGACAAGTCGAAGTGAAGTCTCAAATCATGTCAATTCAGATCAAGTATCAGATCAAGTCCCACGTCATTTAAAAGTCTTATAGGCTTGCTTAGGTGCACTTGGGGACGCCCACGCTGCCCCAAGTCATAGCCTGATAGTATGTGCTCACTTTGGTGCCTTAGCTGACTTAACTCCAAGTCTCAAGTCTAAAGCTCTGCAAGAAAGCAAGGACCAGGTCATCAAACCATTGTTCTACAGCAATACTAACGTCCAAAAACTCCACAGAGTACCTTAAAAGCACAACACGCAATGGTACAATAAAATAGTCATGGACTGGGGTTAACCAAGTATTTGTGCACATGAATTCAGCAAAACACGCAAATGTTGTGTACCCCTGAATGAACTATGTAGACTATATATCACTGTGTCTGCCGCTGACTGTTGTTAGTGACAGCACAGATTGAGAATGGCATCGTGTTTGTCTTCCCTCCAACCGTACTCTGTTCCTGGATGCTGCTGGATGTCGCCTCTGTCACTCTGGCCACTTCGATTGCCATCGCTGCTGACACCTGTCAGTATACTATTTGAGACCCATCGGTTTCTTAACTTAGGAGTTCACAATCAATATGCTGCTGCTCGGGGGAAAAGGGCTGGGAGGGATCTTGGCTGATGTATTGCATTGGTATATAATGAATTTGTGTGCAATCTTAGAGAAAACTGTCTTGTTCCAATATTATCACACTACTTTATTCTATTTTAAAACAGAACAGTTAAAAAAGAAAAAACTACAAGTCACTCTGAAGATGAGTAGATAGAGGGAGGGCACGTGGGTGTGTATTATTAGTGTATTTTTACTCTGTTTGTGTCCTGTCTGAAGACAAATTCTCTTACATTTGAGTGTTCTCCACGCTCAGTTTAGAACTGTAAAGTATTTCCCTCCTTTGTTATTCTCTTTTTTTCCCTCTTGTCTTTCCTTCCCTCTGTTATTTTCTCTCTCTTGGCTCATTCTCTTTCTCACCCCCTCTCGCCCTCTTTCCGACCCCCTCCTAAAACTCAGATTAAAGGAATGATGCAAACTCCTTGTCTCTTTCTCATGCTTGATCCTTTCCGAGCGAGTTGACTTGCCAGCAGCCTCGGGAAGTCGAGAAAGCGTTTTTTATAGCCGATGTAAAAACAAGCACCACCACATGTGCTTTTAATATCCAAGTGCAAAACAAAATATGACATTAAGCTATGCATACATTGCATCCTGGAGTGTCACTGTTTGTCATTAAAGACATTCCACCAGTATGAGCTTTAAAGAAACCCAACATGTGTGCATTTCCTGCAGAACTCAAACCAGTGAAATGCTCCAAGCTGATTATGTCTTACATAAGCCATTTTTGTGTTTCTATAATAAACACCTGGCCTTTATGTTTTAATGATGTACACACACACACACACACACACACACACACATACACAGTTCAAAAGTGTACACATTATATTACAAAAGGCATGCTGGCAAGCTGTTTGTGCCTTACCCCATTTATCAGACAGATGAGGCATTAGACCTGTATATGTTTGTGTGTGAGTGTGAGAGTGTATATCTGTGAGTGTGTGGGGACAGACGCTACAGACCAATTACAGAGGGAGCATGGCATGGCACTAAATGTCATTTGACACGGAGTGATGCGTAGAGGAGTATTGGAGGGATGAGACTGAGAGAGAAGTAAACACAAGTTCTACAATTTACAACAAATCGACTCAAACACATCTTTCATGTAACTATTCCTAGCATATCTATAGTTATTTTACTCTTACAATTTATTATATTTTATATGCGACAGAAAAACGCAGGGGATCTCTGTCCCATAATATACAGGTGACCCTGTAGGCCTATCTAAAATGCACATTGTTTATGCTCAGGAAAGGACGGCACCAGTACTGACTTAAAACTGGACAGTGAATACTTTGTAGTGTATTTTCTTTCCTTTGAAGAAATGTTGACACAATGAGTTGCCTATTTGTGTTTTCTATTCATATTCTCTCCTTTCAAACTGTTGAAACAACTGTTCAAGAAATAACTCAGTTGGTGTTTTCTGATCCGCCACGTCAATTTATGGTTTGGTAAACTTTAGACAACTAACTATTTGGTCAAGGTTAGTAGTGGTAATGGTTAAAAGAAAGTAACATTGGCTTGGAATACAGTATTAATGGGGAATGGGTTTTTTTTGCTTTCTAGAATTTAAGCAATGTCAGTCAGTCCACCACAGACTAATATATCTAAAACTAAATGACTGATTGACTACCATGACATTTTATGGTCCACAGTCAATGTATGGTAAGTTTGGTGATCCCCAGATCCCCTCAATCTCTCCGTTACTTTGGTTTATGACCAAGTACTTATAAAACTACTGACATTGCCATCAGCCTCAGCTGTACTCTGTGTTTAGTGCACACATGCTAAACTAAGAGAGTGGACATGGGAAACATTATACCTGCCGAACATAAACATCTTAACCATGCTAGCTTGTTGACATAGTTCAAAACGCCACTGTGTCAAATCCATCCTCACAGAGCCGCAAAATACCACTTCTACTGTGACGTCACATCACTATGTAAGAATGTTTTGCTTATGTAAACCAATGTTGATCTGCACACTGGCATCCTTGAAATGCTTGCTGAGGACAATTGAGGTTCATTTATGACAAAGAAAATCCACAGCAACGGAGAAAAGATAAGCTGGAGTATAAAGAGTCACAGACAGACAATGAGAGGCAGAGGGAGATACAGTCTGTTTGCAGGGTGAGCTCTGGCCTGCGGGTGGGTGGAGATTAAAAATTCCTCATCCTGAGCCTTCTATGATTTGGGGAGATTTAAGTATCAATTTGAGAGCCTTTAGATCAACTTTGGTACGCCTTTCAAATAGGGTTGGAGAAGAGATAACAGGAGGGAGATAGAGACGCTTCTAGAGAACTTCCACTTTGCATCAGATTTGGTTAAATCACACAAGGCAGGCAGAACGTTAGCAGAAAAGACAAAAAAGAAGAAGAAAAACACAACAACAGAGGAGAGACAAGTGATTGAGGATGTGTTGGCATATTGTATGAAGATAATTCAGGGAAGTTTTGACACCTTGTTAGTGCAGATATTTCAGATCCTGCACATCTACATTTGTGGGTGGGCTCCTCTGATTTTAGTGTTCGACAGTTTTCCATCTATGTTAATTTAATTGTGATTTTTAGATTATTTGGCACATTTTTGATGTTTGGCACTGAAGGAAATATATTTCAAGCTCTTTGCTTGCAACAGTGACTTGTTTTACTGATGCATTCGATGCAGATAATAAATTGTGGCATTTGATCAGATGATTTAGTGTTGAATCTGAAACCTTACATTAGCTTTGCAATTTCAAGACATTAAAGTTTTCTCAATCAGCATCTTATTTTGAATAAACATAGAGTCGAGTCCAACGTGAACACACGATATTTTGCCAAAGTTTATTTCATATGACATATTTCAGTCTGGTCCAAGGTCTTCTCACTGGCTTAACTGGGCAGAATTTAGTAGTACTTTGGGAATTGTTACCATAATGTGCATTATTTTAGATTTATATTAGATAAATTCCAGCAAAAGCAACAGGACACTGGCCACTTGGGATCAGTTGCCTAGATGTGAGTTTACAGGATTTAAAGTAGATGAACAAATAGTAAATGTGCAGTAGAATTTTGCACAGGCAAATCCAACTACAGACTGGTTACACTTGGCTATACATTAGCTTGCCAGGCTAATGCTAAACATTAGCTATGCTCTGTCTCTTCCATCTATATTATTATTTACATATTTATAGACAATTGCCCACTTACGTATTGCTGTGTTATTTTATAGGTATGCACTTTATCTTTCATGTTTACATACTCACCTATTCAACTTTAAACAATTCTGTTTGCAGTTGAAAGAGCACGATCACTGCGGGTATATAAGCTGTGGGCTTGCACTGCGTTCTTCACTTGGCAGTTACCACAAGAGCAAGTAAAACCACTTAGGAGCAGCCAACTCACTACTTTGTATTGTATTCTTTCAGAATGAATATATTCTAAAATATGTCACCCCTTGAGTCAGCTTGTACTCTATGGTTTAAACATCTGCAATAAAATGTCTCAAAACCTGATATTTTGTGGGTCAAATACGCTAATGTACAGTACAGGCATTTGTAGCATAATCTAGGTGTTCAGTAATTTAAATGTAACAATGTAAATTAGTATGACAAAACATACTGCTCTTATGTTTGTGGAAGAAGAGCTTGCATTTGCCGTGCAGGGTTATGTCTATGTGTGAGTCATAGCCTGCGGTTCTTTGACAAGAATGGCAGTCAGCTTGACTTTAGGAAGGGATTTCTCCCCGCCAAAGGGCTCCACAGTCACAGCAGAGTTTACCACCTAAAGGCAATTTCACATCTCCTCATTTCTTTCTCCTGCCGTCATTTATTTTATTTTCTTTCCCTCTGTCTTTCAGTCACTTCTTTCTCCCTCCCTCTCCCTCCTCTGCCTCTGTTGCTCTTCCTCCCCCCCTCTGTCCCTCTCTAATGAGGTACTATGGGGGCAAAGCATATGCTCAATTAGCAGTTGAAGCTCACAGAAGAGACACTAACAATTTTCTCTTTTCTCGTCTCTGCACATGTAGGCATGCACAAGACTCCAGATAAGCATTGCAGTCTTTCTGTATCCCAGCATAAAAACATGACATGAAGGTGTGTGTGTGTATTTAGGTGTGAATCACATAATATTACATTACACTACATTTATTTAGCTGATTTTTACCCAGCATATTGTAAGCTACTTACAATAAGTGCATTCAACCATGTGGACACATCACGAATCCTTCCTGATCTCCCAGTATTTATTTATTCATTCAGTCTACTCATTTTGCTTAACTAACTCTCATGTCATTTCAGAACCTGCCACTCCCTCCTGCTCTATTAACCATTTCCCTCACCTGGCCTGTACAACCCTCTGCCTGATCCCTATCTGCTCAGTTTGCTTTTCTCTGACTAATGTGAATCTTTTTTTTTTCTTTTTTTTTGCCTTACCGTAATAAAACTTTTTGGATATTTAGTTTATTGCTAATGAGTCATGCTTGTGAGTCCTTGCCTGTTCTGTGGCCATAAGATAGATATGTAAGTGTAAATGTAAGATAATATAAAAATAACAAGAATCTTGCTAGGACATCAACTTCATCAAAAATGCTGAACTGCTTCAAGTGATACATTTGGAAACACAGTGTAGTCTGAACAGATGAGTTTATAGTCCATGTTGTGCATGCACCGTCATCTTGGTCAATTATTTGTATTTGTATCTTGTAGTATTTTCATTTTATGCTACTTTATATTTGTAGCTCACTACATTTCAGAGGGAAATACAGGACTTTTGACTCCTCTACAAACAGCAGTAATTACTTTGTAGATTAAAACTTTACATTCCAAACTTATGATGCATTGGTTCAGATATAACAGCCTAACAGTTTATAAAGTTATTCAAATTAGCTCCCCCCCGATATACTAAACATTAAAAGGCTTCTTACATGTTTATGCATGAGTAGTAATAATCCATATTAGAACATTGAGAGAGGCCAATTTTGTTGACTTTTCTAAGTAAGTATTGAATGTATGACTTGTATTGTGTTTTTTTGTTACAAAGTATTATATAAAAAACGTATACCTAAATAAAAAACCTGAATATATCTTCCACCAGTGTTTCCTGTATTGAAATTCATATTTTTCTTTTTCCCCTTCCACAGAAATGCCATAGGTCAGGGTCAGCAGCAGCACAGCAGCCCTTTAGCTAGCAAAAATCCAGGATCTCATTGAAGGACAATTTTTCAGACTCATAAGACCATTCTGATGTAAAAACTGCAATCACTGTAATATTTATGTACATACACGCATGCATACATATATACACCACATTAACGCATGTGTGCAAAGAGACAGAGAAGGAACATGGCGACAGATGGAAAGATAAACTGCTCACTATCAAATCCTAGATAAACAGTTAGCCAGTGTCCCCAGTTGAGGGGCAGGGGACCCATATGTTTAAGGGAGAGAGTATGGGGGTAGAAGTGGTTTGGCAGGGGTGGGAATAGCCATAAGGAACCACTTTAAACCTTCCTCCACCTCCTTGCCAACCTTCCTAAATCCATTTACACTTTTATGAGGATCAGTGGTGATATAGTGGTGATATAACCATTGTGTGTGCAACAAAAGTTAACTTACTCTTTATTACAATTAATAACTTTACACACACCTGGAGGCTGGACACCCCCATTAAAGAGTAACTTAACATCCCCTGATCTTGTTTTTGCTGATTTCTTGTGGTTTAATGTCTTCCTCTGCTGCAGTGATACCAAGCGGGAAGCTTCCGTCCAGAAACCTGAGGAGAACGCAGAAGTCCCTTAAACCTGCCTTCTATTGAACGGCCAGCAGGAGACGACTCTTCTGGTTGCAAAAGAAGTCTGGCTACATTAGAAATAATGGTAAAATGACCCTACTTCTCCCTGATTTATTACCTCAGTAAACACTTTCCTAATGAGTTTATGGTCTCAGTCGCTAGTTTCAAGTCTTCTTCAAAACAGCATGATGTTCATTTAGTAAATTATGGTCCCATTTAGGGGAAATTAGACCAGAAAGCAGAGTATGCTTCAGGGCTGGATTATCTATGATTGACAAGTCATTACCATGGCGACCTCTCAATCAGGCTAGAGCCGACTCATAACTACGGCACTGTGTAAATTTTACCAGCGCTGTTGAAAAAGCTTATTAGGAGTTGGCTGTTCACTTTCTCTGGTGAGTACATTTTGTTTTAAGCCTGTTGTTTGCCAGAGAAAGTTGTAAGCCCTGTTAAACTGACAGCTAACATGAATTACAGATGCACCTAGCTAAGCAAGCTAGCTAGTTCCACACACGCCGTTAGCTCCACCGTCTCGTCCAAACATGGTCACATCCGATGCTGCCGGTTGCAAAAACTCAACATGGCGGTGCCCAATTGGCCAAACTCGAGGCTTAACAACGGCAGTCCACAAACCAACGTGTGACTACGTCCACTTCTTTTATACAGTCTGTAAGTGATGCAGAAGTGTACTGGACCCTGTGACATCACTCAGAGGTGGAACAAACCGACACCTTTCAACAAGACAGCTCAAGAAAAACTGCTGTTAGGGCTGTGTTAACTCTTTTTAATGTAATGGCACTTTTGCTTCTGGGAGTTAGGTGTTCAAATGGTTAACAATCTTATGCCTGTCTGTTAAGTATAGAGCTGTAATTATGATGTGGAATTGCAGATTTCCTGTGAAACATGCAAGAGAGCACCAACACAACCCCGGAGCTCTAAGCTCCCAGCTTCCAGGATCAGCAATAGGATGGCTAGCTGCACGGCTAACTCAGTAGCTAACTTAGTAGCAGCTGCTGTTAGCAGTAGTTAGCTGCTAAAGTAAGTAGTAACATATAAACTCCATAAATCGGCAAAAGTGGAGGCAAAGCAGCCGGAAGACATCAGAGAGAAAATATTTTCTCCAAGTTGGCCAATTAGAAGCAAGTGTGCTTGCTTGGGAGTGGGGCCTTAAAGAGACAGGAGCTAAAAAGTGTTCAGACAGAGGGTGAAAAAAAGAAGATGAAGCAGTGGACAGTATGAGAAATATAATGTGTTTTTCAAACATTAAAGCATGTAAACATTTTCTAGTAGAAAACCTAAATATAAGTATGAACCTGAAAATGAGCATTATATGGTACCTTTAAGCTTATTCTGGTAGGGACAAGCAAGTGAAAATGGGTCAAGCATAATAAAAAAAAAGTTGCTTGTCCAAATAAATAAATAAATAACATTGCAGGCTTTAACTGTTACAGCAGCAACACGAGATGCGCATTTAGACACACTGGGGAACAGGCCTGAAAAACCAACACAGATGTTCACCATATGTTTCACTCGAACGATATGACAATATGCCTATGAAGGTTCTCAGTCATCCAGGTCATAGATATTCAAGGAAGGTAAAAAGTGCAACTGGACTTGGTTGAAGTCCAGCTTCGATTATCTTCAACGAAGTCCAGTTTCCCTTGATTTTAACCTTACTTGGATAGGACAATATATAGTAAAGCATTTCATTTGTCCGACTAAAAAGTTTACTTGTCCCAGTTTAAAGTAAATTGTCAAGCCCTGCATGTTTCACTCAGCTTTGAATCTAGTGAACTGATTCTTGGCTAAGCCAAAGTGGCTAATTCATTCATTTGCTACTGAAAACTACTCTTTTGCGAAAAAAAACTGACTTCCAGCTGGGCTAAGTCAATGTGGTTTGCTAGCAAATTTGGCACAAGTTGACGTAGCTGAATGCCCAGTAAAACTGACTGAGTTGATTGTAATCTTCCACTTAATTTGCAGCCACAGGGCGTCTCCGTGTGTCCACTAAAGTGCGTTTTGTTTTCCTTTCTCTTATTAATCAAGTGTGTCCATAGATCTATCCTTTTTTTCCAAACCTTTTTGTCTTGCAGCCATATGAAGGAACATTAGGATTGAGGTTACATTTCCCTTGTTTCAATTTGACAGGGTTTGATTAGACCTAAAAGCTTAAATTCTACATTTACAGTCTATGAAACAGTATGAAATCAGCATCTTGTGTCTGATGAGCAAAGTAAACCTGTTTGCCTCAGTTTTAGCTGAACTAAAGAAGTGTAAAATGTAGTTAAACCATTTCCACATGGGGACACTACTTCCCAGCACTGCAGACAGCACTGCACGGATAAACATCAGTGTTGTCCTTCCTCCTCCTCCTCCTCCTTTGACCAGCAGATCATGTGTCCTGTGGAATGTAGAGTTTCTTCCCCCCCGCACCTACAAAATAAACACATGGAACGTGAGGTCTGGGGCTCAGCAGACTGCTCCAAGTGTTGTGTGTGTGTATGTGCGTTGGAGTGGTGGTGGTGGGGGGGGCGCAGGGGAAAGATAGAGAACAGCTGTGACCTATTTTTTCCTCTTCTCTTTCAATCATTCTCTCCTCTTCCCTCTGCCTCCTACAGTTCTCCAGGAGCTTAGAACTTTCTTAGAAGCTTCGGCCTCCACTGCAAATCTGAACAGAATCCCCCCACACATCTCCCTTCAGCATATGGTTCTGAGTGGTTTCTGAAGAAGTGCTCCCCCTGAATAGCTTTTCATTTTGTATTCATTTTTAATGAATATAATGGAGGAGCTGGAAAACTTTGCTGGGCAGAGGGGCATCTTCTAGACCCACCGCAATCTGGCCTTGCATAAGGGATATGATTTTTTAAATTTAACATAAAACAAAAACATGCTAGGGCTGATATTTGTGTTGATTTCTCATTAGAAGAAGAATGTAATGTCTGAAAGTATAGACAATAAATAATTAAATGTGATCCCTTAAGAATCTTGCCTAAGTATGGCATGGCTAAAACTGTGAAATAGCAAGAATTCACACACACACACGCAAACGCACACATACACACATCTCTACTGCCAGACCCATTCATAAGCCGTCTTTGTCTTATAGCCACACATCTGGATTTGCTAGAGCTGCACTGTGTGGAAGGAATGTGCCGTGTCTGTTTATCCACACAGAACAGTAATATTTTGGCATTTGTAACAGGCATTTAAATAAACAAATAGGATGTGTATGCAGGTTTTATCCTGGGCTCAGTGTTAATATGACTGCTCTGAAAGTCATTCTGTTCCGTTTAAAACTAGCAAAGTAGTTCTTCACTTTGTCTTTGTTTTTCCATGAAGTTTTACACAGCCATTCATGATCCCCAGAGGAGGGATCCTACTGACTTTAGTGAGACTCTGACTTTTTATCTAGTGCAACATTTGTGGTTCAGAGTGAAATATACTGTTTGTACTGTCATGAAGCTTGGTTCAGACATTACTGGTTGAGGATAAATTGAAATAACTTTGATCCCCTGAGTTTTCATCTAGCACCATTCTCAGGTTTTATTTTAAATCTGTCGAGTACTTTAATGCCATTCCCATCAGGCTCAGTTGTACTTTGTGTATAGTGCTAGATTGCAAGTAAACTAAGATGGTGAATAAGGTAAACATCCATCCATCCATCCACCGTCAACCGCTTATCCTGCGTACAAGGTCACGGGGGGGCTGGAGCCAATCCCAGCTGACATCGGTCGCAAGGCGGGATACACCCTGGACAGGTCGGCAGTTAAGGTAAACATTATACCTGCTAAACATCAACATGTTAACATTGTCACTGTGAGGTGAGCATTATGCACGCTAACGTTAGCATTTACATTGATTTATCCTATTGTCTCCAAAGGGGAAATGTGTTTCCACTGTGTGTGCATTTAGCATGAAGCTCAAAACACTGCTGTGTCTATGTACAGCCTCACAAAGCTGCTAGCAATGCTGAAGGCTCTGAGTCTGGTTTTTATTTTGATAAGACATTTACAGGGTATGCTTGGCTGCATTTACCTCAGAATAAAAACCAGCCATCTCCCACGACTCAGCTCTGAGCTCTCTCTCTATCGTATCGTATAGTGCCTTGAGTATATCTTGTGTGTATTTATCCATCTTAATGGGTCACTCCATCTCCTTTTCCCATGAACATGTGTAATGTATTAATGATTAGACGTAAAGACAATTTTATACTTTAATGAGCCTAATATTAACAGTCTCAGATTTGGATCAGATTTTCTCTCAGTTTTAATATAATAAAATGTCTTTGTCTTGTGTTTATGTCAAACAAACAAGAAATGCAAAAACCATCACTTCCTGTGTGCCAGAGGATTTTCTCTTCCAGGAAAGACCTAGAGGACTACACGCTAAAACCATAACATTTAGCAGCAAATAAGCAGTTTTTATTACCTAAATAAGGGCTTAAAGATCATACAATTCCAACCTTTATTGGCAAAAACCAACATTTCCAGTTGGTCGTCCAAAGCAATGCAACCAACTCAACCCGTTCTCACTCCCCGACTTGTCACATATGGACCATAGACTGTATAAAACAATGGACGTAGTGTCCGTGACATCACCCGTTAGTTTCCGAAGAGCCGTTTTGAAGCCCTTTTTTAGGTGGAGCTGATCGTCGCACCTTGACAGCGAGTCACTCCTAGATAACCAAAAATGGGCAACGAGGCAGGTTGTGGGTGGAGCTGAGGTACCATGGATCAGCATTTATTGTTATGGCTACTTGACATTTGACAGCTATTAATACATTGTCTGTCGTCAGGACAACACAAAAACATGTTGTTGAATATTATTATACATCTATATATTGAGGTGTTGCTCCCTTGTTCCACTTTCTCTCAAATATGTGACGTAACAGTACTGTCAACCAAACTGAGACATCTTTTATAGTTAACTTTATAATTTACATTAACTACCTGCAACATTTATTACTCATTTATTTTCCTTCCATATTCACAGAGTGGATCAGATGTCCCACCTGGTGCCAGACAGCTGCAGAGACCTGGAACGCATCCTCAGTGTGCTGGATTTCTGTATCTGATGGCATGGACTGATGTGGAAAGGCCTTCACCCTTTCTGCTATTTAGTTTTATATGTTGTCCATAGAGGTGTCTTTGGACATATATATAAATTATGTTATTATTATATCACATTGCAATAAAGTCTCTATATATTTGAACTCATTTTGTCTTTACTACTGACTAAAAATGTTAGATTTCAGATTCTGTCCGTCAATTTCAAGGACAAATTGATTATACAACACAGATAAAATATCAAACAATAAAGCTGCTTGCTAAGGGACATCAGTCTAGTATAAGCTGAAAAATGAAAATGCTCCCAAAAATGTTTCCTGTTTCACGTGAAATGTTGAAAAATAATTATTCAATTATTCAGTGTATTTCTGTGTGCAAGACTTTTTCACTTTCTACCTTCAAAACTATTCAGTGTGCAGATAATTCTTTGGTTTTCATAATAGAGTAACTTCTTTGTGAACGTCACATTCATTTCTTAAATAAATGTCCAAATAAAACAAATATATAACATCAGCTTTTCTTTTTTTAGTTTTTACTAACATACATGCAAAATGTTAACCTATAATACCGTCTCTATATTTTCATTTACAGCTATCATATTTTGTTATATTTAGATCACACTATATGCATTTATCATAAGAAAGAATGATTATTAATGTGATTTTATTTAGTAAATTTAGTCTGATCAAAAATGATTTCTAATACAAAAGCAACAGTTTAACAAATTAAAATCATATCTTACAGTCATGGAAAAATCAATATTGAAAGGTTAAAAATGTAAAAGTTGTTTTGTATGACTGGAAGTAATGCCTTGTAACAGTAAAATGAAAGAACCTATGTATAAGAAGTGTCATAATTTGAAATCCAGGTGTTGTGGAGTAAAAGTAAAAACAAAAAGCTGAGCAAAGCAGTGAGCTGCAGGAGCTGGCAGGGCCACACTGGAAGCTGGGACTTCTGTAGAGCTGGACTCTGGTGCTTCACATGTGGAATGATGCTGTCATCTGCTTATCTGGTTCCTGTAAACACAGCAATGGTAGAAAGTTACTGACTAGTGTTGCGTCATTCAAAAAACCTTTTGTTCATTTGACCTAATCTTGTATATGACTGAGGAGGAACGAGCTGTCTGAGAAACTAATTCGTTCATTTTCACGCATGCATGAATGGTTTTGGACGTGTATTATATATTCACTCGTCACACGGCTGCTGCATGGTCTCCGTCAGCACAGGAAATAGAATTGATTAGTTTGCAACTCATAACTGTGGGTCTCTGGGTTTGAGTCGTTCATTTTTCACGTGACAGCACGGCTACTGTGGAGCAGGAATTAAGTAATCGTTCAACACTCACATGGGTCCTCCTCTGAGTCTTTCATTCATTCGGCAGGCTGAGTCAGATTGCGGCAAAAATGAATATTTTTATGTTTTTTAAGTTAAACAGGCTACAGCTGTGTGGCGCACAGAAGTCGTTGCCATGGTTACTATCCATAGAGCACTTGCCGTTTACTCGCAGAATGCGACTGTCTGATCACCGGAGCACAGAGCAACCCCGCGGGGCCAAGCGACTACGTTGTGATTTTAAGAACGTTCCTAACACAGACAACTTCCAAGACTTATCAGCATGCAGTGTGTAGCTGTCAACTTCACTATGTAAGTAAACTCCTTTGATCTGCGATCCATTGAGCCAATCAGATTTCAGCAAAAACGTTCCAATTTGGTCGTAAAAACTCTTGAACACTGGCTTGAAATGCACCGGCTATTCGGGATTGTTCCCAAAATTCCTGATGGCCAATCCGCCCCTCCCTTCTCGTTTTCTACTTCTTACTAACGTCTTTTTGGAGGTTTGCGACTCACCACTAAAGGAAAAAGCACTCGCGGAGATCTTTCAATTCAGTTCTTCAGGATTTATTGACTGAAAGTAACTGAAACTACTATGGCTTCAACAGGTGGAATTTTAGGCAAGGTATCAAATGAAGTATTCTATTGGTATCAGTATCCCTTTTTTGGTACTGGTATCGTAAAATTTTAAACAATACCCAACCCTACTCCAGGAGCAACCGGGGTTCCGCCGATCAGTGGACTCATAAGGCACAGCCCATCCAAATTAGTTAGTTTGCTGACTTTATGACTCTTCTCTACTTGTACTACTGTTAGACTACATTTTTAGTATTTAACATTATCTTTTAATAATCACGTAACTATGGAAAGTTACTATGAAAAGTTGTATTTATAAGCAATCCTCTTGCTCAAATAATCTGGTTCTGTTACATGTATTTAATTTCAAGGACAACACACATTAAACATCAAAACATTGCTGTAAATGTGTTATCCAGCTGGCTAATTTTTAACTGCAGTCCTTTTTGGTCTGGTATGGTCAGTATGGTGGCTAATGTTAAAACCCAACCAGTTGCTCAGTTCACTACTCACTGCTACACTCATGGTCCTATATGACCAGTAGCTTATGGTGGTTAGTGTTAGTAGTGCTGCGTAACCAGCATTACTGAGTCGGTTCGTTTACTCTTTTCTACTTTTGCTACTGTTACACTGCATTTTAGTATTTACTATTATCCTGTAATTGTCACTTGTGGCCACAGGGGCTGCTGTTAAGCAAAAGGGACAAAAACTTGCTTTGAACTATGCCTGCACTGGCCCCTATCAGCTTCTGACACATCTGGTTGTCATGCCTGACACCCAATTTGGAGCCTCCTTGCTGGGACAAAAGGAGAGCAGTCTCCCTTTATCCCAACTGCTGGGATAAGAATAACACCCAATAAGGTTGGAGGGCTTTGGTGAGAGGAAATCAAACCCCATCTCTGATCCCCTGGGAGTGGCATATGCACACATGGGGTGACACAAGCAAGCAAAGGTGTCATAGAAACACACCACCCTCCTGCCTTTTCGCTCCTAGTGGGCGAGGGATGAGTGGAGGGTGAGCAGTGTGCAGAAGGTGTTAAACTGATCCAGGAATAAACACAGTAACTGTTAGAGCTGTATTAGATAGAAATGCCTCTGGCTCACACCTCTCACTCCCCAAGGCCACTACTGATCTGTGTGTGGATATGTGTATGAGCAATATGCATGTGTGTTAGTGTATGTGCTTGTATGTGTGCGTGTGTGGCACTCATACTGGCTGTGAAGTGTTGAGCACAGTGTCCAAGGACACAGCAGAAAGCCAGCCTTGGGGATAGACAAATAGAATGAAACTCAGGCCAACTGAGCGCCACTGAAACGAGCCAACAGGATTAAAGCAGCAATATGACCTTCAAAGATGACTGTTGACAGAGAAAATAGTTGCTGGTTTATTGTCTTTCATTCAGTCGCAGCACTGAGGTCAAAGAGATGGAGGGCGCAGCCTCTGTGACTGTATAGCTACAGAGACTTTATGGCAACTATCTCTAACTGGATGAACTACAGTATGCAGGGTGAGCTGTTTTTTATATCGTGTTAGCGTAAATATGGCTCCAATGCTTTCTGTGTCAAAGTCATAAAGACCCAAACCCACACACACACACACACGCTGGTGTGCATGAGGATGAAAAACTGATTTGATTTAGAATGTCCAATTTAATTTAGTTAAAATGCACATCTTCAAATTCAGTTCCAACTTGTCAAAAATATGCAAACGTATTTAAATGGAGATAAAGTGGTAGGTAGATGTTTAATGTTAAACATTTAATGGAATGATTCAGCTTTTGGCCGGTTGCTGCTTTGAAACCAGGTTTCCAAAGGGAAGAACTACTTCCCTTCGCTGCCTCCCTCAGCTCTTTGCCCCTTCTGTCTCTGTCACCAGGAGGACACTGTCACTGTAATGTGCAACACTCTGAACATTATATCCTTTAAAAAACCGCCAACCTGCTTCCAGGTATATATCAAATAACGTAGCTTAAGATCATGAAGAAGCACATCAGGGGAAAGTAGATACTAATAACTGTCATGGGTATTATACACGTTAAAGCACTTTGTAACTGAAAAGTGAAGGAAATTAATCCGAGTTCTGGAATGGAATTTGGACCCAAATGCAGGATACCAGTCTGAGCAGATGCAGTTTATAGTATTTATTTAGAATAACTAAAAGTTGAACAGGCTTATGCGGTGTAGAGGCAGGCAGGAGTCCAAAACAAGGCAAACAAATACAAAGTGGTGCAGGCAAAAATCCACAGAACAGAAATCCAAAATAAATCCAAACATGGGCAAAAAAACTCAGGAGACAGGTAACCCCTGTTTGACAGGTGAAAATGGACAACCACTCATCGTAAACAGCAAGCGCATTGCAAGTTCATGGTATTTTCTATTTTCTAACTATCAGGATCCCAAAACAAAAGAACAATGAAGAACACTTTTTAGGCAAACAAGGTGTTCAGGCAGTGCTCCTTCAAACTTTGCTAAATTTACACCTTCATTTCTAAAGCACGTATTAGCCTACATATGACAATATGTAGAAAAAAAACAACAAATAAAACAAATACACTCACTGCATTGGAAAAGGAACACAGCCAAACAGTGCAGGGCAATAAATATAGAAAAATAAAAGCGTGTTTGACTTCTCCATCAGCATATAACTTATATTCTATGTCTACATAGATATGAAAGAAATCAATAACAATATTAATGCCCGTTAAACCATTGTGGTCCCACATTCGCCTTTTTAATGAAGTATATCTAAAACATCCACGTTTGTAAAATGCAGTGGAAGGAAGAACCTCTTCCAGCTCCTGGGGAAAATATCAGCCTTGGGGGGATACATTCTGATCGTCACGAGATGACCCCTTGTTGACTTGGGTCTCTGCTTTGACTTCCAAGGCCAGGTTGCCAGATAAACCTGTTTCTTATGTACACCTAACAACCCTTTATGACTTCATGATAAACATTGGATTTAAAAGATACACTCGGAAATACCATCTGTTGATGAAGTGTTTAATAACTACAGGCCAGCCTAACTCCAATATGACTCTGTGTCTTAATGTATTATTTGATAATTCAGTGTAAATATGTAAATCTAAATGGTGCAACATGGTGCAATTAGAAGAGCCATCTTGAATCAGCAGATCTTACAATATTTCTAATTTTACTTTCCTTTGATCCTTGTTGGTGCAAACCAGTCTTAATTTCTGTTGCAAGTACACATAGCACCGATTGATGATTGATGTCAGAAGTGTGTGAAATCAGATGGATAAGTGGGACCATATGTTCACCATGTTCCCTCTACACACTGGCTGTCATAATGGCTGAGTGGTGTGAGGCTCCAGGGCTTCTGATCTCCTGCTGCAACAGTGTATTAAAGTCCCAAAAGCAGTGTTGGATGCTGTTTCGTTGTCAGATTCCCTCTGATTTGAAACTTTTTCGACACACAGTAGTTTACTTATGATCCTAAACTCAGATATTCACTCAGATATTCTTATTAGAGTAATGCTGTTTACTCAATTAGAGCAGACAACGAGGAGAGAAGCAGCGAGGACGTGCCAGTTGATGTCTGTGCAGCTGCCTGAGCGACACGCAGAGCGCTCCAGCAGCACTGGGAACGTCAAAGCCCACGCATTGCCCCCGCTGATGAAATCAAACAGATGTTGCAAGTCCTCTGACACTTGATGAAACCGTTGGAAGTTTTTCAGGAGACACTGGGACTCTTGGCCTCCTCACCACGCACCTGCTTCTGGTGCTGTAGAAGGCTCGGAGATGTTCAGATATTCATTAAGGAGAGTGTGACGCTGTGCAACAATCCTTTTGAAGGGCCCCAGAAAGTGGACACCTCAACATCAGACTCTTCAAAGGCACATGGCACTGCATGCAACTATTTTTGAGGCAAAGACATAGGGGATGATATATTATAAATAATACAGTGTCTGCTGGCATGATGTTTTTAAAAAGGTTAAAACGGTACTTACTGAAATGCTTAATCTTATTTGTGTTTGTTGAAGAGGGACTTGTGTTGCATATCTTTTCAAATGAAAGTCTACCTGCTCAAATTAAAAAGCATTTTCAATGTGCATCATTTGTGAAATTAATGAAAATAACATGAAAAGGAATGAGATTCAGAAACCACAGTTTCTATCATGCTTTGGATGACGCAAAAAAAGTATAATGTTGCAGTGGAGTCAGCTCAGGCGTCAGGCTAGCAGATATCAGTGTTCTCTGGGAATTTTACAAGGTCGAGTCTTACAAGACTGTTTACAAGAACTCACTGGCTCCACAGATTAGAGCACAACTCATGGATAGTGATAGATTCCAATATGAAAAAGCATTGGAGTCTAAACATCAGATAGATTGGTTGTTCTAGGTGAAAGAGGAATAGAGAAACCTACAGGCACGAGGGGGAAGAGAGAAACATAAAAGGGACCAAAATATGTTATCCTTCAGATTTGGTGTTGGCACTCGACGTGTTCACATGTTGTACGCTGGCACTGTATCTCCTCAGCCGGGCTCAACAAACCATGATATGTTAAGTCTTTATTAGTCTCTGAAACTTCTCCATCACATCTGAACCTGGCTCACAATGTTTCTTCAACAATGATTAAGTGTTCCTTTAATTTCTTTGAGCAGTGTATTTGTGAATCTCCCCCTATTCGTGTGGATTCTTTTGAAACTCTCAGGTCAATAAATCTGAAATGTATTTAAAGTCATTCACAGCCTTAAAAGTGAGCAAAACATTTTTAAAATTGATTTCTAACTGAGTCAAGCACATGGGTAACATGACCATGCCTCTTAAGATAAGATATAACTTTTTTAATCCCCCGTAGGAGAAATTTAGGAACTGGTAACGAGTTGAGCAGTAGCATTTTGTACCAGCTTGAGACGGTAGAGGGAGCCCTGGCAGGTAAATAACCTGGCCAAGAGGCAGCATATATATATAGAGAGAGAAAAGAAGGGGTCCACGAATGAAGCCTTGAGGGACACCACAACTCAGCTGAGCCACGGGGGAAGTAGAATTAACCAGAGTGACAGAAAAACGTCTGTTGGAGAGGTATGAGCATAAAAGTTAAGATTCCTACCCAAGTTTCCAAGCGATGCAAGAGGATACCATGATCAACAGTAGCGAAGGTGGCAGTTAATTCTAAAAGAACTAAAATTGAGCAGTCACCTCTGTCTGCAGCCAGCAGTAGGCCGTTAGTAACTTCAGCAAGAGCTGTCTCTGTTCTGTGGAGTGCTCTAAAACCAGACTGGAAACTAGTTAACAGACACTATTATTATTCATGAAAGTTATCACTTGAGATGCAATTACTTTCTCCGGAACCTTAAATAAAAAAGACAATTTGGAGATTGGTCTATAATTACTTAAGGGGACTGGGTCCAGATTAGGTTTCTTTATCAATGGGTGAACAATGGCATGCTACAAGCTGCTAGGAAAAGAACCAGGGGCCAGACAATTGTTGAAAATGTGTGAGGTAACAGGGATAACAATGGAAAGTACCTCCTTGAGCAGCTTAGTGGGGATGATATCTAGGATGCAAGAGGAGTTCATATGGGAGACTGTACTTCACTGAAATGGTAATGGGTTGAAACTGGGTAAAAGAAGCAGAAGTCCGACTGAGTTTGGGACTAGATATTCTCCACCTTATATACAAAATGAGCAAGAAAGTTTTCGGGTCAGGTCAAGTTTAGGGATAAAAGTGGAAGCATCACTAGTAGCAGAATTATATAGCTTAAAAAGAACTTGGTTATTTCTAGATATAAGTTTGGCAAAATAAGCTGATTTTGCGTCCTTAACTGCTTTCTGTTAAATTGACATTTGAGGCGTTATGTGTTATTTCAGACTTGCTGACCTACCACTGTTGTTCAGATTTAAGGTCCCCTTTAACAGATTGAATTAGGTTAAAAGAGACCAGCTTCTAAAAACCAGAGGTTTTGGAATTAGAAGTACAACATACATAAATATTAAAATCACCAAGAATAAGCAAAGATACAACAATGGGTAAAAGCTCAGAAAACTCAGAAATACAACTAACAGTTATAACAACAGTTAAGACTAATTACAATTTATGTCTATGAATTATTTAAGGTGCAGAGTAAGGGTAAGTAAGTAAATAAAATTGCCATAAGTAATGGGATGGCTTGTAAGACTTGACTTCTAAAAAATAGCCATACCACTCTTTCTTTCAGAGGGCCTGGAAATATAGCCAATTCAGTGTCCCCTGGGGGACAGTCATGTCTCAGTAATCATAAAAAAGCCTAGATCAGTATAAACAACTAAATCATTAAAAAGGTTTCATCACCATAGTATATCTGGTCGTGTGAACTGCAACATAAACACAAGTTCAGTCATAGAATACAAACTGTATCCTGAAGCCGACATAGAGCTGGTGAACTGGATAGGAAAAGAGAAGAAAAAGATTGCGAAGACAACTTTCAAAGATATTCTGTTACCTTTTAATTTCCACACCAATCTGTTGTTTCGCTCATAGTGTCAGCGCTGCTACACAGTGTGCTTGGATCCATTAAAGTGCATGTTTCTCGTAGCATTTTGTTTACTTGCTTTGTTGTTCTCTGTGGTTGTTTGAAGCCTATTTTTTTTATCTAGATAAGGCTGGCAAAATATCAAGATTTGCATATTAAATAGCTGCATCAGAACATAACTACAGGTCTTGGGGGAGCTTGCTTATCGTGAAAAAAATGCTTGTCTTGGACCTGCAGTGCATTTTGCATTACCTGTTTTTAGTGGTAGAATGCAGCTGTCATTATCTGGGAAATTTCAAAACTGCACATTGGTCTTCTTCAGTTTCCCGCTGTCCATCCATGAACAACATGAAGGGGGGTACCTATAGTTAATGTATGTTTTAATTGATCTGATAGTAGTAAAAACTTTTACATGTCCGCCATTGTCACATATGAGGGTCCAGTCCTAATCAACGTAGCCCAGATATCCCCCTCACCAGCCATATCTCAGCTAGGGTTGTTTCGTTTTGGGGTCTGCCCACTAATCTCCTTCAGGGTGTCTGAGCCTGTCCCCCTATCTTTAGGTGTGGGCCCTGCCACCCTGCAAAAGTCATGACCATAGATTTGCGTTGCGGTAAATCAACAGGTAAATTAAGAGCTTTGCTACAATGTTCCAGAACAGTGAAGACTAAAGCTACGTTCACGCTGCAGGCCTTAACGCTCAGTTGCTATTTATTGCCCAGATTTGAACTGTTCACATAATTTGTTTAATGTGGCCCATATCAGACTCCAGTGTGCTAGCGCCGAATTGCAATGACGGTCGCACTAGAGTGATGTCAGAGTCACATGAATTTAGATCTGACTGTTCGGACTGAGGTTGCATATTTAAATAATCTGACCTGTATCTGATTTGGATACAGTGGCTGGGGCTATATCCAGGTTCAGCCTGAAGATGTAACATGGAACCACCACTGTGTGGGCCCACCACCAGCAAGGGCAGTAAAAGGTTAAGAGGTAGTGGTTGGGTGTGCTGGCAATCATGCGTGAGGAAGCTGAAAATAATTTACCTACTTACAAAAGCGATTGGAGTTACATGTATTTTCTATAGAAGTATACACCATTTTTGTAGGCTTATTCTAGCTTCATCTTGTTTGAATTTTTGCTTTAGGATCATATTCACAGTATATTAGCTTTTTATAAGTATATTAACATATTTACAGTTACCGATACCGACTGCCTGAGATATAATTTTGTAAATAATAAACTTCTACACTGGCTCCATCTGTTCATTTGACATAATATCATCAGTGAGCGCTGTTTTTTTTCTGGCCAGTGTTTTGCTCCACAGTAATAGAGCTTGATGGACATCGGTGACAGTGGTTTCACACTACATTTTTAGTTTATTAACACATAAACTAAAATTGTATTTAAAAACCTGCTTTCCATCCACTAGACACCCCATACATAATACATAATGTCAGAATGGGCTATTTAAATACGAAATGGTTAACATACTAAGGAACGTGTCTTTCTTCTGCTGTTTGGGGACCCCACTGATGTTGAAATACTAGGCTTTACACTACGTTAAGGCTCTCGTCTCGCTGTGTTTGCATAGATAGGCCTTTATGGATGTTTTTTGTGTAGAGGGCTCACAGTGTGCACACAGCAATACATATGAAACATGAATAATGTCAGTAGGTAGGAGGTCAAGTTTGTAAAGCTATTTTTATGTAACTAAACATTGTACAATAACACAGAAAGGACATTTTGATAGCTAATATTAATTTAAGCAATTGTTGCCATCAGAGCAGTGATGGCACAGGTAGTGTGATACAATATAAGGGTAGCACTTTACAATACAGCTCGGTAATAACGTAATAGTGAGATAATAGTTTGAAAATAAAAGATGTAATTACCAAAGTCATAACCATGTGATAGCTTAGTATTAGACACTGGTGTATCTGGGTAAGATTGTCCTGGCATTTATCTGTTGCCATCTTTAAATGTTTCCCCATAATTACCCATTTTGGGCCCTTTTTATATTATTACCTAAACTCAAGTCTAATATTACCTGGTTATTACTTTAGTGATTAAATGGTATTACAAATTATTAAACCACTATTACCGTGTTATTACATGCTGTACTGTAAAGTATTACCTCTTTGAATAATCTCATAATTTAATTTCTTTTGACTTTGTAATTTTGTCTCTATAATTCAAACTTTTGATGTTTTAATATTTTGATTTAGTATATGTTCTTTAGTATATACGTTTTGACTTATTATCTTTAGTGTAACATAGATTTGATAGTTTCTTGTTTGTTAAGTTTAACAAATCATCTCGTAATCTCATAATTTTGACTTTGTAAATCTAAAAATTCAAAAAATGATTTATTTGACCATGTCTAACTCTGTTATACCCTGTTTTTTGTTTTGTTTCTGGGCAGAAATAGACTCCCATAGAATAGGAAACACAGCAGTGGAATTTTCACTTGTCTCATTAGTATCCCTCGACGTGTGAACGGAAAGGCTTTTAGTAAAGTGCAACTTCCTCCCTACATTGTAAAGCCTTCAAGACTAATAGAGTCACCAGTGCTAATGTTGTGAAGCAGCCTCCGCAGCTGTTCTCACTTCAAACAAGCTCTAAAATCATGTTATATGTATGATGCATGGTGGGTATGCTCAAAGGCTTTCAGATTTATTATTAAGTGAATGAAGAGGTACCTGTGTGAATCAAAGCTTATTCAAATGTGCACTGGTGTCAGCTGGCATCTGTGTCTTAGCCTACATTAATCCAAGTTTGATCTGCTAGGACTTTACAGTAAAAAGCAGAGCAAACACCCACTGTGCACGTCCTTTTAAAGGAAAGAAAAATACAAAATGGTCTTACGTAGACTGTTTAGGCCATTATGGTTATCAGTTGTGATAATATGTTACTCACCAAGGTTATCCCTGTAGTCAGACAGGTATTAAACAATGCGAGGTCTTATCAGCCAAAATACCTGTAAACCTGTAAGTAAATCCTCTGAATACCTCTTCTTCCACTGTGACTATGGTAATAGATTTATCGTTTATTACCAGTTTCCGAAAAAATAAACAACAATACAAATCTGAACAGAACCAACTTTTGGTACTCAACAGCTGTGTGCGTGATTTGGGTGTACTGACCGGGCCAGTGTTTTATTCAAATTGAGAATTGGGTGATGTCTATCTAATTATCACATTGCTCAACTACTGAGTTTGGAATCTCTTATGCTAAACTGCTCTGAATGCAGCTCGCCTCAGCTAGGACTCCTGTGAACTAACTCCCATATAAATGCGCATGCTTGCTATGTAGCGTTTTTGCCTGTCAACACAGTTAAACTGAACGTCGCTTCTGATCAGCACGGCTCAGTAAACACGCTTTACACACTGTCTTTACCACCTCCTTGTATACCTTTGGGCCTCCCTCCCCCTACCTCCATCCTTTCCTTTTCTTCTTCGCCTCCTCCGCCTCAGCACCCCACCTATCATGAAGGCTCAGTGTCAGCCAATTAGGAGAGACGGTGACACTAGCCCCCCTCCGGCAGAACAAACGAAGGCTCCTTGTTTCTTTGAAAGACAAGCCACAAAAGGCTCACTCTCAAACATACTGCAGCAACAAAAGGATCACACTTCCATAATTGGCCGTCTCAGTTGACATTCAAAAGGCGACCTATTCTCTTCAGATTGGAGACAATAAACAATACGGCATGAATAAAACATTAATCACAATTATTCCTGTCAGGGATATAAACAAATGATTGCCTTTTGTAAATATTTCATCTGCGGCATCTTCTTGCCACGTTGCTGTGTGTGGCCCTGAGAAGGGTTGAAAGGGATAAGAGGAGGGGAGAGGATCTTTCCGTGCTTGGGCATTTGGTTAACCATTAATTGGGCCAACACCGAACGGAAGTAGCTTTAATCTTCTCGCTGCTATCTCCTTCACCCACCTCCTCCTCCCTCTCGATCCTCTCCGCTCACCTCTCCAGCCTCCCCGCCTCTCATCTCGATCCCCTCTCCCTCCTTTCATCTCTTCGCCCTATTCTCGCCTCTTAAACACCCCCACCTCCCTCGTCTTCCCCTCGATTGACGGATTGGGCTATCCCCTCTGTATGCTCCGCAGTATATCATCTTAGATTCGGGTTATTCAAATTAGGTTTAAATCTCATTTTTGTTTCTCCCACATTGATGCTGGTTCCAGTTCAGACCCATTTATCATTTTTCCTTTCCTCAGAGGGCAACCCTGCCATTTATAATATATGCATATTACTATTCTATGTGTGGTAGGGCTGACCAATTTATCTTGATTTGTATGTTTAAACTGCAATTTGAGTACAATTTTTAAATTGCACCAGCTACAATCTTAATTATTACTTACATGGTCTTATTTATCTTAAGCTGTAGATGACAATTTAAGCTGCCTGCAGCTGATTTCACCAGTTATTATCACAACTGTTAAGAAAGTCTTAATAATATTGAAGTTCTGTGAGATGGCAGTAACAACAAAGAAATGCTCTGCTGTCAATAGTTTATTTTAATTATGCTCTCTGAATGCCAGTTTTCTGTATTAGTTATGCTTGATCAAAGATGGTTCCATCAAAGAAGAAGCATTACTATTAGATCTATTATTTTGATCTTTTAAGGCTAGAGAAATCACGTGATCTCCTCATGTCAACAGAGAGCCTTAGTGAAAATGGAATAAGGATTTATTAAGTGAGAGAAACTTAAAACCTCTTAATATTTTCAGCACTCAGGGCTGTGAAGCAGTTGGTCAACAATATCATTAGGTTCAGTAGTCTAATATAAAACATTTTTATTCATAATAATAATAACGTGTAACGCTGCTATACCACCAGTGTTATTCCATTTTCTAAAGAAAACTTTACTTAGAAGTTGACCCTTTGGTAACCCTGGGAGGACCTCAACAACAACCATTAGTACAAAGCATATCTTGTTTACTACCATGTAGACCAGAATTACAGGCCAGTATTTGAATTTACAAAATTTGATCACAATATTGGCCTGAAAAATCTCATTTAACCATTTTCCTCTAGTCATTCAGTCCTAGTGTATACACTGTAGCTTATTCAGGGGGAGCTGTGCATGAGGATAGAGGCAGCTGGGAGGAGAAAAGAGAAACAGGCCGCCCAAGGATTAACAGAGAGATAAAGTTTTATTCTGAGACAACTGGGCATGTTTAGTACTTTGCCCCATATTATTAAGGCTTTTAACACGCTGACTGATGGCTGCAGCTGTGTTTCTAAGGATAAGAGCTGTCCCGCGGGATTCGGCATCATGTAGACTTTCAGATGTGCATTGTTCCAGTGAGACAAGAGTCATCCATCTCATACAGGATGAGCAGAACTAAGCCACTGCCCAGTCACCAGGTAATGCTTTAACACCTGAGATTGGCTGCTCTTCGTTCAATTCAGCCTTTTCTCCCATTTCATCAGCAACATGTTCCAATTTCCTGTTTCCTTCATACACTGGATATGTTAACGGATTAGTCTACTCCCTCCTGGCAGCCCCCTAAAGCACCGTTTCTTTTTCCATCACCGTTCTTCTTCGTCTTTCCTTCGCTCTTTAAGCATCTGAAAATTGTGTTGCATATTTATTCCTGCAGAATTAGCATCACAAACACTCTACCCAGGCTCTTTGTTATGCTTCAGGGGGAGGGAGAGTGAGGGAAAGTAGATTACGCTTTTCGTTTCTCTGAGGCACACTCAAAGCAGGCTTTCTAGGCTTCCTCATGCTTTTGAGCAGAGCTCGGGGCTTATGGAGACGCCCTCCATCTACTTGAAGCAAAGATGACTATGACTTAAAATAATGTTTCTCTGCCATTCCTGTTAACCACATTGTTTCCTCTCCCCCTCCTTCTCTCTCACTCCTTCCTTAAGTCTTATTATTCATCTTCTGCCGTCCATCCCTACATGTCTCTCACCTTATCCATGCAAGGAAACATTGACAACATTTGACTCTAGTTAAGCTCCAGATTTTATTACAGTTTATATATAGATAGATAGAAGTGTGGCTCAACATGTTGGTTTCCTGAATAATGAGATCTCAGCACACATAAGATTGCTGGAGTTATTTTGGAGCAAATTATGTTTTTCCATAACCAGTGTCTTTAGGTGCATATTTTGCAGTCAGCTTGCCAATGACCAAACCACATGTTTTGCATCCAGCTAGTTAGGGTTTGATCTAGCCTAGCAAATAAAGAGTTTTGCATCCAGCTACTTCAACTTAAATTAGCAAATGACATGTTGCGCACCGAGAATTGAATGAGAATTTTGCACAAAAGAATAAAATAAAAGGAAAAACAGCTTTCTCTATCAAGCATCATAATAAGCATATGGTTATTAATGAAGTTGTTTATAATTGCAAATCAGCTGCCCTGGCGGCTGATGGGTCAGGCTGCTCAGTTTAGTCTTGATAGTAATAGGGTAGTTATTGTTTTTCCATTGCAATCAGCTTTATTGCCAAGTAGGTTTTCACATATAAGGAATGTGCTTTGGTGTTTTGGTGCTAAACAACAAAGACAGCGGGAAAATAAGAGATGCTTCTTCTTTGCCACACACAACATTCAGAGGGCCCTCTAACTCAATTTTGATTAGGGAAGATTAGGGCCAGCTCTGAGAGAAAGAGACAGGGAATGACGTGCAACAAAGGCCTCCAGCTGGACACAAACCCGGGATGTTGCCTTAACCTCTAGGCCATCAGGACACCCCAAGACAGGTTTTAAATTCTCTAAAAATAACCGCTTTTAAAGCAAACTGAAAGAGGATGCACAGTAAATGTGTGATACAGCTGTCCATTGCATTGTGAAACTACAGTATGTGTGTGCGCAACAGGAGTCATATGATCACTTCAATAACTACTGGATGTTAACTGTTTGCCATCATATCCAAATATGTGATTCAGACAGTATGATTAAACCGAGTAGTTTTTAACTGTAGTTTTTAAACCTGTTTGATTGCTTATGTAATTGCCCAAATCCTCTCCATTCTAAGGCTGTGTCTGTTGCCACATACGGATTTGAATCAGTTGATAAGTAAAGCGTTCTTATTACTGAGAGGCATGAAAACTATAACAACAAACCGAGTTTGTACAATAGACAAATCCTGAACGTCTCTCTAGGAATTCTGTCGCTGGCAGTGTGTCAGCAGGTGCGCTCCTGGTAGTGTGTATGCTGTCAGTTCTGCCTGACAGAAGCCTGTCCCCGTGAGACTGATGAAAACCACAGGGGAGAGCTTGCAGCCAAACCAGGCTAAATACTCCTGACAGCGCCATGGCCCCCGGGGTCAATACCCCCCCACCACGTGTTTAATCGATGTGCCCCGGGCAAACTCTCATCCTCGGCTCCTTCCACACCTACATCCTTCTTCGTCAGTCTCCAGGCAACTCCTCACCCGACCCTGGTCTCCCCCTGCCCCTCCTATCTGCTGCCAAACCAAATTTCATTGTGTTTAACGTGCAATGACAATAAAGCATCTTTCTACCTATCCATCCATCCATCCATCCATCCATCCATCCATCCAGTGTGTAGCCGTGACAGTTAGGTCACATTCCTCTTTTCTTTCCACTCCATTTCATTCTCTTCAGGGGGACAGGGAGGATGATTGGAATTATGTTATCGGACATTTTTTGGGCTATTGTTTCTTTTCTTTTTTTTTTCGTCATTGGAAGAAATATTACGTATCTGTCCAATTAAAATTGGTAGTACACTTATTATGGTAACACACATTATTTCATATGTCAGTTACTCAATTTCATCATACCTTAATTGCATTGTAAATGACAGCAGCTGCTGTCTGAAGGGTCTGTCTTGCCGACTTGTCTGTTGACACCTGAATAATGCGACCCCCTCCTGATGTGCATGTTTTGCTTTGTTAAACTTTCCAAGAGTTAGATGAGAAGGTGGATATCAGTCTCATGTTGCTGACTAGGATGTGTTATATATCTGGAGTCAGTAGGTGGTTAGCTTCAGTGTTGGGCAGTAACATAATATTAGTACTTTTCCCAATACTGTAATGGATTACTTTGCTAAAACAGTAATATTATTACAGTTACTAATCCAAGTAACGCTGTTACTGCGTTAGAGAACACACCATCCTCGAAGTGAAGAATGGAGAACGAGGGAGAGAGGCGTTCTTTCACAGCTGTAAGTAGCTACTGCCTTTATTGTGTCACAGTCTAAGATGCAAAGAGCATTGTCGTCTAGTGTAAACTCTGTGCGACAATTAATTTACTGAAGCATCTGCTAAAGAAGCACAGCAACGTGGAACTTACAGAAAGAAACTCGCCTGGACTCGTTGGGAGAGGGTGGTGTTAACGTAACGTTTTGTAAAAATACTGAATACTGCTCTTATAAACATGCTGTGTTCATGTTAGAAAAACAGTAGTTCAAAAGGATGTACTTGCTTTATTTTTTTATTTCAGCCAAAGGCGTTAAGAGATGTTATGTTTAGTAAAAAACACGCTGCTTGCTGCTGTTGAATATGATATTAGTTAAAAAGTTGGGAGAGACTGCTTTGTCTGGGGGTGAAGGGGAATGATAGCGAAAACAATGTTTCCCATAATTATAATTTGGATAATTATCAATGCTGACGGCCACATATTGATTTTCTATTTTTTTCACTAGGTGTATTTAGAGGGAGACACGCACTGGATTTCTTTAGAAGCAACATTTTACCTACCCCACCTGCTCCTTTGTGCAGCGTCTCTGGATACAGTGTGGGCTGCCAGGTACAGTCAGTAAACACAGGGTTTGGTTTGGATCCCTGTACAAGGCAAGGTAAGTTTATTTACATAGCACCAGTCAGACACAAGGCAATTCAGAGTAATTTACATAGAAATACATTAAAATAAGACAAACTCGTCCTGAGGTTAGCAATGGTTTCTGACTGCTCAGCCATGACAGGAAAGTACAGCAGGCTGGGCCTTGACAAAAACTCCATTAATGAATAAACAAATTGTCTTTGTTTATGATCCACAGAGTCTTTTATGGCTCATTTTACCTCTCAATCGTAGAGCCCACCTCTTTACTCTCTTCCGATAAAGAATGGATGTCTTCTGGGTCCATGATGTGGTCAGTTTGTTATCATCGTGTTATAAAACACCAGGCATTCAGTGACGTTTTTGTCCGTCAGTCTGCGACATGCAGTCACATATTGTGCAGCTAAGTATGCTGCACCTCCTTCTCCTAATACAATCTGTTGCTTTTCATCTAGCTGTGTGAAGTTTGGGATTAACTAATCAAATCTGATATTTTTGTATTTGTCACATTTGAACAGTATTGACTGTTATTTGATCAGTATCAGAACCAGTTGATAGAAGGGACACATTTAGGGGTTCAGTTCTTCAGTTTGTTGTGCCTGAAATCTCAGTGTGTCTTGCAGGCTAAATTTGAGATGTCACCTTTTTTTTAATTTTAAGAATTAATGAGCAATTGATCATCAATAATCTCTCTCTCTCTCTCTCTCTCTAAAATCAGTGACCTTTAGAAACTTGTGAACTCCTTCACGCAGTGCCTGATTCTCAGAGCCATGTCAGCCAACTTCCCGTGCCAAGGATGCAACTGTCACTCCCCTCGAGGCTCGCAGACGTAGAGGCGAGCACCCGTTCAACGCTGCTTGCAGCTTTAATTCAGATTGTATTTCTGCTTGATGAAAATGAAAATAACTTGGTAAAGCTACAATGACTATGGTTTTTTTCTGTTACACTTTGCAAGTTCTTTATTGACTCATGTCAAACTGAAAAATCAATTAACTTAAACATAATAATTTTGTTTCAAACCAGCAAGGTTATGTGTCAGCATTGAAGTACCTTAACATTTTGCACATTGTTTTAAAGTTAGTTATTCCAAATAAATCTAATCTTAAAAACCTTTCTCTTCACTTGGTTTATTTCCAGTGGCATGTAAACATAGTCTCATTCTCCTGCTGAGAGTGTGTTGTTGTTTTTCAGTAGGAGAGTTTCTGTCTATATTCTCTCTATTTGCCTGTGTGTTTGCATGGAAAACAAATAGCCAATATTATTACAAGCTCATGCAAAAGTTAAGAAAAGCAGATGCCAGTTTGGCCACAAGCTCAAATGATTGTTGGTTTTGTGCCTCGCAGACCTCAGTGGAAGAATCACTTGACAACCTCATTGCAACAGAAAGAACCACAGACATTGATATTACATTAACCTAAAAGGATAGAGGTCCCAAATGAAGCACCGATCTAAATAACTGTTTATTTATGATGTAATTCAAAATGTTGTCCCTTTTTGACTTTATCATGCATACCTATTCATTTATTTTTTTCTTTAATTGGCAGAAAGGGGCTTCCATTTGAAGCTGCTCTCCACCAACACAGCTATCAACTTTTGTCACATCATTAGCTGGCAGAACTGACTCACTCTCATGTTACACCTGACCGCACACATTTGTTCTGTCTCCCACCCAGTTGGCCATAACGGCCCTAAAGCGGATTAAGGTCAGTAGCTAGGTAATCGTCTACTATGGCCTTAATGTAAGTAAGCCTGAGGGTCAAGATGCTGGCTCTGGATGCCTCCTTCCTCAGCTTGATGCCCTGACGTGCTTAGTATGGATTACACTTGCAGTGAGTACAGAGGGCCTCTGTAAATCAAGCCCCCCACCTTTCCCCCACCTTTCCCCCCCAAACCACAGTCTTTTCTTAAACCTAACCAGGTAGTTTTGTTCCCTAAACCTGACCAAACTGGAACTGTTTCACGTCACATGACTTCTGTAACGTCTTATGGTCATATATGTTGTTTTGGGAGGCGATGATAATTATTTTGTCTTTTAGGACACATTGCGCTGATCATATGTGATCATGAATTATCACACCAACAGTGTCCAAGCACATGACAAATGAGCTACTCTCTTGCACCTTTGGGATGTGTACAAATCAATCACTTCTTCATGTTTGTCTGAGTCACAAGTTCATGGGGACGCTTAAAATCCAAATTAAAGCAAAAAAAGCAATACAAATTGGCATTTCAGGGTCAGAAGCTCTTTATAGCATGAGCTGACGACTGTGGTGTGATATCCATCAAGTGGCCTTAATCGCCAAAATGCACATTTTCAGCCATAAGCTGGGCTCATCCTCTTGAAGAGGCTCACTTAGGAGGGGAGAGGGCTGCTTCTGAATGAGAGCAAGAGAAACAGACGAGAAAATGAGAGCAACAACCTGGGGTTTGCTTTGGTCTTAATCCACCGTGTAGGCTGACTGTGGCAAGGAATCTGTTGTCTTAATCCCAGCACAGTGAGAAGGAGTGGGTGTGTGATGAACCCGCACGATAACAGGAAACTAAATTGGAAAAGACACACAGAACGACTGCACATCTCCTCCCACCCAAAAACAAAAAACACTAAAGAGACTGATCAAAGTAGGTTAATTGAAAATTTCACTTCTTTTGTATCTCTCTTCCAGCCACCACGACCTCCAGATGAATCTCCCGTGGCGCTGAAAGATGATAGAGATGTTATATATAGATGCAGAGCAACAGCCTGTTGGCGATGAATGCTTGTATGAAAATGCTGTAAAAAATCATCTTCAAATCATGTTGTGAGTGTGACTAGCTGAGTCTCTGAACATGCTGAAAGGATCGTTCTACCCTTCTATGGCAGGCTGCTCATACGGTCCAGGAAGTAGTCACACAGTTTTGGCTCTAGCAATCACTGTTTTGCAGATTATAGCTTTACATAAGTTTTTTTGAAGAATATAGTTACATAGGAGTAGATCAAATGTCCTTTTTCCCTAGCAGCTTTTTCCAGAGCCTTCTCAGAGAACCACGTGTTCTCCGAGGCTGGCAGGGGAAATGTAATCCTTCAAGTGTGTCCTGGGGTCACCTCCAAAGACAAGCACCCAGGAGGCACCCTTACCAGATGCAGAATTTGCAACTGGTACCTCTCAACCTTGATACCATAAAGGTCCTCCTGAATGAGTTCTTCTCTATCACAGAGTCCTAGCCACATTGCTAACAAGTGTCATTTTAATCCCTCTTTAACCTCATTCATTCAGTCACTATCCAAGCTTAGAAGCATTTATGTGCTTTCATGCATAAAAAGTAAAAGTAGTAAGTAGTAAAAACTACTCCATTACAAGTGTTCTACATTCATAATGCACTTACTTCTATCGGTTTTGGTCACTTGGAAGCATTGGAACAAGTTGTAAACACAACATTGACATATTATAAACTTATAAAGTCGTTTTGACAAATTTACTAGCCAACAGTTACAAGTTACACATTCAACAGACACAGCTTGAACCCAAGAGCACAAGTCACAGACAGGCAGGCAAGATAAAAGTCCAAGTTTACTCAGTCAGGCAAGGGTCAAAACCAGGTAGATAGTCAGATCAGGCAAACACGTCTAGTAAGGAGCAAAGCTGAGAATCAGAAGACCGTGGGGCAGGCAGTAAATCAGGCAGGCAGAATCAGACTTGCAGAATAATGCTGTAAAGCAAGGCAGATGCACACCATCAGGCAGAGTGGAGATGGACTGGTATATATATTGCAAGGCTAATCAGAGAAATGGGGAGCTGGTGAGATGGTCGGTTATGAGGAATGGCAGGAAAGGGGTTACTGTAGGGCAGGAGGGAGTGGCCGGGTCTGTCAGGCAAACTTAACTTTTACAGAGGAGCAATAGAAAGCATCCTGACTGGATACATCACCAACTGGCATGGGATGTGCACGGCCCAGGACCGGAGGGAGATTAAAACTGTCATTGGTACCCATCTCCCGAGCATCAGTGCTATCGGTGAGCCCAAAGGATACTAAAGGACAGCACCCACCCATCCACAGCCTGTTCACCCTGCTGCCTTCTGGGAAGAGATACAGAAGATCATTTTTAGTGTCAAATTTGGGTCGGACTAGCATATGCAAAATGCATAATATCTCAATATATATTTAAGAATTTGATGCATTTTTGTAATGTGATCAAAGAACATGAATACCTGGAAGGACTGACTACTTATGCTTAACTTGGATGCACCAGGGTAAATGTTTGATTATAAATTTGGGTCAAATTCTTCCCCCAACTTCAACATTACATTACAAGATGCTAATTTTCCCCTTTTTGATTCACAGTGCTAACCACATCGCTGTCGCCTTTATATAGTTGTCCAACAAGACAGCTCTTTCCCACAAAGCTTTGGGAAGATAATGGAAATCGATGGTTGATGTAAGGCCAGATTAATGGTGGGTTCTGGTGAACTCAGTGAAAATGGCCCCCGCAGCCTTCAGTTGGTTTAATAGAAGGACATAGTACGGGCTTCTGATTTGACAAACTGCCATTGTTGTGGTTTTATAGGAGCCACAGCTGGAGCTGCTCCTGTGCTAGATGGCCGTGAACACCCCACCCCACTCCCCCAACACACACACACACACACACACACACACACACACACACACGTATGTTTGCATGTTTACACATACACATACAAATGCTCATGAATGATTCACGAGGAAAGGAATTACAGCTCGGCTTTCCTTCTGTTTCCCCATAACCAACTGCTCCCTTGTGCTCTCTAATAATAACTTACACACACACACACACACACACACACCACATGCAAAGTAAAGACTCATTGCACACAGATGCACCCACATCCACACATACATACATTACACACAGTCACTCCTCACAGCCAGCTCTCGCAGTTCATTCCTAGATAATTAAACAGAGTCATGCAGCGTGTCTGTGTGTGTGTGTGTGTGCAGTTTTACCATGCACGCAACTTCGACACACACTTGTGCTTTTGAGTGTTTTCCTCCCCTCCTTCCACAACTTGCCAGCAGGCTGTAGCTGAAAGAGAGCAGCAGAATTCAGCTCACTCACTTCGTCACTTTCCCTTGTTTTACTGCATTGCATCAGCTCCCTATTACAACACACGCCATGACAACATGACGAAATCTAAAGATGTTAAAGTTCTTAAATAAGGACACAGATCGGCTTTTATTGTGTTAGAGTCTAAGATGGATATTACCTCCGCTGCATGTATTTGTCATCTACTGTGGGCAGATTTGTGGAGCGGAGCTGCTAATATGAAAGAAATTATAGGATCATGATGACAGCAGTGATCGAGTAGTAGCTGTAGTGTTTCTAAATTATGCACCACTGATCTTAACATCACAGTGGCCCGTCTCACAGGTTTGTTCATCTTTTCAAGTTGTTTTGTTAATCTGTTATATTAGCTGCTGTAGGGTTTAGCTGGAATGAAAAGCTGCAGACACTCCAAGCTCCACAGACCAAGGTCCTCAATTTACAGAGGCTGATTAGGTGGATGTAAAGAAGATTAAAATCCAAGCAGCAAATTAGCACAATGCTACAAGGTGTTCTACCTAATATTCATACATTATTCATTCGTTGGTATTGGTATTGTCAGACTTTTTTATACTTTTTAATGTGAAAACCATGCTCCTTAATCATTAGATCTTACTGTACTGTTTGCAGGCACTTTCAAACCAGGCTAAGTGATGATAAAAAATTATTAACTTAACTTAGACCACCAGGATGCTCTGGTGGTCTAAGTTAAGTTAAGTGACTCCAACCAACTGTTGGATCAGTGTGTGCTGTCAGTCGGTGTTTGTGGGATGGAGTCTTTAGAGTTTGACATGTTTAGTCGGGTTGGGTGGAGTCGTAGAAAGTCGGACCAGTGTGCGCCGTTTTTCAACAAACCGCAACATTCTGAGAGTGTTACCTTGACAACTAAAGCCTATTCACAAGCGGAATGCCAGCGTGCACAATTTTCGTTGATGTCGAAGTAGGTTAGCAAAGTGTCCATTACTCCTCTCTCTCTCACTGACAACAGACCGTCTGTGAACAGCCTCTACTCTTCGTGCACAATCTGAATCAGAACATGTGCTGGAGGTGCCGAAAAGTGTTTATCCGCAGAAAAGTGATTGCCCTCCCCAGTATCTAGACATCTACAGCTGCTTTCAGTCAAACAGTTAATCACTTCATGTCCGCGGTAATAGCAAAGGTATGTCTTTGTGAAGCGTTAATGTTTCTCGTAACGGAATAATCACAGTTGAAGTGTTTGTAGTTTTCAAAACATTAAAGGCTTAAATTAGCCTATTATTGCTGATGAAATTTTTGTTTGGTGGCCTATGTTTAATGTCCTTGTTTATATTTGGAAAACAGACTGCAGTCTTTAATTAACATGGTTCTTGCAATTCTCCACATGACATTATTTTTGCTTGCTCTGTGCCAACCAATCTTTTTACCAGTTTACTTATGTAGTTTGTAGTATTGCACTGGCCAAAAAGACATATTATAGTTCAATCAGTCCTTATTACCAGTTGCAATTCATTTAAATGGACAATACAGCCCATAGCAAATGCAGTTTTACACTTGCCAAAAAAACTGATTCCGCCATGCTACTTATCACTAAAGGTGCTTTCAGAACAAAAGTGAAGCGAGCGTTGGGGGCGGTGCATTTACATAAAATTACAAAAAACATCATTTTCAACTCTAGCAAAAAAGTCACATGATGCTGAGTCGCGATAGCCTATCAGCGTTGAGAATGTCCATACGTCACCGACGGCTTCAGAGCGTTGTGTGGAGAGGACCAGGCAGAGAAGAGGGAGAGAGGGATTGAAATTCTGCTGGCAGGCGTAGAGCTGCTAAACTTGGGGGAGAAGATCCAGGAGCAGCGCTGATTTATCTTCACTCAAGCTTCTCACCAGCTAGCTTCTGTGCACATCCGGTTCCAGTGTTGTTGTTAGCGTCGGTGGGCACCCATAGTTCTGTTGGACTACTACTTCATATTTATATAAAAAATGGACAAAACTGGACATTGCTTGGAGAAAAGAAAGAGAAGAAGTTGAACTACCTTTATTCCAGCTATCGTTGTACTTTACTGTGAACAAGTTAGCATTGCATAGCCCTGATCAATCCGAACTCCATTCAGAAAACAAACATTTTATAAGTTGTTCTCCTGCTGACAGACCTGACAAAGCATCAGTTCATATGTTTATGCTATTTATTGCGCGGTGTGTGTACACTTGGCAGTTGTCCAGCAATAAAACCCCCACGAGGAAAGCATTGCGAGGATAAAATTTGCGTTTGGTCTGAATGCCGCATGAAAAGTTCTCAAAATGAATTGATTTTAGCTATGAGTGTTTGTTTGAGTTATGGCTGATGATAGCTTGCCCAGTCCTTTTAACTTGTTGAAATACCTTTAAAGGGCCCATACGACCAGTAACAAGTAGTTTTCCACTGGCCAAAATGACACTGACATTGTGAATTAAATAAGAAAAAATAGGCAACAAAAGTCTGTCTGGGTAGTTCCAGTCTGGGCAGTGTGGAACTGACAGTTGGTTTTTTTGAACACTGTAAAAACTGAAACCAACTACTGCCAACTTTAGAAGGTGTTAGTTGGGCACTGGCAGAGCTGTGTGCAAGCAACTTACCAATACAAAAGGTAAACAATAGATCGTTCATGTTACAGAGGAAGATTCCAGCAATATCTGCTTCTGTGTATTTAATTGGCCAATGAAGCAATGACTTTTCAAATGACAAATGTTGTTTTTTTGCCCTTTATGTTGGCACCCACCCTAAGCCAAACCAGCCACAAACAGCGGGAGTCTGTAGACGACCGGAGAAAGATCAAGGAGAGCGTTCACATCTGATCCATACTTAGGTGACATGATGACACCCGAGTCAGCTCCATTTGCTGAAGACTGAGAGATGTGGTTGAAAGCTATACTCAAGCCCTATACTCTATACTACCTTGACAATATTTTGTGGCATATACTGTTCCCAATGGTCAAGAATTGAACTTCCATGCTCCATTTCCCAACACTCTTTCAGTGTGCCAGAATACTATTTTATGGTCATCTGGGATGACTCTGAGATTAACCACTACATGTTGCTCATAGAAAGCTTGTTGGGTTGTTGGCACAATGTCCTCATTCACTGGTTTGGTTTCATCTTCATCCATCATTCTGTCCATACACTATTTGCTCTTACCACTGCCCATTGTCCTTTATTTGATTTGATTTCATCCCTTATTAACCATCCTTTCTGTCTGTAGGTTCTCTGTTCTCATCTTCCTCACATCCTACCTTGAATGTGTTTTTTAGGGCCTAAAATCACTGTTAGAAAAACCAGGATCATAGCACAGATTCATGCACTAAGGCGCCGTCTTTCACTAGTGCTACCTGTTTCTCTTAACCACACTCCTTTTTTCCTTACTCCTTCCACTGTCCTTGATGATTCTTTTCTAACTTTTCTCCTCACACACAGGCCTTAAAAGATTTAGTAAAACTTTGATGAATGAACACAAACTTTGATGTTCATTAAATATTGTCAGTGAAAATTAAACTGTCACACAAAGATTTTACACATCATTTATGCAAGTTAAACGAAAAAATACTGAGTTCCTAGTTTACCTTTGGTTTAAGATACTAAGATTTTTTTTTAAATGTTAAAACATCAGTAACTGTATGGTAATATTAGATATGTGATACCTTTATGCTAGGCATATTAACAGCTTTGTGAAAGTTTGAAGGCTTTAGTCATTGTTAAATAAAGTAAAGATTTTTTCTTTTCACTAACTGTATAACTCTCTTGGCAAGAATCTCAGAGGGAAAAACAAAAATCAAAACTCAACAACTGCAAAAAGAAACATACAACATGATGCAGTCAACTTGGGACTGCATTACATCCTGCAACACCTCGACTCTCCAGGGACATATGCAAGGATCCTGTTTGTGGCGTTCAACACCATCAGCACCAAACTGACAGGGGTCAGCAGGTGAGGCTGGGAAACATCACATCCAGCACCAGGAGTACTAGTATTGGCGCCCGCCAGGGGTGTGTGCTCTCCCCACTGCTCTTCTCCCTCTACACCAACGACTGCACCTCAAGAGACCCATCTGTCAAACTCCTGAAGTTTGCTGACGACACAACGGTCATCGGCCTCATCCGGGACGGTGATGAGTCGGCCTACAGACGGGAGGTTGATCAGCTGGCTCTCTGGTGCGGTCAGAACAACCTGGAGCTTAACACGCTCAAAACTGGGGAGATGATTGTGGAGCCCCCCCCACTCTGCCCCCCATCACCATACTCAACAGCCCTGTGTCTGCTGTGGAATCCTTCAAGTTTCTGGGATCCACTATTTCCCAGGACCTGAAGTGGGAGCCCAACACAGACACCATCATCAAGAAGGCCCAGCAGAGGATGTACTTCCTGCGCCAGCTCAGGAAGCTCAACCTGCATAAGGAGCTGCTGATCCAGTTCTACACAGCCATCATCCAGTCTGTTCTCTGCACTTTCATCACTGTCTGGTTTGGATCTGCCACCAAAAAGGACAGGAGCAGACTACAACGGACAGTCAGGACTGCAGAAAAGATCATCGGTGCCAAACTGCCCTCCATTCAGGACTTACATTTCCAGAGTCGGGCAGGAAACATCACTGCAGATCCATCTCACCCCAGACACAATCTGTTCCAGCTCCTCCCCTCTGGTAGGCGCTACTGAGCACTGTACGCCAAAACCAACAGACTCAGGAACAGTTTCTTTCCACAAGCCATCACTCTGATGAATAGCTGATTTCTGACTCACGGTGTCAGGAACAATTCCTGTGCAATAACCCAGTAACTCTGCCTCTAATAAACACTTATTATTTATTTATTCACCATCAGCATTTCAGTGCTGTTCATACTGTTATATTGTCATATTGTAGATACTGTATACCAAACCCACCTACCTCAAGTCATTACTCCTGCACAAAATACATACAATTTATTACAACATCCTTTGCACTATGCTTTATTGCACTGTGTACATGGATGCATGTATGTGTACCTGTATATCACATCCACCTCCGACATGTACAGTACATACTCCTGTATCTCTGCACTATTTGTCAATCTGTCTATATTGTTTTTGTTCATAGTGTGTATATTTGTGTTGTCTACACTTCCTCGTATGTGTACACATACCTGGCAATAAAACTGATTCTGATATGAAGCATGACATCACTGAGGGTCACCATGTGACTTAAGGCTGTTTTTATGCTAAGCTAATTGCTCCAACCCATAGCCTAACTCCGGCAAAAATGCAAAAATTGGTTTTATCTTTCTGTATGTGTATGGATTATAGTAAACAAGCAAGAAACATGTTTATTAGTGAGCTTTAATGATGTTGGTAGGTGTATGTTTGAACTTTCAACAAGGTCAGGCTGTTTCCCCTCTGCTACTCCTTAAAGTTTGTTGGTTTGGGCCAATCTTTTACTGTGCTCACCTTGGTAGAGTCCATCCAGAGTTCACCTTGAGAGATGATGTACGCCAGGAACGAGACAGTGGAAGCGTGGAATTTTGCACTTCTTAGCTTTGATGAAAAGTTTAATGTCCAGGAGATGCTGCAGAACCAGACGGACGTGTTTCACATGCTCAGCGGGGTCTCTGGAAAAGTTCAAAATGTAATCCAGGTAGACAAACACAAAACGCTCTAGTATTTCTCTTAACACCTCATTTACCAGACTTTGGAAAATGGCTGGGGCGTTGGTGAGACCACAGGGCATGACCAAGTCTTCAAAATGTCTTAAATGCTGTTTTCCATTCAAACTATACAGAAGGCTGCTGGGGAAAACAGTAGAACTCAGTAGAGCAAGGACGGCAAGGTGGTAGTGATATGGCCTGTTTGTTAAATACTGCCTGGAGGTCATGGTACATGGGGGGAACAGCTGACAGATTGGGACTCTCGGGGTTGCTAAACTGACGGGGCACTGACAGGGAAATAGTAGAGTGTAAATAACTGGCATGGCATTGAGGACTCGAGCTCTTAATATTAGCAGCCTGGGGTTCTGGGTATTACCTTAGAAAAAACTATTTCTCTTAAAAGCTGTAATTTCTCTGAGGAATACACCGTGAACGCCTTGTTGTCGCAGTATGTATACATTGACAAGGGGGATATTAATAAATATTTTGATAGTTCAGTGTTTAGTTCTCGCTAACTTTTCAAAAATCGAAGCAAGAAAACTACAAAAAAACATGACCATTTTTTGTAAACTGCACCAGCCGTAGTTGCACTGGTTTATGGGCATAGGCTGCATCAGGTCAGCATCTGAAGCACTTTCTGAGACAGCAGTTTAGCTTGTTTCGAACACAGCCAGTTCATAGTTTTCAGTCATGTGACATGCACGGTGACCTGGAGGGCAAAATAACAGACCAAGATTGCGGCTTGCGGCTCAAACCGGACTCCCTCGTAGAGACACCGCAAAATGTCACGTGAAAACTATGAATATCTGCAATTTAGCATTCCATAAAAAAAAGTCCAATCCACAGTTCTAGAAAAACCCAAGGTTCTATCTTCAGAATGTAGTTCTAGAAAACCCAAAGGTTCTTGTCACACAAAAGTGTGAGGTTCTATTTTATCAGCAGTTCCTATGACAAAATATCAGAGGAGAACTTTAAATAATTTATTAGGACCATTAAAACAAGCTATCACAGCATAGAACTGCTCACAAGTTAAAATAAAATGCAACCACTTGAGAAATAATAAATGATAAATAACAAGCAAGTTAAAAAAATAACATTTAAAAATAACTAAAATGTACCCAGGTAATAAATAACATTTTACACAATTATGGACTTTTGTCTTTTGGTGGCGAGTCTTACTTATGTTCCCAACAGCGTTGGGAGAAGAGGGTCCGGGTTACCATTGTTCTTTGTGTCTTGTCCTCAACACATGGTCCTGCTACCCCTTCTGCTTGGACTGCTGTCGTTGCTTCGGAGGAGAAGAAAGCATCCTTAGTCCTGGATACTTATATGTGACTGCTCATTTCAGGGCCAAGAGTTCTAGGAGGGACAGGTCAGGACCTCTCACAACTTGGGGGCAAAGTTGCTATCTGATGTTTCACTTCACCAGTTCAGCCTAAGTGGCTCGAGAACACTTTCGTCTACCTCTGCAGCAGGCTGGTCATCTCCCCCTGTTGGCTGGGGGTCAACCCGTCTCCCTGTAAGGACGTCACAGAATGTGACTCGATATCACTGATCCATTCTGTGACCCCTACCCATCTTACTTGGTAAGTGTTCCTGCAAAGTCACTTTCAGGGAGAGGCTCTACAATCACATTACAAGATGGGTTAGCTGTACCTTCAGAAACCTGTGTCAACAGGATCATCTCAGATTGGGGTGGGATGATAATTGGTTGCTGTTGTGGTAATTTTTCCACACCCTTGCACGATGGAAGAGGACCTCTGTTGGTGACCCACTGGCACTGTGGCAAATGCTCGAGCCTAGTCATATCCTTCTACAGGGGGCATGGTAGTTTTCAGAGGACAGGCCTTCATCACTGACCAAAGCATAGCCAACACAGGGGATCTCCGGGTCATTAGCAGCATGCTGGGTCAGCAAGGGGACTTCGTCAGCACTCACCACAACGCTTTCATTTAGGTTCCTACCAAACAAAATTGGGCTCAGAAATTTAACCTGCGATCCTGTAGTAAGCACCAATGGTACAAAGCATCCATTCATTTAAATAAGAACATCTGGGCACTAATCGACAAAGGCTGATTTAGGGCCTGTGTCCACCAAAGCGTTTTTTGCCAGCTGAAAACACCACCTACTGTTCAGAAAACGCCCAGCTGGGAGCGCTAGGGTGCGTTTTTTTCCGAAACGCTGTGGTTACTATGATATATAATTTCCGTGGAGGCAATGTGTTGCAAGTAGGGTAGCCTACTTCATTTTAGTGAATGTAAAAATGTCACCACAAAGTATGGAGGCATACTTGCTCTGGCCCTTTGTTCTGCATGAAGAGAAGGCTGAAACATGAGAGAACAGACAGGGGGTTCATGAGATTTTGCGGGCGAGGAAACACCTCGGCGAGTAGGCACATCGCTTCGTTCAAGATCGGATGTGGTCGGTGCGGTGTTTGTCCCGCCCCTCCTACACTGTGATTGGATTGCTGGGTAAAAAGTGACAGTGACGAGCGCAGCGTTTTTCCAAAAGTTGAACATTTTTCAACTCACGGCTACCGGAAGAAAACGCTCAGCGCCCAACGCGGAAAGGCAGCTCAGCGCCTCATCACGCTCCTGCCGTTTTTACCAGCTAGTAAAAACGTGCCGATCCCATTGGAATAAATTGAAAAAAGACGCTGGCGTCAGAAAAAAAACACTTTGGTGGACACGGGCCCCTAGGCTGTGGTGTGGGCTCTTTATCCTGGGTGACTGCCCTTACTGCTCGGCCCTCAGCTCCGGCAGAAGGGTCTGCCCGGGTTCAGTTAGCTTGGTCACATCCCTTACTTAGCATAAAGGCATTGAACCCAGTATTTTTGCCCGCCGCCTCATGTCCAGCTCGTACGCAACTGTTCACCTCATCTTGGGCCTTATTTCCTCACTGTCATCTGTTTACCACCTGTGGCTACACGTGTGTGTAGCGCTCCTGTTTTCAGTTACCCTCATGTCCTTCTTTGTCTCTCCCCTTTTCCTACACCTGTCGCCCATCAACACCTAAGAAGCTAAATGTCCCATGTCGGCCAATACTGAGCTGTGGGAGGCTGTGGTCCAGTTGATCACAGCTGTTTCCTATCACTTAGATCATCAGTACAAACAACCATGCAATTTAACACAACAAAACCATAAAACCATGCAATAAATCTTTCCATAAAATCATAATATGACTAATTAAACCATGTGACACTCAAACCTAAGAAAGGGAAATATAAAACATATACAAATAATGGCAACAAAACCCCAAAAAGAAATGTGACATGCAGATTGTCGCAAATTCGCATCATACCTCTTCCTTGCAGACTGCAAGCCAAGATAGCACACGGATTCCCCCAATGCCTGTTGGTGCATATTCGATACGTACCTAGGAACCTTTTGAATGCCCTGGTTTCTCGTTTATGCCTGTTGTCGCTAATTTGCATCATACCTACACATACCTGAATTTATATCTTTTTTATGTTCTATAGACAAATTAACAATCTTCACTTAATTTAACATCAGCTTGAAAGCAAATGAAAACACAAATTATTTTTTAAATTTTTTTATTGTAAAAAAATTCAGGTGTTAAGGGGTTAAGATCAAGTGAATAAAAACGTAGCTTAAAATTCTGTCCCACCTTGACATTCAATTTGCAATCTAAGGGGTTCAAGAAAACATGATGTATTTAGCTTTTATATTTTTCCATCTATAAATGTAAATCTGATATGCCTGAACTTTACTGCACATCAGATTTACTATCTAGGGATGTGAAAACCTTGAAGCTCAAAACCACTCAGACCACAGAAAGAATTTTAATGGTGCCCCTTAATGGCTAAACAAATGTAAGAGCCAGCAGAAACACAAGGAGGCAGGATGGGAAATGTTGTTTATGATAATGATAGAGAACAACAGAATATGGCCCTCAGACCATGATGAGCTAAGCACCCACTGCACAAGAAACAAACACACTCAGACACATGACGCACACACACACACACACACACACACACGCAAACTCAAACACAAACACATAAGCGCCCTGCAGCCTTTAGGCTGTTGTCAGCAAGGAAAGGACGCTAATGAGACCTGGCTCCCAGCATCCTTTGCACCGTGAAACCAACACATTTAGAGGTGAGGTGATGACTCTCTCTCTCTCCATCTCAGACATGTGTGTTTGTTCTCCTAAACAACCCTGAGGTTTAATGTTGCTTCTGACATTTGGACGGAGCGTAGGCTCTGCTGAGCCGGCGCGCTGTGCATAACAGATCCAGACACATTTAGACATTTCCCTCCCCTGAGCTGCACCGCCAACACGAGGGCTGCATGCTGCGTCTGCGCTGTGACGTTCTGTGTCATTACAAACATGTGTTAGACATCCAATTCACATCTTAACCTAATGGAGGCTAGAGACTGGTGGTGGTGGTGAGGGACTGAAGAGCAATGGCTGAGGATCTGGACGAATGAGATGTGGAGTGGAACTTCTGATGTGCCCACTGGAATGACCAACTGGGAATACTGGTTGTGCTGCTGAGCGAGGTGCATCGATCTGACACTGAAATGACAGCTGACAACAGCAGACAAAAGAACAGTTTTTAAACTTGGATGGCAATGAGATGATTGGCTCACGGAGATCATGGCGATATCCGATATTGGTTCAGCTGAAGGAGTGAACGCCCTCAGTCAGCTGAGTCGTAATTGGGAACACGCACAGACAGAGGGAGAGTAAATAATAGAGTAAGCATGTTCACCAGCCAGGGAAGGGTTTAATGAAAATATGCTATTGGTTTCATTATGGGACATGCAGGATCCAGTGTTTTATTTTTCAAGCTTAATTAATGTGAGAGCAGCAACATACAGGGCTGGGTCCCCTTACTTTTGATACGAACTAAAACTTTTGATTCTTCATCTTGCTCAATGCTCAAAAGTTTAGGCACAGTGACACAGCAGGAGATTCTAAAGATGGGGGGAATTCTGCATAGCAGATGTGAAGAAAATTCTTGTGAGCTAGTCAGCTCTTATTGATGAAGAAGGTTTCAGGATCATCAGCAGCACGGAATGAGAACACAGTGTGTCGTATCAAACTAATCTGAACGATACTTCCTGGCGGGAAATATTTATCCTAGTCCCCCGCCCTCCCCCTACAGAGTTCTGCCTTCTGTAGGCAGCTGCGTCAGTCAGTCAACCAAACAGACAGACAGAGAGGAGAGACAGAGTTTGACTTATTGCTTCACATTTGGCTTCCTTTTGCTCAGCAAATGATCTTATCATGACCCGGGGAAACCCTATAAAGAAGGAAAATTCCTTCACAGCAGAGACCCAGAAAGGCTTGGACATATTTATCCAAGCTTTAACAAGAAGCAGAGGGAAATGTAAAAATCAAACCTTGTGGGTTTAGGGGAAGTTACTTGGTGGAACTACATCTTTGCAAAAAACAGCTGGTCATAGAGGCTGTATACAAATAATAGTATAATAATATGTGTCTTGTCATAGTGAGGTTGTCAGGTTTGGTACAATTGTGTTTGTACAGACACAAAGACGAAGACCAAAATCTGTGCGTACAGACGTTATCTATTAACTATAACTGGAGCTGCTGCACAGAAGTGCTGGGCAGAGGGATGTTTTGTGCTTTTGGACAGAGCTGGGGTTGCTGTTTCCCCTTGCTTCCAGTCTTTATGCTGAACTTTCCCAAAAAACGTTGAACTATTCCTTTAATTTGAAAAGAACCACCAGTAAAATCATCGTTGTGATGCTGATGCTGAACACATGAATCCACTTTTAGCTGTAGTTTACAGATTATATTTCTTCGCAACCCTGGTCATCATGAAGTCTGTTATGGAGTCAGTTCATCCTGCAAGAAGAGGGAGAAGATGTAATGATAAACCTACTGTAGACACAGGTACCAGGTACCGGTGGCGATGGCGCAATGGAGAAGGTATGTGAGAGACCCGGGTTCAATCCCCCACTGTGACCCATCCACCATTGTGTCCCTGAGCAAGACACTTAACCCCTAGTTGCTCCAGAGGCGTGCGACTCTGACATATAGCAATTATAAGTTGCTTTGGATAAAAGCGGCAGCTAAATGAGTAAATGTAAATAAATGTAATAGGAATGTACCAAACAGGAAGAGCCACTTAGTTGTGGTGAGCCTAGAGGTGTGTCTGGGCACTCCAAGATACCTTTCCTTTCAAGCCTGGACTGCACATGTTATGGACACATGAAAAAACAACAACACCCTAACACACAAATGTGAGCGTGTATTACTCATGTTGTGGGGTCATAAATCTGTTTACACAGTCACATTGCGGGGCCTTCCTTTGGTGGCAATCCGGTCCCCATTATGCAAATTATTACATTTAAGGGATAAGGGGCACCCTTGTAACTCCACCCATAGCACATTCACCCATTTCCTCAGGTCAATTTCTTACCAATTCAACAAGCCCCCATTTCCATTTCTTACCTATCAAATAAAATTGTCCATTTACCAGTCCAAAAGCCGACACCCCAGTCCACCTCTCCCACTGATTCGACCATTCACATTTCCAATCACAAAAGCCATAAGGCAGGGAGAGCACTTCCCTACATATCGATGTGCATACATGGAAAGCCCGAGGCAGATAGCAGCAGTAAGGACAGCGTGGTACAGAAAAGAGCAGGCATTGATACAGAATTATATGACTAATCAGATACGGCCTGAAAGGCGGAGCCTGGGGTGAAGACGGGTTATGAGCTGCTTGCAGAGGAAGCAGCGAGGTCAGGTATGGCGCCAATGAATGCTAAGAGAGGAATCAGTCGAGCTGTCAGCTGATGTGGCTGGCTTAAAATGGCTGACAATGTGCTGGAACTGTGAGCTGAGCTTGACTTTGTTGCCTGCCTGAACTAACGCTATGCTTGATGTCAGTCAGGACAACTTTCATCAAAGAAACTGACATCTCTGCCCTTCCACATGCCTACGTAGGAACGTACCCATCCATGTGCATACATGGAAAGTCCGAGGCAGAGAGCAGCAAACTGGCATACCTACCTGGCCTTCTATGCTCTTACATGGAAGTGCCAGCAGGGGGACCTAGCTGAACACTAAGTAAAGCCAGTTAGACTAAATGACATGAAGTGAGGCACTTGAATTTGAGTTACCATAGCTAGTAGTTAATTTAACACTGATGAATGAGCTGGCAGATACGGGGAACTCGCGGCACTTGAGCATCTAGGATGGCTTGAGCCTCGGGCTGAAGTCAGCGTTCATAGGCAGATGGTGACAACAGCCCTTAGTCTTGAGCACTGGAGGGGAGCTATGGCTGCTGCAGTTGTTTGAGGTCCTGCCGGAGAAAATAGTGGGTGCTCAGCGGGAGCCCACAGAATTGCAGAGGAGGCAAGGCGAGAGGCAAACCAAGCTCTAGTCAGGGGTTCCCAGACAAAAGAATGCTTTTGTTATTGCTGGTGTATTGCTCTGTTTCAGGGCCTCTCTGCCATTCCACATGCATACATGGAAAAGCCTTAGGCAGGGTTGGGTATTGTTTAGAATTTTACGATACCAGTACCAAACCCAGTACCCTTAAAGTGATGCCCACGGGTAAAGGGCGTAGTTGTCAGAGCATAATCCAGGCTGACTATGGGTGTTATTTGTCCTTTAAGCTGCAGCGCTGCTCCCCGTACACTTCCCGTTCTTTAGCAGATTCCCTGCTCTCCTAGTCCTCTCCAAACAGTGCTCTGAAGCTGTCGGTGACGTCCGGACAATCTCACTGCTGATAGGCTTTCGCATAACGAACATAGCGTCAAGCGAATTTCTCGCTGGAGTTGAAAATGTTGAACTCGTGCGAGCCAGCGAATGTCGCAACAAATGCATCTTCCACACCGCCCGGAGCGAATTCACAGGAATTTGCATCTTTGCATTGACTTTGTATGTAATCAAGCTGCGCAAATGCTGGAATCGCTTTCAGTGTGAACACAGCTTAATGCTATGCTTGATTTCTGTATTCTGCAGATCAAGTTGGGTTCTTAAAACATTTACCTTCTTAGCCAAGAACAGAAGGATGTAACTGTTAACCAAATGAAATCGCTATGTGTATAATTATTGACAGTAACTCTGTCTCTAGCTAGCTGTTATTAGCTAGAGCTAATGTTATGTTAGAGCCGGTGTCTACAATTAGGAGAGAGAGAGAGAGGCTTTCAAACCTATCTATATTAAGTATAGTATTAGCATTTTTACTTTTACCCTAGACTTTTGGTCACAAACTATCCAAATCTGTCTCCGGCGCCATACAGCACAGCGAGCTGGCATATTGGCGCAATACTCTTACAAAAAATGCAGTGTTAAAGGGGCTATGAAACAAGACACAGACACTTTGAGGAAACTTACCCACAGCAGAGAGGACTGGGAAAATCAATGTGCTCAAAGCCCATATGAGTAATCTACACGAGTCCTGTCTCACTCAATTTCAGTTCAATTCAATTGGCTTTATTGGCATGACATTTTAGCTCAAACATGTTGCCAAAACAAATGTCAGTCATGTATAGACAGTAAAATATAAATAATAAACAATAAAATTACATTTATAGAAAGAGAACAACACAACAGCACAAAAGTGGGCATTTGGGTGTTCCTTGAGAATACACTGGATTTTTAGGACAACCTAAAACGCCCTATACAGATGGAGAAATGTTAATGCCATGTTTGAAACACTTCTAGATGGAAAAGAAAGACATGAACTTTAATAAAAAACAACAATTCCAGCCACAAGACGAGCTGAGGGAACATTGTTCAATAAACGGATTCCTCTAGTCTGGCAAAAAGCATGACTTACTGGACCTCATGCAATTTAAACTGAATACCCCTGCCCTACACTGTAGTATTATGCTGACTATAATAATAATAATAATAATCATTATTATAATCAATAATCCTTATGTTAAGCCTCATTTAAACCCCTATCTAATTAATTAAAAAATAATCTCTAAAAAAGAAGGTGTACGGTTTGGGTTAAGGTTAGAGAAGTAGTGGTTAGGGTAAGTCTACAGGAAATAAATGTAATGTCCTCTGAAGTGAAACATGACATGTGTGTTTGTGTTTACCAAAGCAGTCCTAACAGTTCCACTGCACAGTGTGTGTACGCATCCACGAAGGTGTGAGGCCCATTTCTCCATTGAAAAATCCTCCTCACTACTGCAACGCACAGGATGGCTCAATTTCTAATTTCTAATTATGAAAACATTTAATGACACAAGAGGTGTGCAATAAATGCAACTTTACACAGCTAGAGTCAGAGAATGGCTTCTAGATTTCTCCACATTCTCGCGCTGTGGTTTACAGTGGAACAGGGAGATAAGGCAGCCAGAAACTTGGCTTTTATCGGATGACTTTCTATTGAATTAAGCCGAGCGAGTGCGTGCGTGTGACTGCACAGGCGAGTCCAGAGCGGTGATGGAAACACATTAGTATGTAAGTGAACAGCATGGGGAGAAATATTTCCAGTCTGAAAATGGGAAACAGATGAGGTCTTGTCAGAAGTGAATATTTCAAAGTGGACATAAGCTCATTGGCACTCGATCACGAGACGCACGTGATTCAATTCTCCTCTCTCGCAACATGATGAATGAGGGAATTGTGTGTCTTACTGTGTGTATGTGGAGATGATGATGAGTATTCCCCCTTTCCCCGTTTTCATTCTTTATGGTTCTAGCCAGATTGTGTAATGTTGGTCAGGGCTAAGTTGCAGGAAGAAGAGTGGGCAGGAATAAGGACTGTTACGTATAATGTTTCCATTATTGAAGCAGTGACTGCACAGCAGGTTTATATAGACACTGCTGCAGGGGACACAGTGCTGGGACAAGTGGAATGTATGCAAAAAGGAACATTCTGAAAATTGCACAACTAGATTTGATAGAAACTTGTGCATCCTCCTGACCTGCACTATGTGTGCAAATTGGTCATTTAAACTCAGCTTAAAGCTGCATTTCGGCTGTTGGAGAAGGCAGCTGTGCACTGAAGCCAAGATAACAACAACATGAAAAAGGTTCTCACATTTCTGAAGGGGCACTCCACTGATCGTAGACATGCAATTTTTTAGTCGTCACAGTGAGTACTACTCATCCTGTGTGTAAATAGATTTCTGTGGCTCTGGGGGAGCTTGCTAAAGTTTGAAAAAATAATTGACGATGTCATAGTGAATGATGTCATCAGGATCTCTTGGGCTTGAGACTCGGTGGATTTTGTAAATTATATTTAACTAAATCATTCATTATGATTTAAAGCAAATCTACAAATGTCTGAAAAAAATCCAAATGTGCACTGACTGTAAGAATAGAATGGGGAAACTCAACTCATAAGGCCATATGAGATAAAAATTGAATTTAAGATAAAAGACTAGATAATTTGTTTGCAATGACATATTAATGTCAGACATTAAAATAAAAACAAGAATCCATCCATCGTCAACCACTTATCCTGCGTACAGGGTCACAGGGGGCTGGAGCCAATCCCAGCTGACATCAGGTGAAAGGCGGGGTACAGCCTGGACAGGTCGCCAGTCCATCGCAGGGCCACACATAGACAAACAACCACTCATACTCACACTAGCACACTCACACCTAAGAACAATTCAGGGTAACCAACCTAGCCTGCATGTCTTTGGATGGTGGGAGGAAGCCAGAGAACCCACGCAGACACCGCAGACACGGGGAGAACATGCAAACTCCACACAGAAAGGCCGTGCTAACCCCTACACCACCACCATTGTGTTCCATTGTAAGTCAGATTATACAGAAGCTGTTCCACATCTGTACAGAACCTGGTACTGATAGAACACACGTGAGTTGTCGATCACAACAAAAATTGGTTTCTGTCAACATTATCTTTTAAAATGAGGTTTATCTGAAAAGTGTGTTAATCACCCCGGCTCTTCCCTACGTGGACTGTGTGGCTGACATAGGCCCTGTCTACACGATTACGGGTATTTTCATAACCATGACTTTTTTAGGCGGTTCGGCCGTTCGTCCACACGGAAACGCAGTATCAGGTCACTGAAACTGGACATTTTTGAAAACTCCTGCCAGGGTGAGGATTTTCAGAAACTGTGTTGTCGTGTAGACAGTGAAACCGGAGTTTTTGCCTTGCAGAGTGCGCGCCGTTATCTGCTGTGTTTGTGCGCTACTGCCTGCTTTGTTTATTTTAGCCAATGTGGCTTTACGGTTCGGTTCATATCGCTGCCTGGTGGTTTGGCATGCTATTGACAGTGCTTGATAGCGTGTTTTTGCGTTTTCGTGTAGACAGAGATTTTTTTAGAACGTGGAGGAAAAACTCTGTTTCTAAAAATACCTGAGTAAGTGTACGCTAGGCCATCTCTGTGCTGGACACCCGATTGCCAGCGTGCATTTCACACATAAAAAGTCTTGATTCTAGTTAGAATCAGTTCATGAGGGGACAGCCAGTGTGTTATTAATCAGACACTAATAGGCCGCAGATTTCTTGTCACGTTCTTAATCATAACCAGTAGTAATAATGAAGAAAACCATTGTTTTATAATTTGCCATTACATACAACATAGTTTTCCCTCAATCACAGGGCTAAAACTTTGCTGTTTATGAATGTGCTTTGGATTTAACACATGTTTTGATTCTTCTTGGTAGGATTTTCCCCCACACTAACACCAGAATGTAGTTTGCACAAAGAGAATGAATCATGCACCTCAGTAACTGGAGACACAGTAACATGCTGTTCTCTGTTGCAGCCGCACTTTGTGATTTCAGACAGCTGGTTTGTTTTGTGCGCATCCTGGCTAATGACACCGCAGGAAGAGATGAAGGCTGCAGATCAACTGGGAGCGTATGTGAGGTCAGTAGATCTCATAGTAAGGAAAGAGCCCACACTGGGAAAAACAGATAGCTCGGATGAAAGAAGCAGCATCATAATGTGAAAGAGAACAAAATGAAAAGCCAGCTGCAAAAGAAAAAGAAAAAACTGGGACAGCTGAGCATGAAAGAGTTCAGGGATGGTGGATAGAATATTTTCTTTTAGAGAAAGAAAGCGATAGAAAGAGGGGTGAAAAAGAGGAACGGGGCTACTTTGGAGGAGATTGCAGCTCACTGTGACACAGTGCGCTGACCAGAGCCAAGACGGAGAGAGCAGAGGAGGGCAAAGTTAGCACAATCCTTCACTCCGGGGACTGAAAAGACGGAGAGAGAGGCATGGAGGAGAAGGAAAGCAGAGGACAGAGATTAGTGGCGGGGGCTAACCCAGGGGACAGTGGAGTGGCCTGCCAGTGGAAATGCATCATGGGTATTAAATTGTGGTTGTGTGTTTTGGCTTGGAAAGTGAAAGACCATTTATAATTCAGGGTGACTAGTACCACCCGAGGCAGACACTCTCAATCTGGCTTAACTCTCTTTCTCTTTCTTCTATTATGTCGCCTCTTCTCCCTCCTCCTCCTCCTCCTCTTGTTTTTCCTTGTTTTTTCTCCCCCAGAAGCGTCTCACTGTCGCTCCGTGTCTCATTGTTGCTCTGTGTCTCATTGTTATCTCGTGTTTGTTCGCCTTTTTTCTCCAGAGCAATTTCTCTAACACTAACTCTGTCTCTTCACTGCAGTTTAATCTGTGTGAAATAAAACAAAGTCAGGCAGGGAGATTTTTTTGGGGCACAGTAAAAAATATAATGGCTGATAAACATCAGAAGAAACAGGAAACAGTCGTAGGTGCTGAATCTAGCTGAATGAGCACCAGAACTTCATCTCTCATCACTCTTTGGCGTCATTGTCTCACATCTCCTACAAAGTCTTCATGAAAAAAATACCAAATGAATAAATAAATAGACTTTATGGCTAAGATAAAAAAATTAATTAATTAATAAACAAATAACACCTTGCCTCATCCTTCACTTCGACATCTGTTTCTGTACTGCAGCCCTTTAGGAGGTTCCTCTGGAGCTCTCTTAAATTTAAAGCATTTTTAAGTCATTAAAAAGTTGAGATTTTATTCTTAAATTTGTGAGGACTAAAAATAAAAGATTTTTACTTTTATCTTTCACTTAAGCCCAGAGTTAAATTTTTAGCCGTTTGATAAATGCGTGCCCTGAGCTGCGTTTACCAACAATGACCACTTACAGAGACAGAAGGTGTTTAAAGCTGACCAATCATAAAACATCTCACATTTGGCAGGGAAAAATTAAAGCTGCAGAGTGTGCGTAGAGTCATAGTCAGTACTAGTCCACGGATGATCTTAAAATACATGATTTGTATGTAAAGGTTGTGCTGGCGGTTGGTCGATTTGACATTTGCCTTCACGTGTTTTGTTTATCAGCCATGTCGCAACGTTTGCACATCTCAAGTGAACCTAACGCTGAGTATGAGTGGTTGTCTGTCTATGTGTGGCCCTGCGATGGACTGGCGACCTGTCCAGGTTGTATCCTGCCTCTCGCCCAATGTCAGCTGGGATTGGCTTCAGCCCCCCGCGACCCTGTACGCAGGATAAGCGGTTGACGATGGATGGATGGATGGATGGATGTTTTACCTCAGTCTCGTTGCACATCTTTTGATTTGAAATAATCAAATAAATCTTAGTCAAGTTTAATAACTTACTTTCTTTGCATTAATTTGATTTCCAATCAAGATACACTGGCAGAACTGTTATCATTGTTAATACAGACTTGAAACAGTTAAGATATATAATAAAAAATAAAACAAAATAATAATAGAATTTTAATCATGTGATAAAACATGCGATTAATCGTGATTAACTATTGAAATTCAGTGATTAATTGCGATTAAGAAAAAAATTATTTTTTGACTCAACTATATTTCATTGGAAACTAATCTGAAATGTCAGTAAAATGAATTATATTTCTCACATCTGAAGTTTAGAAAGAATTAAGAACACAGACATCAGTCCTTCCTCCTTTGGCTGAAATCCACGTTATGTACTAAGCTAAAAAGCCATTTGATATCGATCCTTGGTTCAGTAATAGCTGATTCACCTCATTGTACTCTGTCGTACAGTATATTGTGTAAATTCCTCAAAAGCTAAGCAATAATGACAAACTCAGCGGAAAGTATCATATGTGCTCAGATTCGCCTGTGAGACTACATTATTTATTGCTCCTGTTCAGAGCTTACAGCCTCTTCCTAAATAATGCCACAGGCATGTGGTAGTGGGTTTAATGCTAATGAATGCCCAGAGTGGGTTCTTGGAAAAGTTGCCCTTTTCAGCAAGCCACAGGAAAATAATAACCTTAGACTTAGTGTTGATTAAGTGATGATTATAAATGTATGATGTATACAGTAGGAAGATGAAGGAACTTGAAGGAATAAGAAGGTGGTGGAAGCCATGTGGCAAGTCAACTTGAAGGTTACATTTGCCAGCATATATTTGCACCCGTGCTCTCAATCACTGCTCTTGGTTTGAGACGCTAGCTGCCACTCATCGGTGATAAACTGTGCAGTTACGGTGACTCTGTGGCAATGGATGTACACACATCACATGTTACAGATATCCTACCCACTTTCTTCAGTGATCAGTGATTCCATGACTTTGGTTTTTGTCTCGTTGTAGAGTGTTGGGATAGCCACGTCAGTAAAATATCTTACAGCTTATAGCTAAAATGAACATGACTCAGTTTCCATATTATTTGACTAACTACAGTTGAGAGTTTAAAATATTGATGTAATTAATCAGCAGTTGCTTACTATTGTTTAATGTTTTTTATTATTATTGTTAGCCACCTGTCAGTGCTTGACTCCTAACTGTGTCATACATGCAACCATATCACAATCAAATTCATATTAGATGCTGCATTTGCCATGTGCCAATGTGTAAGAGGCTGGAAAATGACATTCGCAATCAGCTATCTTTGGTCTACTGACATACTGACCACTCTGTTGGTCTTTCTGAACAGCACAAAAGCCCAATTAACAGTCCACCCTCTAACCCTAACCCTATTATAAAAAAAAAATATTAAAATGATGTAGAGTTTCTGTTTCTATTAAGCCATCTTTATCCAAGTGTACAGACACAGGCTTACTATCCACATGAACAAACCAACAGCAGTTAGTTATGCTAACTCATAGATTTAGCTTTAATTGGCTACAGCTAATTAAATGAAAAACCCGTGAAGCCTGCTTACAGCTTTGAATGTGCTCCTTGACTTTGTGGGGCAAAATAGGAGTGCAGAGAATTTGTGAGCAAGTCATTCTGTGTTGTTTCAAGGGAGCGTTCTGGATCAAGCATGTGTCCAAGATTAACGTTAAATCGAAGTTAAATGAGGTGTTGTTGTTTCCTTGACAACAGCACTTAGTGTTCCAGGATTGCTAAGCGGTTGTCTTTATCTGTGATCATGTCTAAGAGCATCTTAAGTTAAGGTGCTTCTCGGAATCATATTGCAACTGCAAGGCACTTTGTAAGATGGCTCTTACCACCATCTTCACCTTAAAATGAATTTGGGAAATGAGGCCCATCTGGTCCACTCAGTGCTGTCTGCCTCTCATACGATGGATATGTTGCAGTTTGACTGAGTACATAAATCATTTATAGTTTAAGCGTTGATCAATACAACACTGATTGCAGGGTAGATATAATCTGAATTGAATTACACATTTTCATCATATTCACAATAACAAGGCAGGGGTATTATTATTATTACTGTGGTTCTAATCATAGGTGAACTTAGTGTCCACCACTGTGTACCATTAAGACATTTAGTGCTGCCACAGAAAGCTGCTGCCAGACAGGCATCACTTAAAGGATACTTTAAGATTTTTATCCAAAACACTTTTTGTTAAATTCAGCGAATATTTCCTTATGGATCGCTAGGTCTCAGTTGTTTGTGTGCTCTGAAAAGAAATCCGGTTTTCTTACATAGCCCTGGGCCTCTCAATAGAGCCCAAACAAATTTGCTTGGAGCGAGCAGTCAGCAAAACCAAAACATTCTAGTCAAACAGCTGGCATTCGTGCTCGCGCACATGAGTGTTCGATGTAGGGAGGGAGCTGTTGGAGAGAGATGGAAAAAAACGGCACATTCTGAGTGTTCTGTGAGGAAGGAGAGATGGCTGAGAAACAGCCAAAAAGTAAAAGGCCTGAAGCTTAAAAAACAAAAAGACATTATATGACACAGCAAGGGCGAAGACCCGTGTGAACCTCAGAGACATAAGAGGAATACAGACTGACGCGGAGTTTGCAGTGTTTCTGCTCGACAGGTGAGTCTGTTTGCTAACGTTTGTGATGGCTGATCTCAACTTGTTAGCGATGAAACATAACTTACAGTGGAAGTATTATCTTGCCAACTTGAAATATTTCACTTGTACGTACACTTGATACAGCAGAACTGTTATTATTTCCCTTAGAATTAACCTACATGTTTTATATAATGTCAGCATTACTTATATGCTCTGATGGTATTACGCCACAGTAAAGTAAAAAAAAAAAAAAAAATCTAAATAACGTTGAGATTAGCCCCGCAGAGATATTTTACAATAAAACAATCACTACACATATTACTGATGGTGACTTGGAATATAAATTTCGAGTAACTATTACTCGCGGTAATCCTAACGTTACATAAACTAGACTATATGGGTTTGACGTTGGTTTATATACGTATATGTTACTTAAATGTATAGGCTATTGAAATATTGACAGGCTTGTTATTGAGGCTAACTTACCTAGGGCCAGCAGATTCTGCCATAGCGGCAGCTAGTCCGCGAATCTGGGGGGCAGAACTTCTGAAGGAGCACCGAAGGGAGGGGTGAGGGGGAGTTTGTTTTGGGGTGACGTCAAATATCAACCATTAGTGTTCAGAATGATTCAGAATTGCAAAGTTTACCGTTTTGAAGGTCTAAATCCTCTGAACTGCGAAAAAAAGTTTGAACTGATTAAATGTGATGTTGTTGCTCTGACAGAATTCTACAGTGCAGCTAAACTAATAAGGAAGTCAGGCAATCTTCCTTCTTGATCCATTACTCCCTGCAATATAACTATCTGCTGCTTACCTAAGATCCCTGCAACCTAGCTTGACTAGTGCAAGCACATACAACAAGTCTGCCAGCTAACTTCACAAGCAGCAGGAGCAACACAGCCAGTTGGCACAGAGCTGCTAACTCTGTAAGCCGACACAAAGGACAGAGCGATTGTTTCTTCAGATTTGCACAATCGGAACCCTGCACAGCAAAGACTGGGTCGGAACCACAATTGTTCCTGCCTGGCTCATCCACAACAGACGGAATCACCAGCTTACAAAGCAGCACCAACGCAACCCATCTCCGTCCATGTACTGGTAATGTTAAATTAACTGGGCATAGCGTAGCTTAACAGTGTACACAGCATAGCACAGGACCGTGTGCCTTTTGTCACAGGGTACCGCCAGGATTCTCAAAGTTAAATTTAAGACTTTTTAAGACCTTTTTAATCCCACCTAGGATGAAATTTAATACCAACTTCACTGCCGTATAATGAAAAATCTGTATGAATTTTAAGCCCGAGAATATTAATATTATTTACGAAGTTACATGATTTCAGTAAAACAGTTTATTATAATACATTCATATTTAACAAATTGGGGTGTGTTTGTACTTTGAAGTTGAAGATAAAATTTATCAAGGACTTCACTTTGTGTTGAAAAGTGGTGGGGACATAAGGGTTCAGATTAGGGGTGTGATGATACACTTATCTCAAATGCACGATTCACAATATTGGGTTCACAAGAACAAGAAAAGAAGATATTTTAAGACCATTTGATGAAATATTCAATGCTGAAATATATGTAAACCCTTAACGCCGACTGTCGCGAATTCGCATCACACCCCTTCCATTGAGACTGCAGGCGAGATAGCGTATGTATTCCCTTAATGCCTGTTTGTGCACATTCGATACATACCTAGGAACCTTTTGCACGCATTGGTTTCTCGTAGGACCGGTCAGAGTGGGAACTACATTCGGTTCATGGAAGCTAACATTTTGGTTAGCAATAACGAGGCCGCAAATGTGGACAAATTGCCTAAATTGAGGTAAGTTGTGCTAAGATAAAAATATGTTCCAGCTTATTGATTGCTTCTACAGCTATGTTATTCAAATAGACTTAATGTGACGAATATTTTTTACGTAATTTGAAGATTTCTGTTTGTAGCGAATTTGCGACATTCGTCCATAACGGCTAGATTTGGCTATAATGGCTATGTATAATAATGCTGTATTAGGTGGCTTCAGCACTCACATGCATTTTCTTTAGGCAGATAATTTCTATAATCATTACAAAAATAGCATGTTAGGATGTAAAAGCAATTCCTGACCTTTGTTTTAACACAGAACATAATGAATGCATCAATGTTTTATGGGAAGCGACCAGGCAGACTTCAAATCAGAATTCCACCAGTCGAAAGTGATGACAGCTGTCTCAGTGACAATGGGGATAGTGATGAAGACTACACTCCTACACCCGGTGATGAAAGCAGCGATGGTGAGAGTATTGACAGCAGCAGCAATGATGAAGACTCTGATGGAAATCGTGATGTACATCCTAGCACCAGTGCTACTGCTGCAAGAGGGAAATCAGCTGCCATTACAAAAAGACAAAATAATAACAATAATAATCTTTATTTGTAGAGCACTTTTCAAAAACAAGTTACAAAGTGCTTTAACAAGTGTAAAGACAATAATACCCCAAAAGACAATAATACAAAAACAAGTTAGTATGGAAGACAGTGAAGCAAAAGAAGTCTGCAAAAGACATTCCAATTTGGCAAGGTGCTCTTCCAGATGCTGATGCAATCAGATTGCCCATTCAATACTAGAGAGACTTTTTTGATGCTGATCTTTTGGACACAATTGTGGAACAAAGCAATCTTTATTCCACACAACAAAATCCAAATGGTGCCCTCAAATTGGTTCATATTGGCACTGTAGTGTAAATGAGTGTTTTCCATTTACTGAGGTCAAGAATGTACTGGTCCAGTGCATGTCGAGTACTGCAGGTGGCTGATGTGATGTCCCGAGACAGATGGGAAGAAATAAAACGTTTCATTCATTTCAATGACAACATGGCATCCGACAACAGTGATAGAATTTTCAAAGTCAGGTCACTTATTGATTCACTCCTCCCCAAATTTCAGGCTCTCCCTCAAGACTAAATGTTGTCTATTGATGAACAAATGGTGCCATTCAAAGGCAAATCAAGTCTGAAGCAATGTATCCCCAAGAAGCCATACAAGATGGGGATACAAGATCTTTGTGCTTTGTGACACCAAAGGCCTGGTGCATTCATTTGACATCTTTGCAGGGGAAACTGAGCCTGCACCAGGACTACCAGACATTGGGGCAAGTGGAAACATTGTGCTAAAACTTGCACAAGTTATCCATGGTGCTGTCAATCATCTGCTGTACTTTGACAACTGGATTTCCTCCTTGCAAACAATGGGATACCAGCTCTTGGGACTGTACGGCAGAATCGCCTGCAAGGGTGCAGTTTCAGTGCAGACACAGAAATGAAGAAGAAGGGAAGAGGCACACTTGAAGAGCAACAGGTTGTTGTTGACAACGTTGAAATAAGAGCAGTCAAATAGTTTGACAACAGAGGGGTGATCGTTGCCAGCACTTTTGCCAGTGCCCAGCCTGTTTCCAACATTGAAAGATGGGATATCAATCTGAAACAAAGTGTCTGTGGAATGCCCAAACATCATCAGCCTGTACAACAAGTTCATGGGTGGCATTGATGCTCTTGATGCACTGATTGCATATTACCGCATCCACATAAGGTCAAAAAAGTACTACCATAGACTGTTTTTTCACTTTGTGGACATGGTCATTGTCAACAGCTGGTTGTTGTATTGGCTTGATTGTGAGTCACTGAAAGTCCCAAGAAAGAAGCAGAAGGATTTGCTTGCTTTCAGAACATCTATTGCACAGTCACTCTGCATGCAAGGCAAGGATCTGTCAAAGAAGAAGATGGGGCGGCCTTCATTGGATGTTGAAAGGGAGTTTGAGAAGAAGAACATCGAGGTCCAGCTAAGGTTATTCCGACACAGGAAGTCCGTTCAGATGCTGCGGGTCACTGGCCAGTGGTTGAAAGTGAGCGACAACGCTGCAAACTCCCACATTGCAAAGACCAGACTGTAATAAGTGCACCGTTCACCTGTGACTCAACAAAAACAAGGACTGCTTTCGTGATTTCCACAAGTAAGACTGTTTCATGCAAAGACACTTCAAGTGACATGGTCATTTCCACAAGACAGATGAAAGTTCGGTAGTTGTTTGTATCCTGAGAACTTTGAAATCTAAAAGCAGACCAGTAAGGTTTGAGAAACCCTGCCCAAGTGACTCATGCATACACTAACGGTTTAGTGTATCTGCTAAACAATCTCCCAATGGGCACATAGAGGCAACACTTTAAATCATCGACCCTCTCTCCAGAGCTGTTATTTTACATATTATAGTGTGTTCTTTTGTTCACTATAACCTGGAGAAACAAGGACAGAGTTAAACAGACAGAGTTGGAGTAAGTAGGAGAGAGTCATCTCTTGTTAGTCTGTAGTTCATTATCTTGTCATTTCTACCTATTTACCTGTAGGAGGCTGAGAGCTCCTGCTGAATACAGAAAGAACATTTTGTCATGGAATGTAAAAAAAACTACTTTCAATGTTAGGGAGTAGAGAGTGTTTTTTTTTTGCTGTTGTCAAGATTCGTTAATTTGTAAATTAAAGTTTAGAAGTTCTAATAACTTTGTGACATGACTAAAATCTACATACTGAGATGTGAAATTTTGTTCTATTAATTTTACTATTATTCTTTTACTATTTTTTTATACCATCAATGCCTGTTGTCGCTAATTTGCATTATACCTAAATTTATATCTATTCTATGTGCTATAGACAAATTAACAATCTCAACTTAATTTAGCATCAACTTAGAAGCAGAAACACATAATACATTTTTTTTTATATAATTGCAAATAAATTCAGGCGTCAAGGGATTAAATGGGGTCTGGGGGTCCCCTAGGAAATTTTGAGCACTAAACACTTAATTTCCTGCATTCTGGAGATATTTTCTGCACCAATTTATGGTAGAATTGTCTTATTTAAATAAAATGATTCAGATTTTTTTAGCTTAAACTTTTTGGAACAATGCACATTTGTTTCTTCTATCTTTAAATAGCGTTGCATGTTTTCTTATTGTGCAAATAGACCTTTCTCAACATTTCTTGTTGCAAGCCATTTTTCAGAACATATTTAACAAATGCTTTAAAAAAAACAGTGATGGTGACACGTCCCCAGTATCCACAGCGTAAAACACCTATGAAATGAATACCATATTTGTGCACTATGAACTCTAAAACACAAACAAATTGTGTGGTATGAGTTATTACAATTAGTTACACCTTGGCTAGATAAGGTAATGTAATGTAATATAATATGCCAATTGCTTCAGTGATTATTCATCCTGTTCTGTTTTTCTAAAGCATCTAAAGGCTGTTTGAAATATAGTATTATATAGTATTGGCTTGAAAGCAGGAGGGATAAGGAGTTGGGCTCCGGTTTGTTTTTCCCTCGTTCTTGTGATCGGCGCATCTGGGTGATGTAAGTTTAATGTGCGTTAGTTTGATGTTTCCATTCACATAACGTTAGCCTACAACAGCGCCGACACACAGACACGGTCCTCATCTCATGCACTCCTGTCCTTCCGTTGCTGTCTAACATTAACTGACCAGTAACCTGCAGCGGGTCTTCCAGCTCTGCTGTTCCATTAGCGCTCGCCACAGTGTGACAGGTGTTGTGCCGAATTCTGCCTGCCTGCCGAGAATTGCATGCACCTCGCGGGTGCTAACGGTAATTTATGCGGAGAAAAGAGGTGGATGCAAATCTCAGCAGGTAGCCTACAAAATGTGATCTGCCAAATTATGCATCCACCTCTGTAGGTCCTTGTCAGACACTTTGCTGTGCTCATTGATCAAACGGCGTTATCACCACATATATTTACTGAATGTCAAGGCATGGTACTTCCACTAAGTGTATTTAAATATATAAGACTCTAACTGTTTATAAAATATATACTTCGAATCATTTATCACCATTGATGAAGCCCTCAAAGAATATTATAGTGTTTAACAGCATTATTTGGAGGTGGATGCAATTCTAATTAATTAAATCCTACGAAAGGATAAGAGAAAATTTAAGACCTTGGTAAACGAAATTTTATACTTTGGTAATGAAATTTAAGACTTTTAAGGCCTTATTTTTGGAATATGAAATTTAAGACATTTTTAAGACCCTGCGGGTACCCTCTGTCAAATACTATATAAAGAAATGTATTGATTTGTTTCAGTGGGCTATATTGTTGTGATATGTTTTCATTGTTAGGTTAGTAGTTACATACGAAGTTAGTTATGCTTCACACATTTACATTTATTCATTTAACTGACGCTTTTATCCAAAGCGACTTCCAATCGCTATATATATGTCAGAGGTTGCACGCCTCTGGAGCAACTAGGGGTTAAGTGTCTTGCTCAGGGACACAATGGTGGATGGGTCACAGTGGGGGATTGAACCCGGGTCTCTCACACTAAAGGCATGTGTCTTCACACACTTCACACAGACCCAGGGTCTTGCATGCAAACAGACTAACAAATTTTTGAATGTACTGGTCTGGTCTATTTAATTAGTGAATTGTTAAATAGTTCAATTTTATAATTTGATATACATCTAATATATATATATATATATATTTTATTTCTGATCATCCAAAATGATAAATGATGAATAATTATGCTGAACTTACAATGAAAACTCATTAAAAAAATTTCTCTCTCTTAAAGAATACATTTGAAATGTCTTCTGCACAACCAGAGCTTCCAAGTCCAAACCCAACACACCTTGTGAACACGTGGACACACATGAATGTGCGCTGGGGAAACAACATATTGCCAGAGGTCTCACACTGTTGCACTCATAGTGGTGGTGGTTGTAACGTGCCCACAAATGTAGCAGTGCACCAACAAAAGTAAATAGATGTAAACAATGCAAGTTTCAAAATGTTCAAAAATGAGCTTAGCCAAAGTTTTATGATGAAGAAAGTGCATTCAGCATGTTAGATGTATGTTAAGAATACACACAGTATTGGTAAGAAACACATCTGAAAACTTCACTGTACTTTTTATGTTATCCATTAATTCAGGTGAATGTGATGTGTAACATTGCCTTGCTCCCTCAGAGTAGAAGGAACATTTTTTGTTTAACAATTTCTCAAATATTGTCATGTTTGCTGTGATATGGGCAACCTCGGGCAAAAAACTGAACTCTGGCCTGGGTGTAGAGGTCTGTTTTTATTCCTCATAAACGCCACAGACGGTAGAAGTCCAGTCTGCACTTTAAGTTAGGTTGTTAATACTTAGTATAGCTATTAATAATGATGAATAAGCTAGCTAAATATTTGGATACATGTCAGATGAATTAATTCATTGTTGGTTTTGATCTTTTGTGGACTTTTGTGGATTTATTGATATAATGATGATGATGATGATGATAATTATTATTATATCACAAAACATGTGCTTTAAGTCAAAGCACACCCACAAACACACACACTTTTCTGTCTTATATTTAAGACTCATATTTACATAGTACAGCATAGTACACTAGTGCTGCTTGTGCAGCCCCCCAACTCCAACCCCTGATCCAGCCAAATGTGTCAGGGCAAATTCTCTTTCAATGGCCCCATTGTCTGGTGACGTTGCTCTACAGCAGGAGCCGCAGACAAAGGCCCGTGTTGTCCAAAACCCTGTCTGTGCATGGGACAAAAGGCTTCCAATAGCAAATGCTTAATGTGTTGACAAATGTGTAGGAGAACGTGTGTGTAGTTTTTGTGGTGAGAATCAGCGACAAAACATTTAAGACAATGCAGCTGGGTGGCAGGCATGTCAAAGCAGATGGGTAACAGGTTGGCACAATAAGACGCCAAATGTGTCTATAAAGTGGGTACCAGTAGGGCTATACTGTAGCTGGTATACTACAGCCACACATTATACTGACCTCTCATCACAATATAACAATATTCCTTAAAACTGAGGGTTATGACCCAAAATTGGTTGTGACCTATTTCTGTTGGTCTTTAAATTAGGATTAGACATGGTGCATAATACTATACTATATTTCTGTAAATGAGTTGGTATAAATATAGTAAAATGAAAAAATAGTAAAAGAAATAGTAAATAGTAATATTAATAGCATTCAAACAATGAAAATTACAGCACACAAACCCTGCTCTAGATGATAAAAGTGACTATTTGTTGCCATTCGGCTTCAGCGTGAGACACAATGTTGAACCCTGTGTCAGGCAGCATCTGCAACACCTTGGTGTACTGTAGGTGAGACAGCTTTGTGTTGTGTTGCATTCATTTGCACATTAAAAGAATAAAAAAAAAAGGATGAATACGGAATAACACAAATGCGGACAATAATATTGTCATTAGCATATTGCTGCAAGTGGGCCTTTCCCTCAGGATACTGTGACTAAAAAGAAAAGAACAACTTGAAACGTAAGTAAGGAAGCTCACTGCCACTGCTGCGTAGAGAGGATGCAAGAACAGGAGAGAGCGTGTCCTATACCAGGGCTGCCAACTTTTCTATTTAGTTTGGAGTGACATTTGGTATCAGTGAAATTAGTGCATTTTAGGAGTAGGCCTTTAGCGACAGTACCTACCACAGGGTTGTTTAAAAAGTTCATCAGCCAAAACCACAATTTTAAAGCATGTATAGGTGAAAAGCCATGTCAGTAATCATGTTTAAATGATAAAGTGTGGTTGATTGCATAGCAAACCTCCGCACATAACCTAACCAGGGTACCTGGGAATCTACCCCCCAGAAACTGTCTCTGTCATTTCAGAGACTGTTGTCCTGCACTCTAGTCATTTTGCCATTAAAATGCAAGAGCGTAGATTTTGTTTCAACATTAATTAATAAAATTTGAGTTTTCCTGCATTCTGGTGAATTTTTCTGCCTTTTCCGCATCAATTTATGTTGGAAATGTCTTTATTAAATTAAAGGTAAACACAAAATTCAGGCGGCTGGTGAATCCGTGTATGGTTCGTTCTTTGATTATTTAGTTTCAAAACCAAATGGGAAAAAACAAGTTGTTTTTTGGTTTTTCTGTTTTAAAACCAAAACAGTGTATCTGCTGCAGGTTTAGTGTAACACACAGCCGGATGAACTGTATATCAAAATAATAATACATTGTGTAGTCACCATCTCATCACCTTAAATGTGCCTATAGGAACATAATCCTTCTTACCTTCATGTATCCATAATTAACTTTGGATGTTAAGATGGTAAAGACGTCAATTAATCAATGACAAACAAAGATATATTCAGTAATCTCGCTGTTGTTATAACAACATATATTTCAAAACTCTACCACTCTGTCTCTGCCGGTAAAGAAGACAAAATGTTAACAGAAATATAAAGCAGAACGGCAAAAAGAAAACAAATGGCTGGGAAACGTTTGAGATAACTCATCTAAGGCCATGTGCACCGTCTGTCACGGTGGAATTACGATGTTAGGCAACATGGATCAGGAGAGAATCATAAGAGTAAGGACAGGCTTCGGAGGAATCAGGGAGCTCTCTCACAGTTTTTGTTCGCCAGGCATCTCTGGATAGAGCAGACAGTGTACTTGTGAATTCTCGATAACTTAATAATATTTCTTGACTTAAGTGTTATTTGTTTTAATTGTAGTCATGGTCTTTGACCTTTGAGGCACAAATAATTGCTTTTATTTACAGTTGGTTACATTGTTGTTTGTGAAATCCGAAATACAAATTGTTTTTTGCACTAATGATTGTTTTATTCCAAAGAATATGTGAAAATACTTTTTTCACAATTGGCTTCTTAAAGGTTCAGTGTGTAATATTTAGGAGGATCTATTGACAGAAATGCAATTTAATATCCATCCCAAACGGACAAACAGCTCTACAGAGCACGTTTCGTCACTACGTTTTGTGTGTCTATCTGCCAGTAGCTCTTGAGGCCACCTGGAAGTAACTTAAACCTGCATTCTATCTAACGGCCAGCAGGGGGTGACTACTCTGTTTGCAAAAAAAAAAGACCGGTTTCATTAGATATAATGGTAAAAAAAAATGACCCTCTTCTCAGCTGATTTATTACCTCAGTAAACACTACTAATGAGTTTATGGTCTCAAACATAAGTATTGAAGTCTTGTTCAACACAACGTGACGTTCATTTAGAAAAATTCTCCAATTTAGAGAAAAATAGACGATAAAGCGGCGTATGCTTTAGGGAGGGACTACCTTGTGATTGACAAGTCGTTACCATGACGACCTGTCAATCAGGCTACAGGCGACCGCTGCTAAGTGTTAAAATCACAATTAAAATGAATAAGGGATGCACCTAGCAAAACACACTAATAAGCGCCACTGTCTCATCTGACCGTCACTTCCGGTGCCGCTGATTGCAAAAACTCAACATGGTCTAACGGCCAAACTCGAGGCTTCCAAATGGCAGTTTAGAAATCAGTGGGTGACTTCATGATGACTGCGTCCACTTCTTCTATAGTCTGTGCTTAATACCTACATTATTAGCTAGCTAGATGTGACGTTGCTAACCTCATACTAGCTTGCTTGATAGTGATGTTGCCAATGTCAGACCTACATTTTTAGCTAGATAGTGTTGCTAACTTCATAGCTTGCATCTCTTTACAATGCTTTTTGTAACGTTATGTAACACTGCCAAACACTAACTACAAAGGCTATACATGTGAGAATGAAATACTACCGTACTGTCTCTATATAGCAAGAGACTGGTTACTGTGTGGGAGCCTAATGGAGGATGGCTTGATCTTGTTTTTGCGCTTATAACATCACCTGCTGCTTCTTACTGCAGCTTGTGCTTGTGATGTATTCAGATTTTTAACATCACATTCTAACAATTTAGCCTAGCTCAAAGCATCTGTGTACTATGGTGTGCGTTCCAGCCCTTTAGTTAAGCTTCTGCCTAAGTGTCTTTGATAAAATAAAGGGATGTTTCTCCAACACTGGACACCATTTGGCTTCCTCCATTCACAGAAGAGGAAGCTGACTGATTCTGGAAGAGAAGATGGAATTGTTTGACTGTCATGAAAACGCTGGCATGTTTTTGTTTATTAGTAAATGTGTACAGGTTAGAATACTGTGTGTGTTTTTGTCATACTGCTGTTCTGTCTCCTCTCTCTATATGCAGTCTTGGGCTCGTTCAGACAGCAGCATGATAAGAATACATAAACAGAGCTGGATAGACTGATGGAAGAAGAGAGAATGGAAGACAGCTCACGAAAAAAATAAAAATGGGTGAGAGATGGTAGCGTGGCTCTTGGAGAAATAAAAGGGCCACATGTCATTTTACATCTCCTCATGTCTTTTCTTTTCTCTTTCTTCTCCTCTTCTTTTGTAATGGTGTTGATGTGGAGTGCTTTTATGCCTGCGCCCCTGAGGACACAGCAGAACAGAGCCTGTTCAACAGCCCACTGGAGTTCTCCTCCTTTCTATCCCTCCATCCATCCGTCCTCCTCCATTCTCCATCCCTTCATCCTCGTCATCACCCTTGTACCCCCCTCCTTTTGAAACTTCCCCCCGAAGGCCCCTGCGACCCTGCGAGATGAAATAATTCCAATTTTTACTGTCCCATTGCACAGAATGACCATAATATATCTGCAGGGGGTTGATAAGGCTGTTGATCAGTACCCATTATTCAATGATTTGCGGCCTGCTGCTGAGAGTGCTGGCTTTCACAATTCACTTTGTGGTCTCTCTTGTGTTTCAGAATAAAAACAAGCACAACTGTGATTTAGATTACAGCCCAAATCACTCACCAGGACCCGCTGCAAGAAGAAAATGCTTGGTTCTCAAGCCCCCCCAAAAAACCTAATGAAAAAGCAACATAATATTGCAGGCTTTTACATAGTATAGAGATAGTGATCAATTCTGTTACATCTCTCTCTGAATCATTAACTTTCTTCTCATCAGGAGTCGGGATGATTCTTTATATGATTTGGGGTGGGTGACCAAGTAGAACGGAGTCTGTTCTAGTCTCAGTTGTTTGATGTTGATAGTCTAGAGATAAAATCTAACAGTGTGTAGTGCAATCATTTATCACGTGTAATTTTGAAAGGCTACCCAAAATTGGCAGGCAACCTGCATTTTTCCTTTGTTACTTTTGTAGGGCCCTGGAAATCACGTACGGAATCGCGGAACATAAAATAAAAATGGAATTAACTGTAAAACGCAGAATATCGTGGAATCTGCCAAATCGTTGATGCAATTTATGAAAAATATAAATTTTCCCTAGCATTATAAGCACTTTTGCCAACAAAACTTAAGCAAAACAAAAACTATGCTGCTGTTTTGGTGTTCACAGGCACTACTTCTGTCCTCTCTGTGTTGGTGTTTCAGTGAGGGAGCTGTCATATCGAAGAAGGCCCACTAGCATGAGCTCATCACTTCAGCAAACTCTCAGAAGTGTAACCATACCGGCAGATGCAAGACGCAAGCTCGTTGTAGATGTCGTGTCTGATTTTCCGTTAGAAAAAGAAAAAGCTACGTCTGGTCAAGCTTTGTAAACAAGGAGCAGTGCTGCCCACGTGAGAATAGCCACCATCAGACACACGTCAGTCAATTAATAACCTATTTAATATGGGGCAATTCTCAATAGGGCAACATGCATTGCAACAATGCATTGATTGTGAATTTTCCCCTATTAAATAGTATTACAGTATTTTATACTGTACATTGTGAATTATCCCCATAAATAATTGGACTGAATATTTCTAAAAGCATATTTGTATGATGTATCAAATTCATTGATATGGATTCAATTTGAAATATTTTCTTAATGAATTAAATTCTGAAAAATTTTAATGGAAAATACAAAATATAGGAAAAATAAAATGAAAAAAAAAATTTAAAAGGATTTAATGCTTTCAATTTTCATCACGTTACAGTATAAATTAGCAAGGCATCTTTTTGATGAATGTCCACAATGGTAAGGAACACGTTTGTTGGTCTCTCATGATTTAGTGACACAACTGTAATCCCAACCTAACTATTCCCCAATGTGTTGTCTCCGTACTTTCCCACTTCAATGTGTGATTCTTTCTGACAGTGACGCTGGACTGAACAACTGGCAGCATATGATACTCGGTAAATCTGCACACTGGTGGTTGACGTGTGTCACTGGGGGTTAACTTGTCAGGGAACCCCAGCTTCCTATTTTCCAGTGTCACCTTGTGTCTCCAGAAAAGCAGAAGCTTCATCACATTTGCTGCAGTGTGTATCTGCCAATATCTATTCCTGATCCAAGTTCAGCGCTGTCTCTTTACCAAATGGTCTAATCTGGATCAGTGCATTGATATAGTGGTGCATTGAGTTACAACTGGAAGGAAACACTTGTCTTTCTGTGGGTTTATTCAGTCATCTGCAGGACTCATATCAGAGTACATGAGTACATGAGTGAGGATGTCTCTGAGAGATGTCTATGAGCTCTGGACAGTGCGATGTTATGAGATGTCTTGAAAGTCCAGGGCTTACATTAAAATGGTCAATACATCAGTATGTCTTAAATTGCTGTGACAGTGGTTACCATCTTATTTTAGCATGCAAATATTTGCTAATTATCAATAAACAAAAGTACAGTTGAGGCTGATGGGAAAGTCTTTAGTTATGCAGGTATTCGGTCATAAGACTATGTAAAAAGTGGACGTAGTCATCGTGAGATCACCCGTTGGTTTGTGGACTGGCATTTTGAAGTCCCGAGTTTGGCCGTTAGGGCGCTGCAATGTTGAGTTTTTGCAACCAGCGGCACCAGACGTTACCATATTTGGACGAGACGGTGGAGCTAACGGCGGTGTGTGGAGCTAGCTAGCTTGCTTAGCTAGGTGCATGTAATTCACGTTAACTGTCACTTTAACCAGGCTGACAATTTTGTCTAGCGAACAAAGCTTAAAACTAAATGTACTCACCAGAGAAAGTGAACAGCCAACTCCTTATGCGCTTTTTCAACGGCGCTGGGCACAAGTCACTCTAGCCTAATTGACAGGTCGCCATGGTAACGACTTGTCAATCATATATCAGTTTCCCGCTTGGTCCTAAACCCAGGTATTGGGCATTTTTAAATTTTGACCTGATAGTGGCACTAGATGAAAAGTCAGGAGATCATGAGAGATCAGGTTTTTTTTTTTTTTTTTTACAATTCATCATAATGGGTACATCAGTGTCTGTACCAAATTTCATGACAGTCCATCCAATAACTGTCCAGACTAGGGCTGAACGATTAATCGTTTTGGCGATATGCTAATCGTGAAGATGGCGGTTAAAATGTTGGTTAATTATTCAGCGAGTCTGACCCGTTTTAAACAGTCATGCAGTTACAAATTCATGCCGTTGTCATCCTTGTGTGACAGACCATGGGCCTCCTTACAGTCCTACTCACCAATCAGAGCGGGCACAGGGCGTGTACATTTCAACACAACAGCAAACGAAACCGCGTTTTTTGTCCAGCGTCAACTCACACTGAAGTGTTTCAGCAGATGAGGGTTTAGATTGCCCTATGTTGCAGATGTGTTGTTAATTTGTCATTTTGTGTGCTTCAACTACAGATAACGGCTCTCTTTGAGCATTTCAAAATAAAATTTTTAAGTTAAGTAGGCTACGTAGTTAAATTGTTTCCTTTTTTTGTCTGTTTATTGTTGATATACGATCAGGAGTCTGCACAGGTTGTTTTATTTTGAAAATCGACACGATTGTCTATGCCGCACTGTATCTGACTTCCTGTCCAGTTCATACGCTCTGTGCTGCTTCCATCAAAAATAGACTGCCAGTGAATCTTGAACTTAAGCGCAAATCGAATCATGATCACAATATCTGGCAGAAAAATCGCAATTACATTTTTCCCCACAATCGTTCAGCCCTAGTCCAGACATTTCATTTAACCAAGTCAACCTGTTGTGTGGATGTATATCTCTAGCAAACTTCATAGTTTTTCATATAGCAGGTGTTGGGATTCAGTCACATCTCTGTATATTGGTGGAATTGTGTTTATTCTGTATCGGTTCTAATCTTGAAGTCTGTTCCCAGTTTAAGATGCAGAAAAGAAAATTCCACTGCCAGAGACTAGTGGAGGTCAGTTCTGACCTGTTTGAGCACTGAACGGTGCGGACGTGTCATGCAGTAATGAAACTCCTGCACAGGCAGCTCTTGGTGTGTAGTGTTTTCACTTTCTCTTCCTTAAAACAAGCAGGTGAAAATGGTGACATGGTGACATAATGTGATATTTAACATTTTCTCCTGTCCTGTCCTCTCTGCACCTTGTCCTTCCACTCTATTTTCTCCTCCCATCCTGTCTTGTTTCCTCTACTCTCCTTAATAATCTCTCTTGTCTTCTCATCTCCTCCTTTCCTTTCCTTTCATGTCCTCCCCTGTGCACTTAACTTGTCATTTCCTCTCCTTCTTTTCTTTCCTTCTTTCTCCTTCTTGTTTTACTCCTGTGTTGAGCTTTCCTTTCCAACCTTGTCTTGCTCTCTTCTCTCCGTTCCTCCTTTCCTCATTTCTCTCTCCTCATTTTTTCTTTTCTCCTATCTTTGTTCCTCTTGTCCTATTATCCCTTCCTTTCTTCCTTTCATCTCTCATTTTGTTCTCTTGTCATCTCCCCTCCTACCTTGTTTTGCCCTACTCTCTCTTCTCCTCGTTTGTTTTCCTTGTTACCCTCTGTTACTTCTCTCCTATTTTCATTTCTCTTTTCATCTTCTCCTTTCCTTCTTTCTCCTCTACCATCTTGTCCTCTATCTCCTCTTTTCACTTTGTCATTTTTCCTGTTTTCCTTTACTCTTTTCCTCTCCCCATCTTTGTCCTGCCTTTTCTTCTCTAAACCTCTTTTCCTCCCCTCTCATCTTCTCCCATTGTGTTTTTATTTCCTCTCCTTTTCTTTTCTCCTATTTTTGTTCCTCTTGTCCTTTCATCTCCTCTTTTCCTTCCCATATATACCCCCCCCCCCCCCCACTCTGCTACATCTCGTCCTTTCTTTTCTTCATTTTTCCTCTCATTTAAACAACCTCGTCTTCGTCTTTCCTCAATCAAAACAAGTCTCCTCCTTTTTTTCATTCTTTCTCCTCCCCTTGCCTTTGCTGTCC